>NC_053025.1:618170964-618241838 GCF_003073215.2 Triticum urartu
GTATGTGTGGGGAAACAAGAGTTAGGGTTGGTTTCGGACCCCACCCTCAAGGGCCACGAAATTCCCCTCTCTTCCTCCATATATACAGCCCTTAGGGCGTCGTTTAGACTTTGGGTTTTGTTTAGATTAAAAGTTCGCCATAGCTGCAACTTCGCGTACTTCGTTTGTGTCCAACGACCAGACCAAGACGTCACAGAACCCCACCTTGATCAATAAAGCTTTCATCTTATATTCGCAATATCCCGATTGCAATCTCAGTTTCTTGCTTGTTCTTCGTTTGCTCGCAGGAAACAGGCCCTCGTGGTCAGGTTGATCGTGCTCCGGCGTGGTCAATAACCCCTCGGAAGTTGGTTTAGCGATTGCTAAGGCGCGACGTCTCGCACGTTCGTAGTCGGATCGTCAAAGTCGACTCCCACAGAAAACGATAGCCACCATCTCATCGAAACATCGGGACACCTTTGCCTCTATCACACAGTGTTTACCCAGGTTCGGGCCCTCTCGATGGAGGTAATAGCCTACTTCCTGCTTGATTGATTTTGACGATATGAGTATTACAAGAGTTGATCTACCACGAGATCGGAGAGGCTAAACCCTAGAAGCTATCCTATGGTATGATTGTTGTTGACCTACGGACTAAAACTCTCCGGTTTATATAGACACCGGTGGGAGCTAGGGTTACACAGAGTCGGTTACAAGGGAGGAGATCTACATATCCAAATCGCCAAGCTTGCCTTCCACGCAAAGGAGAGTCCCACCCGGACACGGGACGAAGTCTTCAATCTTGTGTCTTCATAGTCCAACAGTCCGACCAAAGTATATAGTCCGGCTGTCCGAGGACCCCCTAATCCAGGCCTCCCTCAGTATCCCCTGAACCAGGCTTCAATGACGATGAGTCCGGCGCGCAGATTGTCTTTGGCTTTGTAAGGCGGGTTCCTCCTTCAAATACTCCATAGAATATTTTGAACACAAGGATAGTGTCCGGCTCTGCAAAACAAATTCCACATACCACCGTAGAGAGTATAATATTTCCACAAATCTAATCTACTGACAACTTTTCATAATGTGACATCACGCCATGGCCCCGGTTATTATTCGAACCGTTTTTCTCAACCAGCTACTGCACATATTGCGATGCGGTTTTCTTGGCACGTCTTGTCAAAGCAAAGATCGTGTCCCCTTATCACGGGATTCTCATCAATACAGGTGTGGGTAACCTAACCGTGCCATCAATCACGACGCTTGGGGAATAAGCGAGTTTTACCAGGCAAGTGGGGAGGCACGCAGTTTCTACCACCCTTATAAAGGGATAAGGACTCCTCTTTTTTACCCACGCCTTCTTCTTCCCTGCCCATCCATTCTCGCGCACTCGAGCTCCAGCGCCCAAGTTCGCATCTTCCTCCGCAAATACACTCCAAACATGTCCGGAGCGGGAGGCAAGTGGATGTCCTCCTCCGTTACGGAGGAGAACATCACGAAGCTCCGGGAAGCCGGTTACCTGGCCACGGATATCGCGCACCGGCTCCCAAGCGCGGGGTAGATCGTTCCTACCCCCGAGCCCTACGAAAGGGTTGTATTCCTTACCCATTTCGTCCGTGGGCTGGGATTTCCCCTCCACCCATTTGTTTGCGGGCTTATGTTCTACTACGGGCTGGACTTCCATGATCTGGCCCCCAATTTCATCCTCAACATCTCAGCGTTTTATCGTCGTGTGCGAGGCTTTCCTCCGCATCAAGCCCCACTTCGGCCTGTGGCTGAAGACCTTCAATGTTAAACCGAAGGTGGTGGTCGGCCAGCAAGCGGAGTGCGGAGGCGCCATGGTGGGCAAAATGCCCTATGTCACCTGGCTCGAAGGCTCCTATGTGGAGACCGTAAAGGGGTGGCAATCGGGGTGGTTCTACATCACCGAGCCGCGCGACATCAACTGGGTGGCGCCCCCCGAATTCCGATCCGGCATCCCCGTGTGGCTCACCTCCTGGAAAGAGAAGGGCTTATCTTGGGGTTCATCGGTGGAGCTGACCGGACTCCAGAACTGCGTTAAAAATATGATAAGCAAGAAAATCAAGCTTGTCAACGTGGTCGAGGTCATGCTCTTCCACCAGATTCTCCCGTGTCAAAGACGGGCATTCAATATGTGGGAGTTCGACTCGGCAAAGCACCAGACACTGCGAGAGCTCTTCGACACGATGCACCAAGACATCTGGAGGGTGATGTTCAAGTCTGCAGAGGTACCTCCTCCCCTTATCGAGAACCGCTGACTCAGCGCAAAGCGCCCTACTAATCCGGTAAGCTCCTTATATCTCATAAGGTGTTTCTTTCCCTAGTATAATTATGTGAGGGATCTGAGCCTCCACATTTTTTGACAGGAATGGGTCATGACAGCGGAGCGGATCGACTGTCCGGCCCTGCTGCCCGAAGATCCAGCAAGTACTCTCCTGATGGAGATGCTGGTTCCGGCGCCCTATGAGGCGTTGGAGAAGAAGGCCAAGAAGAAGGTCGCGAGGACCAGGAGAGGTCTCCGGCGAAAGGTTTTATCGGAATCGTCGTCCCATAACACCGAGACGGCCTCCTCCCACGAAGACGAGGAGGAGGAAGAGGAAAATTCTCCCCATCCAGCCGAGGGGGATAAGAAAAGGAAGGCCGCCCCATCCGGGGAGGCCGAAGGGTCCAAGAAGGGAAGAGCCCTCCTTCCGGACCGTTCAATCACGGCCGCATTCAACGACGAGGAGTGGTTGCCCAGGGACAATGTTGGGGGACGTAGTAATTTCAAAAAAATTCCTACGCACACGCAGGATCATGGTGATGCATAGCAACGAGAGGGGAGAGTGTTGTCTACGTACCCTCGTAAACTGTTCGCGGAAGCGTTATATCAACACGGTTGATGTAGTCGTTCGTCTTCACGATCCGATCGATCCAAGTACCGAAAGCACGGCACCTCCGAGTTCTGCACACGTTCGGCTCAGTGACGTCCTCACCTTCTCGATCCAGCAAGAGGGGCAAAGTAGTAGGTGAGTTCCGGCAGCACGACGGCGTGGCGACGCTGTTGGTGAAGAACAATCTCCGCAGGGCTTCGCCTAAGCACTACAAAAACTATGATGGAGGATAAACTAGAGGGGACAGGGTTGCCGACACACAGCTTGGTGGTTCTTGATGTGTCTTTGGTGCTAGCCCTGCCCCTCTATTTATATGTCGAGCCCTGGGGTCGAAACTTAGAGCAAAAGCCTCTTCAAAGTCGGTTTTGCCCGAAAGGCAAGAGTCCCACTCGGACTCCAGGACCAAACACCACAATCCTTGGCGTCTGGCCCAGACGCCATGGGCCTCGGCGTCTGGCCCAAGGCCAAGCGCCAGGGTCTTTGGCGTTTGGCCCCCTAGCCTCCGCAAAACTCCTTTTGCACTGACTTATAGCCCCGTGGGCCTGACCCCTTGGCCTAACCATATCATCCAATATATGAATCTTTGCCTCCGGACCATTCCGGAGCTCCTCGTCATGTCCGTGATCTCATCCGGGACTCCGAACAACATTCAGTTACCAACATACATAACTCATAGTACTATATCGTCAACGAACGTTAAGCGTGCGGACCCTACGGGTTCGAGAACTATGTAGACATGACCGAGACACCTCTCTGGTCAATAACCAATCGCGGGACCTGGATGCCCATATTGGCTCCTACATATTCTACGAAGATCTTTATCGGTCAGACCGCATAACAACATACGTTGTTCCCTTTGTCATCGGTATGTTACTTGCTGGAGATTCGATCGTCAGTATCTCAATACCTAGTTCAATCTCGTTACTGGCAAGTCTCTTTACTCGTTCTGTAATACATCATCCCGCAACTAACTCATTAGTTGCAATGCTTGCAAGGCTTATAGTGATGTGCATTACCGAGTGGGCCCAGAGATACTTCTCCGACAATCGGAGTGACAAATCCTAATCTCGAAATACGCCAACCCAAGAAGTACCTTCGGATACACCTGTATAGCACCTTTATAATCACCCAGTTACGTTGTGACGTTTGGTGGCACACAAAGTGTTCCTCCGGTAAACGAGAGTTGCATAATCTCATAGTCATAGGAACATGTATGAGTCATGAAGAAAGCAATAGCAACAAACTAAACAATCAAGTGCTAAGCTAATGAAATGGGTCAAGTCAATCACATCATTCTCCTAATGATGTGATCTCGTTAATCAAATGACAACTCATGTCTATGGTTAGGAAACTTAACCATGTTTGATCAACGAGCTAGTCAAGTAGAGGCATACTAGTGACACTCTGTTTGTCTATGTATTCACACATGTATTATGTTTCCGGTTAATACAATTGTAGCATGAATAATAAACATTTATCATGATATAAGGAAATATAAATAACAACTTTATTATTGCCTCTAGGGCATATTTCCTTCAGTTTCCCACTTGCACTAGAGTCAATAATCTAGATCACATCGCCATGTGCTTTAACATCAATAGTTCACATCTTTATGTGGTTAACACCCATAGTTCACATCGACATGTGACCAAAACCCAAAGGGTTTACTAGAGTCAGTAATCTAGTTCACATCGCTATGTGATTAACACCCAAATAGTACTAAGGTGTGATCATGTTTTGCTTGTGAGATAATATTAGTCAACGAGTGTGTCACATTCAGATCCGTAAGTATTTTGCAAAGTTCTATGTCTACAAAGCTCTGCACGGAGCTACTCTAGCTAATAGCTCCCACTTTCAATATGTATCTAGATCGAGACTTAGAGTCATCCAGATCGGTGTCAAAGCTTGCATCGACATAACTCTTTACATGAACTCTTTTATCACCTCCATATTCGTGAAATATTTCCTTAGTCCTCTAAGGATAATTTTGACCGCTGTCCAGTGATCTACTCCTAGATCACCATTGTACTCCCTTGCCAGAAAGATGCTAAGGTATACAATAGGACTGGTAAACAGCATATCATACTTTATAGAACCTATGACTGAGGCATATTGAATGACTTATCATTCTCTTTCTATTTTCTGCGGTGGTCGGTTTTTGAGTCTTTACTCAACTTCACACCTGGCAACACAGGCAAGAACTCCTTCTTTGACTGTTCCATTTTGAACTACTTCAAAATTTTGTCAAGGTATGTACTCATTGAAATAACTTATCAAGCGTCTTGATCTATCTCTATAGATCTTGATGCTCAATGTGTAAGCAGCTTCATCGAGGTCTTTCTTTGAAGAACTCCTTTCGAACACTCCTTTATGCTTTGCAGAATAATTCTACATTATCTCTGATTAACAATATGTCATTGACATATACTTATCAGAAATGTTGTAGTGCTCCCACTCACTTTCCTGTAAATACAGGCTTCACCGCAAGTCTGTATAAAACTATATGCTTTGATCAACTTATCAAAGCGTACATTCCAACTCCGAGATGCTTGCACCAGTCCATATATGGATCACTGGAGCTTGCATATTTTGTTAGCACCTTTAGGATTGACAAAACCTTCTGGTTGCATCATATACAACTCTACTTAAATAAATCCATTAAGGAAAGTAGTTTTGTTTATCCATTTGCCAGATTTCATAAAATGTGGCAATTGCTAACACGATTCGGACAGACTTAAGCATAGATACGAGTGAGAAACTCTCATCATAGTCAACACCTTGAACTTGTTGAAAAACCTTTTGCGACAATTCTAGCTTTATAGATAGTAACACTACTATCAGCGTCCGTCTTCCTCTTGAAGATCCATTTATTCTTAATGACTCGCCGATCATTGGGCAAGTCAATCAAAGTCCATACTTTGTTCTCATACATGGATCTCACCTCAGATTTCATGGCCTCAAGCCATTTCGTGGAATCTGGGCCCATCATCGCTTCCTCATAGTTCGTAGGTTCGTCATGGTCAAGTAACATGACCTCCAGAATAGGATTACCGTACCACTCCGGTGCGGATCTCACTCTGGTTTACCTACGAGGTTCGTTAGTAACTTGATATGAAGTTACATGATCATCATCATTAGCTTCCTCACTAATTGGTGTAGTAGTCATAGGAACAGATTTCTGTGATGAACTACTTTCCAATAAGGGAGCAGGTATAGTTACCTCATCAAGTTCTACTTTCCTCCCACTCACTTCTTTTGAGAGAAACTCCTTCTCTAGAAAGGATCCATTCTCAGCAATGAATAACTTGCCTTCGAATCTGTGATAGAAGGTGTACCCAGCATTTTCTTTTGGCTATCCTATGAAGATGCACTTCTCCGATTTGGGTCTGAGCTTATCAGGTTGAAACTTTTTCACACAAGCATTGCAACCTCAAACTTTAAGAAACGGCAGCTTAGGTTTCTTGCCAAACCATAGTTCATACGGTGTCGTCTCAACGGATTTAGATGGTGCCCTATTTAACGTGAATGTAGTTGTCTCTAATGCATAACCCCAAAACGATAGTGGTAAATCAGTAAGAGACATCATAGATTGCACCATATCTAATAAAGTACGGTTACGATGTTCGGACACACCATTACACTGTGGTGTTCCAGGTGGCGTGAGTAGTGAAAATATTTCACATTGTTTTAACTGAAGGCTAAACTCGTAACTCAGATATTTCACTTCTAAGATCATATCATAGAAACTTTTATTTTTGTTACGATGATTCTCCACTTCACTCTGAAATTCATTGAACTTTTAAAATGTTTCAGACTTGTGTTTCATCAAGTAGATATACTCATATCTGCTCAAATCATCTATGAAGGTCAGAAAATAATGATACTCGCCACGAGCCTCAACACTCATCGGACTGCATACATCAGTATGTATTATTTCCAATAAGTCAGTTGCTCGCTACATTGTTCCGGAGAACGGAGTCTTAGTCATCTTGCCCATAAGGCATGGATCGCAAGCATCAATTGATTCATAATCAAGTGATTCCAAAAGCCCATCAGCATGGAGTTTCTTCTTGCGCTTTACACCAACATGACCTAAACGACAGTGCCACAAATAAGTTGCACTATCATTATTAACTTTGCATCTTTTGGCTTCAATATTATGAATATGTGTATCACTATGATCGAGATCCAATGAACCATTTTCATTGGGTGTATGACCATAAAAGGTTTTATTCATGTAAATAGAACAACAATTATTCTCCAACTTAAATGAATAACCGTTTTGCAATAAACATGATCAAATCATATTCATGCTCAACGCAAACACCAAATAACATTTATTTTGGTTTAACACTAATCCCGAAAGTATAGGGAGTGTGCGATGATGATCATATCAATCTTGTAACCACTTCCACACACATCGTCACTTCACCCTTAACTAGTCTCTGTTCATTCTGCAACTCCCGTTTTGAGTTACTACTCTTAGCAACTGAACTAGTATCAAATACTGAGGGGTTGCTATAAACACTAGTAAAATACACATCAATAACATGTATATCAAATATACCTATGTTCACTTTGCCATCCTTCTTATCCGCCAATTACTTGGGTAGTTCCGCTTCCAGTGACCAGTTCCTTTGCAGTAGAAGCACTCAGTTTCAGGTTTAGGTCCAGACTTGTTTTTTTTTTTCACTTGAGCAGCAACTTGCTTGCCGTTCTTCTTGAAGTTCCCCTTTCTTCCCTTTGTCCCTTTACTTGAAACTAGTGGTTTTGTTTACCATCAACACTTGATGTTTTTCTTGATTTCTACCTTCGTCGATTTCAGCATCACGAGGAGCTTGGGAATCGTTTCCGTTATCCCTTGCATATTATAGTTCATCACGAAGTTCTACTAACTTGGTGATGGTGACTAGAGAATTATGTCAATCACTATTTTATCTGGAAGATTAACTCCCACTTGATTCAAGCGATTGTAGTACCCAGACAATCTGAGCACATGCTCACTGCTTGAGCTATTCTCCTCCATCTTTTAGCTATATAACTTGTTGGAGACTTCATATCTCTCAACTCGGGTGTTTGCTTGAAATATTAACTTCAACTCCTGGAACATCTCATATGGTCCATGATGTTCAAAACGTCTTTGAAGTCCCGATTCTAAGCCGTTTAAGCATGGTGCACTAAACTATCAAGTAGTCATCATATTGAGCTAGCCAATCGTTCATAACATCTGCATCTGCTCCTGCAATAGGTTTGTTACCTAGCGGTGCATCAAGGACATAAATCTTCTATGCAGCAATGAGGATAAACCTCAGATCACGGATCTAATCTGCATCATTGCTACTAACATCTTTGAACTTAGTTTTCTCTAGGAACATATCAAAAATAAAACAGAGGAGCTAAACGCGAGCTATTGATCTACAACATAGATATGCTAATACTACCAGGACTAAGTTCATGATAAATTAAAGTTCAATTAATCATATTACTTAAGAACTCCCACTTAGATAGACATACCTCTAATCATCTAAGTGATCACATGATCCATATCAACTAAACCATAACCGATCATCACGTGAAATGGAGTAGATTTCAATGGTGAACATCACTATGTTGATCATATCTACTATATGATTCGCGCTCGACCTTTCGGTCTCGGTGTTCCAAGGCCATATCTGCATATGCTAGGCTCGTCAAGTTTAACCTGAGTATTCTGTTTGTGCAAAACTGGCTTGCACCCGTTGTAGATGGACGTAGAGCTTATCACACCCGATCATCACGTGGTGTCTGGGCACGGCGAACTTTGGCAACGGTGCATACACAGGGAGAACACTTTTATCTTGAAATTTAGTGAGAGATCATTTTGTAATGCTACCATCAATCAAAGCAAGATAAGATGCATAAAAGATAAACATCATATGCAATCAATATAAGTGATATGCTATGGCCATCATCATCTTGTGCTTGTGATCTCCATCTCTGAAGCACCATCATGATCACCATCGTCACCGGCGCGACACCTTGATCTCCATCGTAACATCGTTGTTGTCTCGCCAATCTTAGGCTTCTACGACTATCGCTACCGCTTAGTGATAAAGTAAAGCATTACAGGGCGATTGCATTGCATACAATAAAGCGACAACCATATGGCTCCTGCCAGTTGCCGATAACTCGGTTACAAAACATGATCATCTCATACAATAAAATTTAGCATCATGTCTTGACCATATCACATCACAACATGCCCTGCAAAAACAAGTTAGACGCCCTCTACTTTGTTGTTGCAAGTTTTATGTGGCTGCTACTGGGCTTAGCAAGAACCGTTCTTACCTACGCATCAAAACCACAACAATAGTTCGTCAAGTTGGTGCTGTTTTAACCTTCGCAAGGACCGGGCGTAGCCACACTCCGTTCAACTAAAGTTGGAGAAACTGACACTCGCCAGCCACCTATGTGCAAAGCACGTCGGTAGAACCAGTCTCGTGTAAGCGTACGCGTAATGTCGGTCTGGGCCGCTTCATCCAACAATACCGCCGAACCAAAGTATGACATGCCGGTAAGCAGTATGACTAATATCGCCCACAACTCACTTGTGTTCTACTCGTGCATATGACATCTACGCATAAAACCTGGCTCGTATGCCACTGTTGGGGAACATAGTAATTTCAAAAAAATTCCTACGCACACGCAGGATCATGGTGATGCGTAGCAACGAGAGGGGAGAGTGTTGTCTATGTACCCTCGTAGACTGTTCGCGGAAGCATTATATCAACGCGGTTGATGTAGTCATACGTCTTCACGATCCGACCGATCCACGTACCGAAAGCACGGCACCTCCAAGTTCTGCACACGTTCGGCTCAGTGACGTCCTCGCCTTCTCGATCCAGCAAAAGGGGCGAAGTAGTAGATGAGTTCTGGCAGCATGATGGCGTGGTGACGGTGTTGGTGAAGAACAATCTCCGTAGGGCTTCGCCTAAGCACTACGAAAATTATGACGGAGGATAAACTAGAGGGGACTGATAGAGGCAAAGGTGTCCCGATGTTTCGATGAGATGGTGGCTATCGTTTTCTGTGGGAGTCGACCTTGACGATCCGACTACGAACATGCGAGACGTCGCGCCTTAGCAATCGCTAAACCAACTTCTGAGGGGTTATTGACCACGCCGGAGCACGATCAACCTGACCACGAGGGCCTGTTTCCTGCGAGCAAACGAAGAACAAGCAAGAAACTGAGATTGCAATCTGGATATTGCGAATATAAGATGAAAGCTTTATTGATCAAGGTGGGGTTCTGTGACGTCTTGGTCTGGTCGTTGGACACAAACGAAGTACGCGAAGTTGCAGCTATGGCGAACTTTTAATCTAAACAAAACCCAAAGTCTAAACGACGCCCTAAGGGCTGTATATATGGAGGAAGAGAGGGGAATTTCGTGGCCCTTGAGGGTGGGGTCCGAAACCAACCCTAACTCTTGTTTCCCCACACATACGGACTCTAAAAATAGCCTATACTTAAGTATTTCGAAATTACATGGGCCTGGCCCATTAATAAGGTGACGCAGCACCTAGAATAGCCTATGGACGAATATTATGAAGTGGCATCTTGTATATTTCGTCCATGGCTTCATGCACTCCTTATGGCGGCTTCAAAGTCCTGAAATCATCACTTGTAACTCCGTTCTTGATCCCCTTGCGCATGCCATCAACTCCATGCGTGTTCTTGCTCCAATGTTCATCCTTCTCCAAGCTAGGCCCTTCATTTGAAAGCAAAACAAATGTATCCAATTTAGGCAGCATCATAATCTCATGAACATTAGAATCATTACCAAGAAACGGAAGTACCTGGTAATTTAATTGGCGTGCGCGAGCTCTAGTAATTGGTCCAGTATATGTAACAGTAGGGGCTGTGGGTGTAACAATGGTATTGATGTCCACTTGATACAGGCAAAGGTGTCCCGATGTTTCGATGAGATGGTGGCTACCGTTTTCTGTGGGAGTCGACCTTGACGATCCGACTACGAACGTGCGAGACGTCGCGCCTTAGCAATCGCTAAACCAACTTCCGAGGGGTTATTGACCACGCCGGAGCACGATCAACCTGACCACGAGGGTCTGTTTCCTGCGAGCAAACGAAGAACAAGCAAGAAACTGAGATTGCAATCTGGATATTGCGAATATAAGATGAAAGCTTTATTGATCAAGGTGGGGTTCTGTGACGTCTTGGTCTGGTCGTTGAACACAAACGAAGTACGCGAAGTTGCAGCTATGGCGAACTTTTAATCTAAACAAAACCCAAAAGTCTAAACGACGCCCTAAGGGCTGTATATATGGAGGAAGAGAGGGAATTTCGTGGCCCTTGAGGGGGGGTCCGAAACCAACCCTAACTCTTGTTTCCCCACACATACGGACTCTAAAAATAGCCTATACTTAAGTATTTCGAAATTACATGGGCCTGGCCCATTAATAAGGTGACGCAGCACCTAGAATAGCCTATGGACGAATATTATGAAGTCGCATCTTGTATATTTCGTCCAAGGCTTCATGCACTCCTTATGGCGGCTTCAAAGTCCTGAAATCATCACTTGTAACTCCGTTCTTGATCCCCTTGCGCATGCCATCAACTCCATGCGTGTTCTTGCTCCAATGTTCATCCTTCTCCAAGCTAGGCCCTTCATTTGTAAGCAAAACAAATGTATCCAATTTAGGCAGCATCATAATCCTCATGAACATTAGAATCATTACCAAGAAACGAAAGTACCTGGTAATTTAATTGGCGTGCGCGAGCTCTAGTAATTGGTCCAGTATATGTAACAGTAGGGGCTGTGGGTGTAACAATGGTATTGATGTCCTCATCATCCTCCCCTTCTTGAAATGAAGTCGTCCTCGACGAAAGCTCATCTTCCTCACCCAAATAAGGCTTCAAATCTGCAATATTAAAAGTGGGACTAACCCCAAAATCTGCAGGTAGCTCAAGTTTATATGCATTATCATTTATTTTCTCTAAAACCTTAAAAGGACCATCAGCACGTGGCATTAGCTTTGATTTGCGCAGATTAGGAAATCTATCTTTACGCAAATGTAACCAAACAAGATCTCCAGGTGCAAACACAACATGTTTTCTACCCTTATCTCCAGCAAGTTTATATTTAGCATTCATACGCTCAATGTTTTCCTTAGTTAACTCATGCATTTTTAAAATCAATTCACGTTTTAGCATCAAAATTACCTTCTCCGAAGATGGAAGAGGCAACAAATCAATAGGTGCACGAGGTAGGAAACCATACACAATTTCAAAAGGGCACATCTTAGTAGTAGAATGCAATGAACGATTATAAGAAATTCAATATGAGGCAAGCATTCTTCCCACATTTTCTTGTTATTCTTCAAAATAGCCCTAAGCATAGTAGACAATGTTCTATTGACTACTTCAGTTTGTCCATCAGTTTGGGGTGACAAGTAGTACTAAAAAGCAGCTTAGTCCCCAACTTAGCCCATAAACATCTCCAAAAGTGGCTAAGAAATTTAGTATCACGATCTGAAACAATAGTATTTGGCACACCATGTAAGCGAATAATTTCACGAAAGAACAAATCAGCAACATTAACAGCATCATCGCTTTTATGACATGGTATAAAGTGTGCCATTTTCGAGAACCTATCCACGACAACAAATATGCTATCCCTCCCCTTCTTTGTTCTAGGTAAACCTAAAACAAAGTCCATAGATATATCCTCCCAAGGAACACTAGGTACAGGCAAAGGCATATATAAACCATGAGGATTGAGTCGTGACTTAGCTCTTTGACATGTAGTGCAGCGAGCAACAAAACGCTCAACATCCCGTCTCATCTTTGGCCAAAAGAAATGTGTAGCAAGTATATCCTCCGTCTTTCTACGCCAAAGTGTCCCATTAATCCTCCTCCATGCGCCTCCTGCAACAACAAAGACGAACGGAGCTAGCTGGAATGCATAGCTTGTTAGCACGAAACACAAATCCATCGTTAAGAACGAACTTGTTCCAAGTTCCTCCCTTCCTTACAATTCTGCAATACATCTTTAAATTCAGCATCATGCACATATTGATCTTTGATGGTCTCCAAACCAAATATTTTAAAGTCAAGTTGTGAAAGCATAGTATAACGACGAGACACATCAGCAATAACATTTTCTTTACCCTTCTTGTGTTTAATGACATAAGGGAAAGTCTCAATGAATTCAACCCATTTAGCATGTCTACGGTTCAGTTTTGCTTGACTTTTAATGTGTTTCAAAGATTCATGATCAGAATGTATAACAAATTCCTTGGGCCATAAATAATGTTGCCATGTTTCTAAGGTCCGAACAAGAGCATATAATTCTTTATCATAAGTAGAATAGTTCAGACTAGGCCCACTCAATTTTTCAGAAAAGTATGCAACAGGTTTTCCATCTTGTAATAACACACCTCCTAATCCAATTCCACTAGCATCACATTCAAGCTCAAAAGTCTTATTGAAATTAGGAAGTTGGAGTAAAGGAGCATGTGTCAACTTATCTTTCAATACCGTGAAGGCTTCTTCCTGTGCGGTACCCCAAACAAAAGGTACATCCTTCTTTGTAAGCTCGTTGAGAGGTGCAGCAATGGTGCTGAAATCTCTCACAAAACGCCTATAGAAACCAGCGAGGCCAAGGAAACTCCTCACTTGTGTGACCGTTTTGGGCTGCGGCCAACTCTCAATAGCTTCAATCTTGGCTTTATCAACTTCAATTCCCTGTGGAGTAACAACATAGCCAAGAAAAGATACTCGGTCGGTGCAAAAGGTGCACTTTCCAAGGTTTACCAAACAAACGTGCATCACGTAGAGCAATAAAAACAGCACGTAAATGTTCCAAATGTTCCTCCAAAGATTTGCTATAAATCAATATGTCATCAAAATAAACTACCACAAATCGTCCAATGAAAGCACGTAAAACTTCGTTCATTAACCTCATGAAAGTACTAGGTGCATTAGTTAACCCAAAAGGCATGACTAACCACTCATATAAACCAAACTTAGTTTTAAATGTTTTTTCCATTCATCTCCCAATTTCATACGAATTTGATGGTATCCACTACGCAAATCAACTTTGGAGAATATTGTAGAGCCACTCAATTCATCAAGCATATCATCTAGCCTAGGAATAGGATGACGATAACGAATAGTAATATTATTAATGCCTCTACAATCAACGCCACATACGCGGATTACCATCCTTTTTCTGCACTAAAATATAGGAACAGCACACAAGGACTAAGGAAATTCGCGTATATAACCTTTGTCGAGCAGTTCTTGTACTTGACGCATAATCTCCTTCGTCTCCTCTGGATTGGTACGGTATGGTGCCCGGTTGGGTATTGATGCACCGGGAATTAAGTCAATTTGATGCTCAATCCCGCGAATAGGTGGTAATCCCGGTGGCACGTCTTGTGGAAAGACGTCGGCGAACTCCTGCAAAATGTTAGTGACAGCAGGAGGCAAAGAGGAAGGCACGTCCTCGTATGAAAATAATGCCTCTTTGCACACAAAAGCATAGCAAACAGATTTGCTAAAATCTAGATCATCAATATCAGATTTGGTGGCAAGTAAACATGCACTTTTCAATTAAATTTCAGAAGCAACACTAGATTGTTTATTATTATTAGGCTGCATTTGTTGCTCAAATTCTTTTGCCACAATCTGATTTTCACTCTTAGTTTTCTCCTGTTTTGCTTTATTAGCTCTATTAATATCATCTTTCAAAATGGAATCAGAAGTCATAGGAAGCAAAGTAATATTTTTATCCTTATGAACAAGAGTATACTGATTGTTTCTACCATGGTGAATAGAATTTTTATCAAATTGCCATGGTCTACCAAGTAATAAGGAACATGCTTGCATCGGTACCACATCACAATCAACATAATCAGCATATGTAGAGATACTAAAATGCACACGAACAGTACGTGTTACCTTAACCTTGCCGCTGTTGTTGAACCATTGGATGTAGTAAGGATGTGGATGTGGTCTTGTGGTGAGAGATAGCTTCTCCACCATCTCGATGCTAGCCAAGTTGTTGCAACTCCCTCCATCTATGATCACGCGAACAGAACGTTCCTTCACAACTCCCTTTGTATGGAACAAATTATGCCTCTGATTTTGCTCAGCTTGTGTAACCTGCACACTCAAAACACGTTGAGCAACTAAACATTCATACCTGTCAGCATCTTCAGGAGCCATGTATTGCGTCTCATGATCAGAATCGTCTCCACCGTGTTCGTCACGTGTAATAAGAGCCAATGTCTCCTCATCATAGTCACTAGCGGACTCATACCCACCATCCTCAGTAACAATCATCACACGCTTAGATGGGCATTCTCTCGCCTAATGACCTCCACCCTTGCAACATCGACAAATAATATCATGTGTCTGCCCTGTTGATGCCATGGATGAAGAAGAGCTCTTTGCAGGCCCAGAAGGTGTGCTCTTGGCAGATAGTGGTGATTGTGCCTGCTTTATTGTATCACGGTTGGAGGTGGCAGCCGACGGAGGCGCCGGTGAAGCAGAACGTGTGGAAGTAGATGATGCACGTGGTGTCCATGAAGAAGGTCGACCTGCAGAAAAGTTAGTCCGCGCCAATGCCTGTCGATCCTGCACTTCACGTTCAGCTTTACAAGCAAGATGGAATAAACGAGTGATATTAGTATACTCCTTATACTCTAGAATCGTCTGAATCTCTCTATTTAATCCACCCATAAAACGTGCAAGCATAGCTTCATTCTCCTCAACAATACCACATCTAATCATGCCAGTTTTTAATTCCTGATAATATTCTTCTACAGAATTTTTTCCCTGTCTTAAGCACTGCAATTTTTGAAGTAATTCACGTTGATAATATGGTGGAACCCAACGAGTACGCATAGCAGTTTTCAAAGCAGCCCAAGTAGCAGGAATGGGATATAATCTACAATGCTCAGACCACCAAACACATGCAAAACTAGTGAATGCACAAACAGCAGCAGGAACACGTCTCTCCTCGGGATATTGTAAACATGTAAATCGTTGTTCAGTTTCTAACTCCCAAGTAAGATATATATCAGGAACATATCTACCCTCAAATGGTGGAATATTCAATTTTAGTTTAGGGAGATGGTCATGATCTCGTACCTGAGGGTGAGCCCTACCATTGCCATTATTTGCATGTGGACGACTTGATGGTTGCTGTGCTGGTGGTGGCACGTAGTTCTGATTTTGATCAACCTCATCCTCGTAATCGCCAGCAAAATCATCCTCCTCCGCATCAGCAGCAGGAGCCACAGAAGTAGCAACAGCAGCACCAATAGTTTGGCCAGGTGCAAGAGGGAGACGGCTCGCTCGGCGGAGGGCTGTTTCACGATGTGTAGGTAGTCGTCGTTGTTGTTGTTGTAGAGGTGCGTTAGGTGCAGCCGGTGGTGGTGGTGGAAGACGCGTGAGCAATTCATTAAACCTGTCATCGAGCTTTGTTTCGAACGTCTTCTCCATGTCATCTATCTTCTCCATGGCCTCTTCAAATCTGTTTAGCACATCCTGCACCTGTCCATTCATCATTTGCTGAAATTTATCATGCAACTCCTGATTCGTCATGTTCTCCCAGTCAGTCTCGTCGGCTTGTGATCCTGCCATGGTTAGCAAAAATAGAAAACACACAAGAATATGATCCTACAGAATACTAACAAGAGGTGGTGGTGGCGGGTGTCACAAATCCGTCAAGCAAATCTCAAATTCTTACCAGTTCTTACCCAGCAGCAGGCGGTGATCGGCAACCGTTGTAGTCAAAACTCTCAAAAGCTTGGATAGAGCGATTGCCAGGGAGAGTCAAATGCACAAAGTAGAGGTATGTGGAGCTGGGAAGGCTTATAGTATGGTAGCAAAAAGGGTCAGCAATAATCAATTCAGAGATGCAAAGTTGAATAAACGCTCAACGACGGTACTGTGCTGGTCCTAGGCTAGACCGTGCTAGAGACGCAAGCCTAGAACACTAACAAAATCACGGCGCTGCACGTAAATAAGGGAAAAGCACACTCTGGAACCTTTTTTTTTCGCTTTTTTTTGCGCTCCTCTTTTTTTTTGCGAAAAATCACTATAATGGCGAGTGTCTCAAAACTCTTCCCTCGTCAAACTGATAGGATGGGCACGAAAAAAAAAATTCCACTTTTTTTTCGGAAATCAGGGCAGCGACGACGAAAAAGTGCGACAAAAAATCACTATGATGGCACGTGGCTCAAAAGACTCAGAAAAGCCTAAAAATAGGATAGGGAAAAAATATTTTTGCCCGTGAAAATTTTGGCCTAAAAACTGCCCGGGGGTCTCCAGACTTTTTTTTTTCCGTGACCTACGCAGGCACGGAAACACGAATCGGAATTGAGATTGATCTCAAGAACAAACCTAATATGAGAAGAACTCGGATTGGTGATGGATATATGGTAGTGGTATATGGCAGCGGTGGTGGTATATGGTAGCGGTGGTGGTATATGGATAGAGATTGATGGTGGTATATGGATAAGGATTCAGAGCGGTGGCGGATAAGCAAAAGTGGTAGATGGGCGATGATGATGGTGCGGCGGCGGCGTGACAACTTATGACCAGAACTCGAAACTCTAAAAGACTAGACTCTAAGACCAGCAACTTGACACGACGATGCAACCGCAAATTCAACAAAGCAAAAACCCTAAAAAGATTATGCAAAGGCTCAGATTGGTTCGGATATGATGAACTAACCCTAATTTTTTTGTGTGTGGCTTTTTCGTGGACTGTAGGTATGAAGAACAGACTCGATCTAATCTACGAAAAACTGTAAAATCTCACCGAGCAACCTGGAAATCTGATACCACTTGATAGAGGCAAAGGTGTCCCGATGTTTCGACGAGATGGTGGCTATCGTTTTCTGTGGGAGTCGACCTTGACGATCCGACTACGAACGTGCGAGACGTCGCGCCTTAGCAATCGCTAAACCAACTTCCGAGGGGTTATTGACCACGCCGGAGCACGATCAACCTGACCACGAGGGCCTGTTTCCTGCGAGCAAACGAAGAACAAGCAAGAAACTGAGATTGCAATCTGGATATTGCGAATATAAGATGAAAGCTTTATTGATCGAGGTGGGGTTCTGTGACGTCTTGGTCTGGTCGTTGGACACAAACGAAGTACGCGAAGTTGCAGCTATGGCGAACTTTTAATCTAAACAAAACCCAAAATCTAAACGACGCCCTAAGGGCTGTATATATGGAGGAAGAGAGGGGAATTTCGTGGCCCTTGAGGGTGGGGTCCGAATCCAACCCTAACTCTTGTTTCCCCACACATACGGACTCTAAAAATAGCCTATACTTAAGTATTTCGAAATTACATGGGCCTGGCCATTAATAAGGTGACGCAGCACCTAGAATAGCCTATGGACGAATATTATGAAGTGACATCTTGTATATTTCGTCCAAGGCTTCATGCACTCCTTATGGCGGCTTCAAAGTCCTGAAATCATCACTTGTAACTCCGTTCTTGATCCCCTTGCGCATACCATCAACTCCATTCGTATTCTTGCTCCAATGTTCATCCTTCTCCAAGCTAGGACCTTCATTTGTAAGCAAAACAAATGTATCCAATTTAGGCAGCATCATAATCTCATGAACATTAGAATCATTACCAAGAAACGAAAGTACCTGGTAATTTAATTGGCGTGCGCGAGCTCTAGTAATTGGTCCAGTATATGTAACAGTAGGGGCTGTGGGTGTAACAATGGTATTGATGTCCTCATCAGGTACGAAGGTACAATAAGAGGTTCCAAGCGGATAG
This sequence comes from Triticum urartu, assembly GCF_003073215.2. NCBI lineage: Eukaryota > Viridiplantae > Streptophyta > Magnoliopsida > Poales > Poaceae > Triticum > Triticum urartu. Next base: position 618,189,649 of record NC_053025.1, read on the forward strand.
ATAGTTGCTCGATGTCTGAACCAGAGTGAGCAGGGGTTTAGAGCAGCGAGAGTAAGTATCGCGTCTGATACTAGAATAGATCACTAGGAAGGTGGCTCGCGAATTACCTATGAAACCAAGAGCAAGGGATAACTTTGTCAACAAGGTGTACAGGAGAGTCAGGTTTCGATCCTGTGGAACTGTGGGTTATAGGCCCACCATGTGGTTAAAAGTAGGAAGGTCGGTGACATCTTGCATGATCATGTAAGCAAGGCATGTCAGAGGATAGTCTGTCGGTTAGGTCGGCAACAACATCGGTACCAAGGGCGAAGGACGAAGAGAACCATTTTCCTGCTCGTTGAACGAGGCAGACCAGTAGGCAAAGTTCTCATCCATCAATGGTTACCGGAATGTCATCAACAAAAGTAACAGGGTCTTTTTGACAGAATTGTACATCAAGGGGTTTACAAAAGCAGGGGAATATTACTTCCTAGATCATATAGATCACAAGAAAGGTTAAACCAAACAATGGAAAGGAAAATATGATTATCAGGTTTAAACAGAACCATGAAAGGACAATGTGTCTAAACACATATTTCAGGGGTATATCCTTCCCAAGGACAAGCAGAGCATGATATCGATGACAGGATATGATGTAGAAAACCCTTTAGGTAAGGGGAGAAAAATTTCATGACATTAACCATAAAATGGTGTTTGGATAATAGAGCAAGAAACATTTAGCATTGGGCTTCAAATGTTCTTGTTGAAAATCAGAGTACCACAGACATGCTTCGAGATAGCATTGCATGGTCTTCAAGCAAAGGTCGGACTTTGGATACTCAATGGATTCATCAGGAACAACTTATAGAAAAAGTCCTTCAATTTCCTCATGGAAGAATGGTTAACATTGCTAAAAGGAAGAACTATAACAATAGGCCCTCCAGCCAGGTGTGCTAGGCATGACATCACCTAACCGGGTCATATAAAGACCAATGTTATAACTCTTGGAAAAATGTTCCAACCATCAAATCTGACAGAGCTTCAGATCTGATTGGTGTTAGGATATCTCAGACTTAGGATGCCTGAGAAGAAAAGGTGCAACACAATTGACAAGATGACATTATATGATTCTTGAGAAATGAACTATGGAAGCGAGTTCTGAACAAGGGTTCATCATTAAGCCAAGGAGAGGATGAGGAGGTGGCTGATGGACTCAGCGATAATTCAACGAGGTATCCAAAAAGATGGATCTCCATAGTTATGTGGATAAGGAGATAACATTTGTCAGATTAAATGATATAATGAAATATGCTCGAGGAAAACATACACAACTAAACATTGGTTGAAAGGTGTACCCAAAATATGGGCTGGGTTGCACGACCAACGTCAGAATGGCGATTGAGCAACCAACACACCAAATTGGTATTATTGTCCATTAACTCTGAAGCAATAGGGTAGCTAGAGATAATAAATTCGCACAACAGAGTTCACTCAATCACGGGGACTAAGAAAAGAATGGTGATGGCGAGAAGCATCACTGTACCAAGAATTTTTAAGAGGTGGTGAAATTCTCACAACATAGATGACATAAGAGATGTTAATGTTCCAAGGTAAAGAAGAACAATTGCTGGATAGCAAGGAACTCAAGGTATAACACCAACCATGAACAAGCTTGTGTTGGTGGGAAGGCAATAAAGTGGTCGATGATAACACAAATCATCGAGGGGTAAGGATGATATCTCTCATCATGAATTTGATTGACATCTTGGAAAAGCTCAGAATGTAGATGATGATCACGACACATTTGTCGAGAGGTTTCATGAAGATATAATCAAACAGCAATGACATCAAGTCAAAGGACTGATGAAGCGAAAGGTTATTGGAACCAAGGGTACGACACAAACTCAAAATCAAGCTTGATGTTCAAGGCGAAATGATATGACAAGGAAGATCGACGTAAGTTTAGCTCATCATCGAAAGTTGTGCTCCGGGATTAAGGACTAGGTAGCATAGTTAAAATTGGCACGATAATGATGTAGCCGATCAGGCTAGGAGTGACGTGATGGAGTATTAAACTTCTCAACAACAAAGTACTGGGAATACTGAATCTCAGTGTTGATTCGATTCACAAATCGGTGTTCTCGGTTGACGACAACCCAGACCCGTGGAGTGACTATGACAGGGGAAGGTATTACTCCAGCACCAATTCATAAGATGTAGTGCATTGGCATGATATCCTCGAGATACCAGGGGGTATACTCGAAGGTAGAGCAGAATAGAGGTTGGGTAGGTATATTGATCTACAGAGGACAAGTACTTCAACTTGCCCGGGAAATGGGATCAAAGAAGAACAATCATGGTCGGAACCACGGTTGCAAAGGACCAAATCCCAGATATAAGATAAACTTATACCAAAGGGGCAAATAATTTTAAGAGAAGCTTTAATGATAAGATCTACATCGTTTCCATGGGCATGAACATAAGTTGAAGGTCGACTCCCACTTGTTTAGTGCATAACCTTTCATTCTCTTCTCGTCTTCGAAGAAGTTGTAGTGTTAAAATTTTATCTGGCGAATCACCAGAAGAGTATGACTAGTGAAAACTTTCAGGTTCACACAGTTTTAGAGAAGGTATAGGTTCAACCCATCGGGACATCTTAGAAACATATACCACAAGATTCAAGAGTAAATATCACCAGCTCGAAAGCAGAGCAAGGTTGAGAAAGTAGAGGATACAATTTACCAAAGGCATTATGTATCCGAGGGAAGGCTCACAAGGTTATTGAATATGAAGGACGCTGTTGGATAAAATCCAATAGGATCTGCCGGTCCATAATGGAGCTGATGTGAGTATCGGCACATGATCAGAGGACAAAACAAAGCAAGGGCTTGGATTATAGAAACAAATGACTAATTCAAAGCTCAAGGCAAAGGAATTAAGATTTCCAATCAAAGTATCAAAAGTAAACGCTCTGATTAAGGATGGATAAGTTGAGTAAGCTTAGGGGTACAATCGACGACAATTTGATTGGTCAAGATCCAACTCATGTTTAAAATGACGTCTGAGCCGGAAGGATGAATTCTAGGATCTAATTGAGGACTGCAAGCATTCGTAACAAATTGAATCAACGGACTCAAAATGATAATGACAATAGATGCCAATAAGATTACGAGACTTATGGGATTGACCATAATGCAAGCAAGCAAGAATTTCAAGAGCAAGAGGATGCTCAGGATTTTTGGAAGATCGAATGGTATTTCGAAAACTTTTGTGGAACACATGAACAACTAGGAAAGAGCGGATACTCGATAAGTGCGAGGAATTATCCGTAGGGGTATTTATGCGGCAAGGAACTACAAGGCAGTAGCACAAAGTATTCTCGGAACAATAGAGAGGATTTTTGAGGTATCTTGTATTAACAAGATCAATGGGATTGAAAGGACAAGTGTAGGTAGTTATCCATAATAATATAACAGTGGTAGGGAATTTGCCAAGGCGGTGGGCACAAGTGTCTCGAGAGAACATCAAAGATTATCTTCGGAATCTTCTGGTGAAGCAGTCGATCATCTGTAAAGAAGGGGCTCTCCGGCAGGAAGTGGTAACGAGAACCTAGAGTTAGATTTTAGGAAAATCATTTAACCCGAATAGAAGAGAGATCAGAGTCCCAGAGTATAGGTCGAGGAATAAAAGATCCTAATACCACCCAATGGCGACATGGGCCCGCAAGCCACACAGTCATGTTAGTAAAAGTTTTTCAATGACTAGACTCGACTTCGGCCAAGGAGTTGGAAGGGGGATTCCTACAGGCAGTTGGCTCTGATACCAACTTGTGACGCCCCCGATTTGACCATACACTAATCATACACGCAAACGTGTATGATCAAGATCAGGGACTCACGGGAAGATATCACAACACAACTCTACAAATAAAATAAGTCATACAAGCATCATATTACAAGCCAGGGGCCTCGAAGGCTCGAATACAAGAGCTCGATCATAGACGAGTCAGCGGAAGCAACAATATCTGAGTACAGACATAAGTTAAACAAGTTTGCCTTAAGAAGGCTAGCACAAACTGAGATACAGATCAAAAGAGGCGCCGACCTCCTACCTGGGATCCACCTAAACTACTCCTGGTCGTCGTCAGCAGGCTGCACGTAGTAGTAGGCACCTCCCGAGTAGTAGTAGTCGTCATCAACGGTGGCGTCTGGCTCCTGGACTCCAACGTCTGGTTGCAGCAGTCGGATATAGGAAAGGGGAAAAGGGGGAGAAAAGCAACCGTGAGTACTCATCCAAAGTACTCGCAAGCAAGGAGCTACACTACATATGTATGCATTGGTATCAAATGGAATAAGGGTATCATATGTGGACTGAACTGCAGAATGCCGGAATAAGAGGGGATAGCTAGTCCTTTTGAAGACTACGCTTCTGGTAACCTCCATCTTGCAGCAGGAGAAGAGAGTAGATGGTAAGTTCACCAAGTAGCATCGTGTAGCATAATCCTAACCGATGATCCTCCCCTCGTCGCCCTGTGAGAGAGCGATCACCGGTTGTATCTGGCACTTGGAAGGGGGTGTTTTATTAAGTATCCGGTTCTAGTTGTCATAAGGTCAAGGTACAACTCCGGGTCGTCCTTTTACCGAGGGACACGACTATTCGAATAGATCAACTTCCCTGCAGGGGTGCACCACATTTCCCAACACGCTTGATCCCCTTTGTCCGGACACACTTTTCTGGGTCATGCCTGGCCTCGGAAGATCAACACGTCGCAGCCCTACCTAGGCACAATAGAGACGTCAGCACGCCGGTCTAAATCCTATGGCGCAGGGGTCTGGGCCCATCGCCCATTGCACACCCGCACGTTGCGTACGCGGCCAGAGAGCAGACCTAGCAACCTCCATTATTAAGGAAGTTGCGTTACGCGGTCCAACCCGGCGCGCGCCGCTTAGTCACTGACGTCACGAAGGCTTCGGCTAATACCACGACGTCGAGTGCCCATAACTGTCCCCGCGTAGATGGTTAGTGCGTATAGGCCAGTGGCCAGACTCAGATCAAATACCAAGATCTCGTTAAGCGTGTTATTTTGAAATAACCACGGACGCCGACCAGGGCCAGGCCCACCTCTCTCCTAGGTGGTCTCAACCTGCCCTGTCGCTCTGCCACAAAGTAACCGTCGGGGGCCTCCGGGAACTCAGGCCCATCTCTACCGGGATGGAGCCACCTGCCCCTTCAGCCCCCAACATCGGAGTCACCCGCAGGTACTACGAGCCGACCCAACATTAATCACAACAAGTATCATATATTATGTATAAGTATATACTCGTGACCACCTCCCAAGTTATCATGATCCGATAGTATAGCATGGCAGACAGACAAGAATGTAGGGCCACTGATGGTAAACTAGCATCCTATACTAAGCATTTAGGATTGCAGGTAAGGTATCAACAGCTGCAGCAACAATGACAGGCTATGCATCAGAATAGGATTAACGGAAAGCAGTAACATGCTACACTACTCTAATGCAAGCAGTATAGAAGAGAATAGGCGATATCTGGTGATCAGGGGGGCTTGCTTGGTTGCTCTGGCAAGAGAGAGGGGTCGTCAACTCCGTAGTCGTACTGGGTAGCGGCGGCGTCGGTCTCGGTGTCTAGCGAGAGAAGAGGGGGAAGAAACAATAAATATAATACAAACAAATGCATGGCGATGCATGACATGGCAAGTAGCGGTGCTAGGGGTTCCCTAACGCGGTATGAGGTGATACCAGTGAAGGGGGGAAACATCAGGGAAAATATCCCCGGTGTTTCGCATTTTCGGACAGACGAACCGGAGGGGGAAAGTTGCATGTTCACTATGCTAGGGATGTGTGACGGACGAACGGACTACGTATCCGGATTCGTCCTGTCGTTCTGAGCAACTTTCATGTACAAAGTTTTTTCATCCGAGCTACGGTTTATTTTATATTAATTTTTAAAGTTTTAAATCATTTTCTGGAATTTATTTAATTAATTTAATTTAACATTATCCAGAATAGTGTATGCTGACTTCATCATGACGTCAGCATGACGTCAGCAGTCAACAGCATTGACTGGGTCAATCTGACATGTAGGTCCCGCATGTCATTACGTGTTAACTAATTAACCAAATTAATTAGTTTAATTAATAGTTAGTTAGGTTAGTTAATTAATTAGGTTTATTAAACACAATTAATTAAGTTAATTAATTTAATTAATTTATTAATTAAATAATTAATATTTTATTTATTTATTAATTTTTTAATTCTTTTTTTATAATGTTCTGGGGCTAGGCCCACCTGTCATAGGCCCCAGGGGCCTTTGCGGGTGTGCGGGTTGCGGGCGCAACCCATGCGAGGCCGAGCCCGACCGGGGCGAAGGGGGGGACGAGGCCACCGGGGGCGGGGCGCAGCAGGAGAAGGCTGGCCGGAGTGGCTCGGCACGGCCGCGACGAGAGGTGGCCAGCCGGAGTGGGCAAGGGCAACGGGGCAGCCACGGCAGGCTCAAGGTGCAGCTGCGGCGGGAGGGCAGCAGCAACTGCGACAACACGGATGGGAAGCACGCCGGCGGTTGGAGGCGGGCGGCAGGAGCGGCGAACACACGCGCAGGTGACCGAAGGTGTTGCGAGCGGCAGGGGGCGCGTGGCGCGCGCGGGGCGAGCAAGTGAAGGCTGGGGCGTGCGCATGCGGAGGAGGGCGCGGTGGCCGCGAGTGCTGGGCGAGAACGAGGCACCGATGCGGGCGGCAGAGCACGGCAACGGTCGTGCAGCGCGTGCGGTGAGCGTGGTGACCGTAGGGAGGGAAGATGGGGTTGGACGGGGAGGTCCTCACCGGCCCTGTAGTCGTGCAACGGCATGCTCGATGGAGGGGGCAGAGATGCGTTTCCGGCGCGGTGCGGCGGATGGCGACGTCGGGGTGGCCTTTTCTGGTCAAGGAACGGGGAGGAGGGTGAGGACGCCGGCGAGCGAGGGGCGAGGCGGCGCCGGTGATGCATCGAGGAGGCGGGGTCCTGTGCTCGATGGAGGGAGGGCGAAGAAGAGAGGCGATGGCATCCGGGGCCCGTTGCCCCGACCTAGATCCGATCAGGGGGAAGAGGAGCGAGGGGATCGTTTCCCTGATCCAGTTTGGATCGGGAAGGGGGAGGAGAGAACGAGGGAGTGGGGGAAGTGGTGTGGTTAGGGGAGGTTAGGGTTTCAGCACCAGGGGATAAGGGAGTGGGGCGCCGGCTGGGCCGGCGAGCTGGTTGGGTGGGTGGGCCGAGGCCCATGGGGAGCGGGGGGGGGGGGGGGTTCGGGGGGGGGGGGGGGGGGGGGGGGGGGGGGGGGGGGGTTCTTTTCTTTTCTGTTTTAGTAATTTATTTTTCTTTTATTAGTTTTCTATTTTATTTTCTATACATATTTGTTTTATAAAATATATAAGTAGTACCCAAATTAGTGTTTCAAAATGCCCCGATGCCACAAAAAGTTTGGTGATAAAATAAAACTGTTTAGTATTTTATTAATTGTAAAAGGCATGTAATTAATTGTTTTTGCTACTGCCATAATTATTTTGGAGCCTTTAAACACTTCTTTAGAGTTTGGTTTCTCCACCATAATTACTTACGATTTATTTGACACAACCCGAACATTTTAGTTTTGATATTTGAAAATTTTACTGTTTGCCTATATTTTAAAGTTTAATTTGAATCGTTTTTGAACTAACTCGAGTTTATCAACAGTAACCGAGGTGACGTGGCACCATTAGCAGAGGTTTACTGTAGTTTGATTATCCGGGCGTCACATCAACAATATGTCATCCACATATAATATCAGAAATGCTACAGAGGTCCCACTCACTTTCTTGTAAATACAGGCTTCTCCAAAAGTCTGTATAAAACCATATGCTTTGATCACACTATCAAAGCGTATATTCCAACTCCGAGATGCTTGCACCAGTCCATAAATGGATTGCTAGAGCTTACACACTCTGTTAGCACCTTTTGGATTGACAAAACCTTCTGGTTGCATCATACACAACTCTTTTTTAAGATATCCATTAAGGAATGCACTTTTGACATCCATTTGCCAAATTTCATAATCATAAAATGCAACAATTGCTATAACGATTCAGACAGACTTAAGCATCGCTACGAGTGAGAAGGTCTCATCATAGTCAACTCCTTGAACTTGTCGAAAACCTTTCGCAACAAGTCGAGCTTTGTAGACAGTAACATTACCGTCAGTGTCAGTCTTCTTCTTGAAGATCCATTTATTCTCTATGGCTTGCCGATCATCGGGCAAGTCAACCAAAGTCCACACTTTGTTCTCATACATGGATCCCATCTTAGATTTCACGGCCTCAAGCCATTTTGTGGAATCTGGGCTCATCATTGCTTCCTCATAGTTCGGAGGTTCGTCATCGTCAAGTAACATGACTTCCAGAACAGGATTACCATACCACTCTGGTGCGGATCTTACTCTGGTTGACCTACGAGGTTCAGTAGTAACTAGATCAGAAGTTTCATGATCATCATCATTAGCTTCCTCACTAATTGGTGTAGGAATCAATGGAACTAATTTCTGTGACGAAACTACTTTCCAATAAGGGAGAAGGTACAATTACCTCATCAAGTTCTACTTTCGTCCCACTCACTTCTTTCGAGAGAAACACCTTCTCTAGAAAGGATCCATTCTTAGAAACGAATATCTTGCCTTCGGATCTATGATAGAAGGTGTACCCAACAGTCTCCTTTGTGTATTCTATGAAGATACATTTCTACGATTTGGGTTTGAGCTTATCAGGTTGAAGCTTTTTCACATAAGCATCGCAACCCCAAACTTTAAGAAATGGCAACTTGGGTTTCTTGTCAAACCACAATTCATATGGTGTCGTCTCAACGGATTTCGATGGTGACCTATTTAACGTGAATGCAGCCGTCTCTAAAGCATAACCCCAAAACGATAGCGGCAAATCAGTAAGAGACATCATAGATCACACCATATCTAATAAAGTGCGGTTACGATGTTCGGACACACCATTACGCTATGGTGTTCCAGGTGGCGTGAGTTGCAAAACTATTCCGCATTGTTTCAAATGAAGACAAAACTCATAACTCAAATATTCACCTCCATGATCAGATCGTAGAAACTTAATCTTCTTGTTACGATGATTTTTCACTTCACTTTGAAATTCTTCAAACTTTTCAAATGTTTCAGAGTTATGTTTCATCAAGTAGACATACCCATATCTGCTCAAATCATCGGTGAAGGTCAGAAAATAACGATACCCGCCACAAGCATCAACACTCATCGGACCGCATACATCAGTATGTATTATTTCCAATAAGTCTGTTGCTCGTTCCATTGTTCCGGAGAACGGAGTCTTAGTCATCTTGCCCATGAGGCATGGTTCGTAAGCATCAAGTGATTCATAATCAAGTGATTCCAAAAGCCCATCAGCATGGAGTTTCTTCATGCGTTTTACACCAATATGACCTAAACGGCAGTCCCACAAATAAGTTGCACTATCATTATTAAACTTATATATTTTGGCTTCAATACTATGAATATGTGTATCACTACTATCAATATTTAGTAAAAATAGACCACTCATCAAGGGTGCATGACCATAAAAGATATTACTCATATAAATAGAACAACCATTATTCTCTGATTTAGATGAATAACCGTCTCGCATCAAACAAGATCCAGATATAATGTTCATGCTTAACGCTGGCCCCAAATAACAATTATTCAGGTCTAAAACTAATCTCGAAGGTAGATGTAGAGGTAGCATGCCGATGGCGATCACATCGACTTTGGAACCATTTCCCACACGCATCGTCACCACGTCCTTAGCCAATCTTCGCTTAATCCGTAGCCCCTGTTTCGAGTTGCAAATATTAGCAACAGAACCAGTATCAAATACCTAGGTGCTACTGCGAGCATTAGTAAGGTACACATCAATAACATGTATATCAAATATACCTTTCACTTTGCCATCCTTCTTATCCGCCAAATACTTGGGGCAGTTCCGCTTCCATTGACCAGTCCCTTTGAAGTAGAAGCACTCAGTCTCAGGCTTAGGTCCAGACTTGGGCTTCTTCACTTAAGAAGCAACTTGCTTGCCGTTCTTTTTGAAGTTCCCCTTCTTCCCTTTGCCCTTCTTCCCTTTTCCCTTCTTCTTGAAACTAGTGGTCTTGTTGACCATCAACACTTGATGCTCCTTCTTGATTTATACCTCCGCAGCTTTTAGCATCGCGAAGAGCTTGGGAATTGTCTTATCCATCCCTTGCATATTATAGTTCATCACGAAGCTTTTGTAGCTTGGTGGCAGTGATTGAAGAACTCTGTCGATGACACTATCATCAGGAAGACTAACTCCCAGTTGAGTCAAGTGGTTGTGGTACCCAGACATTCTGAGTATATGTTCACTGACAGAACTATTCTCCTCCATCTTGCAGTTGTAGAACTTATTGGAGACTTCATATCTCTCAATCCGGGAATTTGCTTGAAATATTAACTTCAACTCCTGGAACATCTCATATGCTCCATGACGTTCAAAACGTCGTTGAAGTCCCGATTCTAAGCCGTATAGCATGGCACACTGAACTATCGAGTAGTCATCAGCTTTGCTCTGCCAGACGTTCATAACATCTGGTGTTGCTCATGCAGCGGGCTTTGCACCTAGCGATGCTTCCAGGACGTAATTCTTCTGTGCAGCAATGAGGATAATCCTCAAGTTACGAACCGAGTCCGTGTAGTTGCTACCATCATCTTTCAACTTAGCTTTCTCTAGGGACGCATTAAAATTCAACGAAACAACAACATGGCCATTTATCTACAACAACATAGACATGCAAAATACTATCAGGTACTAAGTTCATGATAAATTAAAGTTCAATTAATCATATTACTTCAGAACTCGCACTTAGATAAACATCCCTCTAGTCATCTAAATGATTACATGATCCATATAAACTAAACCATGTCCGGTCATCACGTGAGATGGAGTAGTTTTCAATGGTGAACATCACTATGTTGATCATATCTACTATATGATTCACGCTCGACCTTTCGGTCTTAGTGTTCCGAGGCCATATCTGCATATGCAAGGCTCGTCAAGTTTAACCCGAGTATTCTGCTTGTGCAAAACTGTCTTGTACCCGTTGTATGTGAGCGTAGAGCTTATCACACCCGATCATCACGTGGTGTCTCGGCACGATGAACTGTAGCAACGGTGCATACTCAGGGAGAACACTCATACCTTGAAATTTATTGAGAGATCAACTTATGATGCTACCGTCATACTAAGCAAAGTAAGATGCATAAAGGATAAACATCACATGCAATCAATATAAGTGATATGATATGGCCATCATCATCTTGTGCCTTTGATCTCCATCTCCAAAGCACCGTTATGATCACCATCGTCACCGGCTTGACACCTTGATCTCCATCGTAGCATCGTTGTCGTCTCGCCAACTATTGCTTCCATGACTATCGCTACCGCTTAGTGATAAAGTAAAGCAATTACATGGCGATTGCAATTCATACAATAAAGCGACAACCATATGGATCCTGCCAGTTGCCGATAACTGTGTTACAAAACATGATCATCTCATACAACAATTTATATAATCATGTCTTGACCATATCACGTCACAACATACCTTGCAAAAACAAGTTAGACGTCCTCTACTTTGTTGTTGCAAGTTTTACGCGGCTGCTACGGGCTTAACAAGAACCGTTCTTACCTACGGCATAAAAACCACAATGTGGTATAGTGATTGCTTTTTGATCTTCAGAAAGAACCCTGTTCATTAAATCCGATTCAAGTAAAGTAGGAGAAACAGACACTCGCCAGCCACCTGTGTGCAAAGCACGTCGGTAGAACCAGTCTCATGAACGCAGTCATGTAATGTCGGTCCGGGCCGCTTCATCCAACAATACCGCCGAATCAAGAAACAACTAGTGACGGCAAGCAATATGTATATACCTACGCCCACAACTCCTTTGTGTTCTACTCGTGCATATAACATCTACGCATAGACCTGGCTCGGATGCCACTGTTGGGGAACGCAGTATTTCAAAAAATTTCCTACGATCACGTAATATCTATCTACGAGATGCATAACAATGAGAGGGGAGAGTGTGTCTATGTACCCTCGTATACCGAAAGAGGAAGAGTTGAGTAACGCGGTTGATGTAGTCGAACGTCTTCGCGATCCAACCGATCAAGTACCGAATGCACGACACCTCCGCGATGTGCACACATTCAGCTCGGTGACGTCCCTCGAACTCTAGATCCAGCTGAGGCCGAGGGAGAGTTTCGTTAGCACGACGACATGTTGACGGTGATGATGAATTTTCAGACGCAGGGCTTTGCCTAAGCACTACGACAATATGACCGAGGTGGAAATCTGTGGAGGGGGGCACCGCACACGGCAAAGAAATTAACTTGTGTCTCTATGGGGTGCCCCCTCCCCCGTATATAAAGGAGGGGAGGAGGTGGCTGGCCGACCTCATGGGGCGTGCCCCAAGGGGGGGAATCCTACTCCTACTAGGAGTAGGTTCCCCCCTTTCCTAGTCCAACTAGGAGGGGAAGGAAAGAGGAAGAGGTAAAGAAGGAAAGGGGGGCCGCCTCCCCCCAATATGGATTGGGCTTGGGGGGCGCACGCCACCACCTGGCCGCCTCCTCCTCTCTTACACTAAGGCCCATGAAGGCCCATTAACCCTCCGGGGGGTTCTGGTAACCCCCCAGTGATGGTGCCGTGCACCTAGGGTAGGGAAGTAGACCCGATCTAAACGCCCCTCCCAAGGACGCTGCCCTACAGTCAAAGGACAATCAAAGGACAATCAAAGGACAGAAGATTCTACTGACTGGAATTACTTGAGTGCATGCCCACTCGACCAACATCTTCATTCGGATACCCCAATTCCATTTGACAAGCATATCATCACTCGACCATACAAGAAATCACTCGGAGTACAGAAGGCCTAAAGTCACCCCAGACAGCAATGGACAGGCATTCACTCCTTAGATTTAAGGATCATTTATATCACTTTAATGCTGGCGTTACCAGTAACGCCCTCTCTTTATGTACATTGAACCCTTGTAACATGGGCCAGCTGGGGTCCTGGCGCACTCTATATAAGCCACCCCCCTCCACTGGCACAAGGGTTCGCACCCCCTGTAACTTCACGCATAATCCAGTCGACCGAGCCTCTTGGCACCGAGACATAGGGCTGTTACTTCCACCGCGAAGGGCCTGAACTCGTACATCTTGCATGCACAATCTCACCGTAGCTAGGATCTTGCCTCGACATCCTTACCCCCCTACTCTACTGTCAGACTTAGAACCACGACAGTTGGCGCCCACCGTGGGGCAGGTGTCTTAGCAACTTTCCGGTGAGTTTGCGATTTCTCCAAGTCCTTTCATCAAGGTTTCCGGCGGAGGTTTGGCTGAGGGCCGTGAGATCCATCTCGGCGCGCTCGTCTTCATCGCCGACGACTCCGCTTAGCTTCATGAAGATCCTCTCGACGTTGAGGCGCTCCCCGTCCACGGGGCGACGCACTTTCGCGTGTGCGTTCGCGGCATCCTTCTGCGGCAGCCATCGACTTAGTATCGATCGGCCCCCGCAGCATCTTCACTCCCCGCTGCTCGCCGTCAAAAGCGATCCGGTCGGCCACAGCTTCAGCGGTGGGTGAAGCACGCGGTGGCACGTCAGTTGGATACCCCTCAAGTCGCGACAATCGAGCCCGACGAATCTCTCTACGGCCTGTTCAATCTATCGACTGGCTCCATCGTGACCCTGTCCGAGTGCGACAGCAGTGACCCCGCGGTGGAGGTCCTGATGGTCGACACGCCTCGTAGTCCTCCTGGCATGCGTCGCAACGGCGGCGACGACGGTGGCGGCGATCCATCGCGCGTTCATGAAGAGTGCCACCCCAAAACTCTCTCTTCTCAGCATAGGGAGGAACTTCACCGCCGCAATGTGGAGGCCCTCCACACACCCATTGTCGGCGAGTCCTCTGAGGCTCGCGCTTTGGAGGCGGCGCGTTTGGCCACTTTGGCTGAGTGCACCCGACTGGAGAACCTTCGGCATGCACTCGACAACCGCGCCCGCCGACAGTGTCCAGTCGATGGTAGCGACTGTTATTTCCACCTGAACCACAGGTATACTGCACTCCGATTCAGAATCTTACCGCTGTGGCCCGTATAGCAGAATCTATTCAGTCGTCCCAGTCGGAAGCTGGTAGAGGTTTGATGCAGATCAGAGCGCTGCTCCGAGTTGCAGGAGATCAAAATACTGTAGTTTCTTAGTCGCGCAATAGAATCCATAGCAGATCTGTGGTGGCTGATACCGTTCAATCAGCTCATAGCCCAAGACCGCCTCCGCGGCGTGAGGGACGTGGGCATCGTCAGGGCAGTATTTGGGTCGGAACCATGAGCAGCAAGATCATTGGCTCGACCGTGATGACCACCGTTGAGTGCCTACACCCCCTCCGAGGGGCGAATCATACGTGCCCCGGCATTATGATGATAAGCGCCCGTACAGCGATGAGCGAAGGAGGTTAGTCGACCCAAGAGAGCCAGGGTTTGACGCAAGGTCCATTTTGGTACAAGGTTTGGTAGACAGGAATCGGGCACATAGAGAAGGGCAAGACAAGGATCGCCCGACTGGAAGTAGAGTACATGTTTCTGGTCCCGAGTGTTTTAGCAGAGCCATCAGGGCTACAGAGATCCCTCCCAACTTTAGGTTGGCGACTGGGGTCAGTAAGTTCACTGGTGAATCAAAGCCTGGCACCTGGGTTGAGGACTATTGAGTGGCTGTGCAGATCGGTGGAGGAAATGATGAAGTTGCCATGAAGCATCTTCCCCTGATGCTTGAAGGGTCAGCTAGAGCTTGGTTGAATCAGCTGGCTCCAGGCAGTATTTTCAGTTGGTAAGAGTTGGCCCGAGTGTTCGTCAGAACATTTGAGGGCACGTGAAAATGGCTAGCAGGATTGACAAAATTGTAGCATTGCGTGCAAAAGCCGAATGAAACTTTGAGGGATTACATCCAGAGGTGGAACACTTTACACCACACCGTGGAGAATGTGTCTCACCATCAAGCAGTCTGCGCCTTCAAGGAAGGCGTTCGGTACCGGGAGCTGCTACGTCTTGAGCTTGCGTTGGTTTTCCCCGAAGAGGAAGGGATGATGCAGCAGAGTAGCGTAAGTATTTCCCTAAGTTTTTGAGAACCAAGGTATCAATCCAGTAGGAGGCCACACTCAAGTCCCTCGTACCTGCACAAAACAATAGCTACTCGCAACCAACGCGATTAGGGGTTGTCAAGCCCTTCACGGTCACTTACGAGAGTGAGATCTGATAGATATAATATTTTTGGTATTTTTGATATAAAGATGCAAAGTAAAAATTAAAGGAAAAGTAAAAAAGCAAAGCAATATTAAAGTGATTGAGATTGATATGATGAGAATAGACCCGTGGGCCATAGGTTTCACTAGTGGCTTCTCTCAAGAGCATAAGTATTCTACGGTGGGTGAACAAATTACTGTTGAGCAATTGACAGAATTGAGCGTAGTTATGAGAATATCTAGGCATGATCATGTATATAGGCATCACGTCCGTGACAAGTAGACCGAAATGATTCTGCATCTACTACTATTACTCCACTCATCGACCGCTATCCAACATGCATCTAGAGTATTAAGTTAAAAACAGAGTAATGCCTTAAGCGAGATGACATGATGTAGAGAGATAAATTCATGCAATATGAAATAAACCCCATCTTGTTATCCTCGATGGCAATGATGCAATACATGCCTTGCTGCCCCTTCTGTCACTGGGTAAGGACACCGCAAGATCGAACCCAAAGCTAACCACTTCTCCCATGGCAAGAACTACTAATCTAGTTGGCCAAACCAAACGGATAATTCGAAGAGACTTGCAAAGATAACCAATCATACATAAAAGAATTCAAAGAAGATTCAAATATTATTCATAGATAGACTTGATCATAAACCCACAATTCATCGGTCTCAACAAACACACCGCAAAAAGAAGATTACATCGAATAGATCTCCAGAAGAGAGGGGGAGAACTTTGTATTGAGATTCAAAGAGAGAGAAGAAGCCATCTAGCTACTAACAATGGGCCCGAAGGTCTGAGGTAAACTACTCACACTTCATCGGAGGGGCTAGGATGATGTAGAAGCCCTCCGTGATGACGGCCCTCTTCCGGTGGAGCTCCGGAACAGGCCCCAAGATGGGATCTCGTGGATACAGAAAGTTGCGGCGGTGGAATTAGGTTTTTGGCTCCTGTTCTGATCGTTTGGGGGTACGTGTGTATATATACCGAGGGGCCCACGAGGCAGGGGCGCGCCCTAGGGGGGGCACCCTCGTGACCTCCTCTTTGACTCCCTGGCGCAGAGTCCAAGTCTCCTGGATCACGTTCGGTGAGAAAATCACGTTCCCGAAGATTTTATTCCGTTTGGACTCCGTTTGATATTCTGTTTCTCCGAAACACTGAAATAGGCAAAAAAGAGCAATTCTGGGCTGGGCCTCCGGTTAATAGGTTAGTCCCAAAAATAATATAAAACTGCAAAATAAAGCCCAATATAGTCCAAAACAGTAGATAATATAGCATGGAGCAATCAAAAATTATAGATACGTTGGAGACGTATCAGGCATCCCCAAGCTTAATTCCTGCTCGTCCTCGAGTAGGTAAATGATAAAAAAAGAATTTTTGATGCGGAGTGCTACTTGGCATAGTTTCAATGCAAATCTTCTTAATTGTGGTATGAATATTCAGATTCGAAAGATTCAAGACAAAAGTTTATATTGATATTAAAATAATAATACTTCAAGCATACTAACAAAGCAATTATGTCTTCTCAAAATAACATGGCCAAAGAAAGTTATCCCTACAAAATCATATAGTTTGGCTATGCTCCATCTTCACCACACAAAGTATTTAAATCATGCACAACCCCGATGACAAGCCATGCAATTGTTTCATACTCTAACTTTTTCAAAACTTTTTCAATCTTCACGCAATACATGAGCGTGAGCCATGGATATAGCACTATAGGTGGAATAGAATGGTGGTTGTGGAGAAGACAAAAAGGAGAAGATAGTCTCACATCAACTAGGCATATCAACGGGCTATGGAGATGCCCATCAATAGATATCAATGTGAGTGAGTAGGGATTGCCATGCAACGGATGCACTAGAGCTATAAATGTATGAAAGCTCAAAAAGAAACTAAGTGGGTGTGCATCCAACTTGCTTGCTCACGAAGACCTAGGGCAATTTGAGGAAGCCCATCATTGGAATATACAAGCCAAGTTCTATAATGTAAAATTCCCGCTAGTATATGAAAGTGACAACATATGAGATTCTCTATATGAAGAACATGGTGCTACTTTGAAGCACAATATATGAGACTCGCTATATCATGGTGCTACTTTGAAGCACAAGTGTGGAAAAAAGATATTAGCATTGTCCATTTTTATTTATTTTCTTTTTTTGGGCCTTCTTTTTTTATTTGGCCTTTCTCTCTTTTTTTATTTGGGACAATGCTCTATTAATGATGATCATCACACTTCCATTTATTTACAACTCAATGATTACAACTCAATTCTAAAACAAAGTATGACTCTATATGAATGCCTCCGGCGGTGTACCGGGATATGCAATGAATCAAGAGTGACAAGTATGAAAGAATTATGAACAGTGGCTTTGCCACAAATACTATGTCAACTACATGATCATGCTAAGCAATATGACAATGATGAATGTGTCATGATGAACTAGATGGTGGAAAGTTGCATGGCAATATATCTCGGAATGGCTATGGAAATGCCATAATAGGTAGGTATGGTGGCTGTTTTGAGGAAGGTATATGGTAGGTGTATGATGCCGGCGAAAGGTGCGCGGTATTAGAGAGGCTAGCAAAGGTGGAAGGGTGAGAGTGCGTATGATCCATGGACTCAACATTAGTGATAAAGAACTCATATACTTATTGCAAAAATCTAGAAGTTATCAAAGCAAAGTATTACGCGCATGCTCCTAGGGGGATAGATTGGTAGGAAAAGACCATCACTCGTCCCCGACTGCCACTCATAAGGAAGACAATCAATAAATAAATCATGCTCCGACTTCATCACATAACGGTTCACCATACGTGCGAGCTACGGGAATCACAAACTTTAACACAAGTATTCTTTAAATTCACAACTACTCAACTAGCATGACTTTAATATTATCACCTCCATATCTCAAAACAATTATCATGCTTCAATCTTTTCTTAGTATTCAACACACTCAAAAGAAAGTTTCACAAATCTTGAATACCAAGCATATTATTATTAAGCAAATTACCATGCTATTAACAGACTCCCAAAATAATTTAAGTGAAGCATGAGAGATCAATAGTTTCTTTAAAACAAATCCACCACCGTGCTCTAAAAGATCTAAGTGAAGCACATAGAGCAAAATTATAACGCTCAAAAGATATAAGTGAAGCACATAGAGCAAAACTACTTAGCTCAAAAGATATAAGTGAAGCACATAGAGCAAAACTATTTAGCTCAAAAGATATAAGTGAAGCACATAGAGCAAAACTACTTAGCTCAAAAGATATAAGTGAAGCACATAGAGTATTCTATCAAATTTTAATTCATGTATGGCTCTCTCAAAAGGTGTGTACAGAAAGGATGATTGTGGCATACTAAGACACAAAGACACAAATAATACAAGACACTCCAAGCAAAACACATATCATGTTGGTGAATAAAAATATAGCTCCAAGTTAATTACCGATGGAAGTGGACGAAAGAGGGGATGCCTTCCGGGGCATCCCCAAGCTTTGACTTTTTGGTGTCCTTGGATTATCTTGGGGGTGCCATGGGCATCCCCAAGCTTATGCTCTTGCCACTCCTTGTTCCATAATCCATCACAAGAATTCACCCAAAACTTGAAAACTTCACAACACAAAACTCAAAGAAGAAAACTCGTGAGCTCCGTTAGCGAAAGAAAACAAAAGACCACTTCAAGGTACTGTAATGAACTCATTATTTATTTATATTGGTGTTAAACCTACCTTATTCCAACTTCTCTATGGATTATAAACTATTTTACTAACCATAGATTCATCAAAATAAGCAAACAACACACGAAAAACCGAATCTGTCAAAAACAGAACAGTCTATAGTAATCTGTAGCTAGCGATATGGAACCCCAAAAATTCTAAAATAAATTGATGGACGTGAGGAATTTATCTATTAATCATCTGAAAAAATAATTAACTAAATAGCACTCTCCAAATAAAAATGACAGCAGTTCTCGTGAGCTCTAAAGTTTCTGTTTTTTACAGCAAGTTCAACAAGACTTTCCCCAAGTCTTCCCAACGGTTCTACTTGGCACAAACACTAATTAAACACAAAAAACACGACCAAAATAGAGGCTAAATAATTTCTTTATTACTAAACAGGAGCAAAAAGCAAGGAATAAAAATAAAATTGGGTTGCCTCCCAACAAGCGCTATCGTTTAACGCCCCTAGCTAGGCATAAAAGCGAGGATAGATCTAAGTATTGCCATCTTTGGTAGGCAATCCATAAGTGGCTCTCATGATAGTTTCATATGGTAATTTTATTTTATTTCTAGGAAAGTGTTCCATGCCCTTTTTTAATGGAAATTGAAATCTAATATTCCCTTCCTTCATATCAATAATCGCACCAACCGTTGTAAGGAAAGGTCTACCAAGAATAATAGGGCAAGAAGGATTGCAATCTATATCAAGAACAATGAAATCTACGGGTACATAATTCTTATTTGCAACAATAAGAACATCATTAATTCTTCCCATAGGTTTCTTAATAGTGGAATCCGCAAGATGCAAGTTTAGAGAGCAATCATCAAAATTACGAAAATCTAGCAAATCACACAAAGTCTTGGGAATAGTAGAGACACTAGCACCCAAATCACACAAAGCATAAAACTCATGATCTTTAATTTTAATTTTAATAGTTGGTTCCCACTCATCATAGAGCTTTCTAGGGATAGAAACTTTCAACTCAAGTTTTTCTTCATAAGATTGCATCAAGGCATCAACAATATGTTCGGTGAAGGCTTTATTTCGACTATAAGCATGTGGAGAATTTAGCACGAATTGCAACAAGGAAATACAATCAATTAAAGAGCAACTTTCATAATTAAATTCCTTGAAATCCAATATAGTGGGTTTAGCAACATCTAGATTTTTATTTCTTTCAATCCCACTTTCATCAATTTCATCATTAAGATCTAAATACTCCGAATTTTTAGAACGCCTTCTAGGTAAAGGAAGATCATATTCAGTTTCATCAAGATTCATATTGCAAAATAAAGATTTAATTGGAGACACATCAATAACTTTTAGATCTTCATCTTGATTTTCATAGGAATTCGGTTTGGTGGCCATCTTATTGACTAAGGTGGCTTGCATATCCGAAATTTCATCAGTCATCTTTTCTAGATGAGCAATTTGGGATCTTATACCCTCAAATTATTTAGACATATCATCAAGCTCTTTATTCATATAACTCATAAAACTTTTTTGTTCCTTAAGCTCGTTTCTAAAGAAATTATTATGCTCAAATTGCAAAACCATAAATTTCCTAGCGTTGGTTTCGATCTCCTCTAACCTTTTAAGGTGAAGGTCACCAAATCTCGGTTGAGCCATCGCGACAAACAAGCAATCTAACACACGAGCAAACAAGAAGCAAGCGGGCAAAAAGAGGCAAAAAGAGAGGGAGGATAGAGAGAGAGAGAGAGAGAGGGCGAATAAAACGGCAAGGGTGAAGTGGGGGAGAGGAAAACGAGAGGCAAATGACAAATAATGTAATGCGAGAGATAGGGATTGCGATGGGTACTTGGTATGTTGACTTTTTGCATAGACTCCCCGGCAATGGCGCCAGAAATCCTTCTTGCTACGTCTTGAGCTTGCATTGGTTTTCCCCGAAGAGGAAGGGATGATGCAGCAGAGTAGCGTAAGTATTTCCCTCAGTTTTTGAGAACCAAGGTATCAATCCAGTAGGAGGCCACACTCAAGTCCCTCGTACCTGCACAAAACGATAGCTACTCGCAACCAACGCGATTAGGGGTTGTCAAGCCCTTCACGGTCTCTTACGAGAGTGAGATCTGATAGATATAATATTTTTGGTATTTTTGATATAAAGATGCAAAGTAAAAAGTAAAGGCAAAGTAAGCAAGATTAAAGTGATGGAGATTGATATGATGAGAATAGACCCGGGGGCCATAGGTTTCACTAGTGGCTTCTCTCAAGAGCATAAGTATTCTACGGTGGGTGAACAAATTACTGTTGATCAATTGACAGAATTGAGAATAGTTATGAGAATATCTAGGCATGATCATGTATATAGGCATCACGTTCGTGACAAGTAGACCGAAACGATTCTGCATCTACTACTATTACTCCACTCATCGACCGCTATCCAGCATGCATCTAGAATATTAAGTTAAAAACAGAGTAACGCCTTAAGCAAGATGACATGATGTAGAGAGATAAATTCATGCAATATGAAATAAACCCCATCTTGTTATCCTCGATGGAAACGATGCAATACGTGCCTTGCTGCCCCTTCTGTCACTGGGTAAGGACACCGCAAGATCGAACCCAAAGCTAAGCACTTCTCCCATGGCAAGAACTACCAATCTAGTTGGCCAAACCAAACGGATAATTCGAAGAGACTTGCAAAGATAACCAATCATACATAAAAGAGTTCAGAGAAGATTCAAATATTATTCATAGATAGACTTGATCATAAACCCACAATTCATCGGTCTCAACAAACACACCGCAAAAAGAAGATTACATCGAATAGATCTCCACAAGAGAGGGGGAGAACTTTGTATTGAGATTCAAAGAGAGAGAAGAAGCCATCTAGCTACCAACTATGGACCCGAAGGTCTGAGGTAAACTACTCACACTTCATCAGAGGGGCTAGGATGATGTAGAAGCCCTCCGTGATGACGGCCCTCTTCCGGGGGAGGTCCGGAACAGGCCCCAAGATGGGATCTCGTGGATATAGAAAGTTGCGACGGTGGAATTAGGTTTTTGGCTCCTGTTCTGATCGTTTGGGGGTACGTGTGTATATATAGGAGGAAGAAGTACGTCGGTGGAGCACCGAGGGGCCCACAAGGCAGGGGCGCGTCCTAGGGGGGGGGCACCCTCGTGACCTCCTCTTTGACTCCCTGGCATAGAGTCCAAGTCTCCTGGATCACGTTCGGTGAGAAAATCACGTTCCCGAAGATTTTATTCCGTTTGGACTCTGTTTGATATTCTGTTTCTCCGAAACACTGAAATAGGCAAAAAAGAGCAATTCTGGGCTGGGCCTCCGGTTAATAGGTTAGTCCCAAAAATAATATAAAACTGCAAAATAAAGCCCAATATAGTCCAAAATAGTAGATAATATAGCATGGAGCAATCAAAAATTATAGATACGTTGGAGACGTATCAGGAGCTCAACCTGAAATTCTGTCGGACAGGAGACATGTCCTTGACTCGAATGATGGATGTAGCCACCCGGTACGCCAACGGCGAAGAAGAAGACCGACTCCGCAGTGGCAAGAGCAAACCAGTCAGCCAGGACGCTGGAGGAGGTAATTGCAATCGGAAGCAAAAGCGCAAAGCAGAACCTGCGGCGCTTGGAGAGGTTGCAGCCGCAACCCAAGGGAAACCTAAAGGAAAACATAAAGGGCCCTGGACCCCTAAGAAGGTGAAAGATTCAGCCGGGAATGACGTGTTGGATTTACCATGTCACATTCACATCAAGAAGGATGAAGAGGGAAATCTTATCTATCCCAAGCATACCCCTCGGCAGTGCCGAGTCCTTATTCAGCAGTTCCGAGAAAAGCAACCAAGTGAGAAGGAAAAGGAGTCTGATAAGGATGAGGACAAGGAAGAGGATGATGATGGGTTTCCCAATATCAATTCCACTTTAGTGATTTTTGTTGATGCTGAAAGCAAAAGTCGACTGAAAGTCATCAAGAAGGAAGTAAACATGGTTGCTCCGGCAACGCCGACGTATCTGAAATGGTCAAAGACTCCTATCACATTCGACCAATCAGACCACCTGCCGCATGTTGCCACTCCTGGGAGGCAAGCGTTGGTGGTCGACCCGGTCGTTGGGGGCACCCGACTGACCAAAGTCTTGATGGATGGTGGCAGCGGATTGAACATTTTGTATGCTGAGACCCTCTGAGGGATGGGCATTCCGATGTCCAAACTTAGTGAGAGTAACATGTGGTTCCACGGAGTTATACCAGGAAAGAAAGCCGATTCACTCGGTCAGATCACTCTTGACGTGGCTTTTGGTGATTCAAAGAATTACCAGAAGGAAAAGTTGACATTTGAAGTCGTGGATTTTCATAGTGCCTATCTTGCTATCCTGGGAAGAACAACGTATGCCCGTTTCATGGCTCGACCGTGTTATGTGTATCTCAAGCTCAAGATGCCTGGCCCTAGGGGCATGATTACAGTCACTGGTAATCGGCAGCGAGCAGAAGAGTGCTTTCTGAAGGGCTCGAAGATTGCCAATGAACAGATGGCAACAATAGAAATGGAGGAATACAAGAAGACAACAGATCCGAGTGATTTGTTGAGAGCTAAGAAGCCTGCTTCAGAGTCTGCATTTAAGTCGTCCGGTGAAACGAAACCAGTTCACATTCACCCGACTGATCCCAATGCTGCTCCGACTCATATATCAACAACACTCGACAGCAAATAGGAAGAAGCGCTCATCCAGTTCCTCTGTGAGAACTGGGACATCTTTGCATGGAAACCTTCTGACATGCCAGGTGTACCCAGAGAACTGGCTGAGCACCATTTGCGAGTCGACCCAAAAGCAAGACCTATCAAAGAACACATCCAACGGTCCTCCGTGGAGAAAAGGAAGGAAATTGGTGAGGAAGTGGCTCGGCTTCTGGCAGCTGAGTTCATCCGAGAGATTTACCACTCCGAGTGGCTCGCCAATGTAGTCATGGTTCCCAAGGAGGATGATTCACTCCGTATGTGTATCGACTTCAAGCATATCAATCGGGCCTACCCCAAAGATCACTTCCCTCTCCCTCGCATCGATCAAATAGTTGACTCAACCGCGGGATGTGAGCGACTGTCCTTTCTGGACGCATATTCTGGGTATCATCAGATCCGACTGTATGGACCCGACGAAATAAAAACAGGTTTCATCACCCCATTCGGGTGCTTTTGTTATGTTACCATGCCCTTTGGTCTCAAGAATGCTGGCGCCACATTCATGCGTATGATACAGACGTGCCTGCTCACTTAAATCAGTCGGAATGTTGAAGCATACATGGATGACATCGTGGTTAAGTCGCGAAAAGGTTCCGACCTCCTGACCGACCTCGCTGAAACCTTTGCCAACCTGAGAAGACATGATATCAAGCTTAACCCGTCAAAGTGTACATTTGGAGTGCCAGGCGGAAAGTTACTCGGTTTCCTCATTTCCGAACGTGGGATCGATGCTAACCCAGAGAAAGTTGGCGCAATACTCCCAATGAAAAGCCCTGTGCGCATACACGACGTTCAGAAGCTTACTGGTTGTTTGTCCGCCTTGAGTCGATTCATCTCTCGTCTCGGTGAAAAGGCATTGCCTCTTTACCGATTGATGAAGAAATCTGATAAGTTTGAGTCGATTCATCTCTCATCTCGGTGACGCAGCATTTGCAGAGCTCAAAACCCTGCTTTCCACCCAATCGGTGCTCACTGCTCCAATCAGCAAGGAACCTTTACTGCTTTATATTGCAGCCACTGGACAAGTTGTCAGCACTGTGCTCACGGTCGAGCGGGAAGAAGAAGGTAAAGCCTACAAGGTTCGGCGCCCAGTGTACTATATTTTTGAAGTCTTAACTCCGTCCAAGCAGAGATATCCGCATTATCAGAAGCTTGTCTATGGAATTTACTTGACTTCGAAGAAGGTGGCACATTATTTCTCAGATCACTTCATCACAGTCGTCAGCGATGCTCCATTGTCAGAAATTCTGAACAATAGAGATGCAACTAGTCGAGTGGCAAAGTGGGCGATTGAACTCCTTCCGTTGGATATCAAGTTTGAGGCAAAGAAAGCAATTAAATCCCAAGCGATAGCAGATTTCCTCGTCGAGTGGATTCAACAACAGCAGCCGACTCAAGTTCAGTTGGAACATTGGACTATGTTCTTTGATGGTTCCAAGATGTTGAGTGGCTCTGGCGCTGGAGTTGTTCTAGTATCCCCGCGAGGTGATAAACTCAGTTATGTCCTTCAGATTCACTTTGACTCCTCCAACAATGAAGCTGAGTACGAAGCACTTCTGTATGGGTTGCGAATGGCCATTTCACTCGGCGTCCGTCGCCTAATGGTCTACGGCGACTCAGATTTGGTGGTTAATCAAGTAATGAAGGAGTGGGATGTCAGAAGCCCGACTATGACTGGCTATTGCAATGCAGTGAGAAAGTTAGAAAAGAAGTTTGAAGGTCTAGAGCTTCACCACATTCCCCGATTGAAGAATCAGGCAGCAGATGACCTGGCAAAGATAGGTTCCAAGTGAGACCCCATTCCCAGCAATGTGTTCTTGGAGCATCTTCACACACCATCAGTCCAGGAGGATCCCTTCACAGAAGAGCCCCCACAACCTAAAAGTTCTACTGATCCGATTGAAGTCGAAGTCCCAGCTGTGGTCGACTTAGTCATGGAGGTTTTTGTCGTCATCCCTGACTGAATAGTGCCGTATATCGCATATATCCTTAGGAAAGAACTTCCAAAAGACGAAATGAAGCATGACAGATAGTCCGTCGATCTAAAGCCTTCACTGTGATAAGTGGTCGATTATACAGGGAAAGTGTGACCAGAGTTGCCCAGCGATGCATTACCCCAGAGGAAGGTCGAATGTTTCTCAATGATATCCACTCGGGGACCTGTGGTCACCAAGCGTCTTCACGGACAATCGTGGCTAAAGCATACCGAGCAGGTTTTTACGGGCCGCGAGCAAATGAAATGTCAAAGGAAATAGTCGACAAGTGTGAGGGTTGCCAGTTCTACTCCAACATGTCTCACAAGCCCGCTTCAGCCTTGAAGACCATTCCACTCGTCTGGCCATTTGCCGTTTGCGGGTTGGATATGGTTGGACCCTTGAGGACTGGCAGAAGTGGTTTCACCCACCTGCTTGTTGCAGTCGACAAGTTCACTAAATGGATTGAAGCCAAGCCCATCAAGAGCCTCGATTCGGGAACTTCCGTCAGCTTCGTCAGGGGGTTAACATTCAGATTTGGAATCCTGCACATCATCATCACAGACAATGGTTCAAACTTTGATTCAGATGAGTTCAGAGCTTTCTGTGCTTCCCAAGGCACTCGGGTCGACTATGCTTCAGTCGCTCACCCATAGTCGAATGGACAAGCAGAAAGAGCAAATGGTTTGATCCTCCAAGGGTTGAAACCTATATTGATGCGAGACCTCAAGCATGCAGCTGGCGCCTGGGTGGATGAGTTACCATCAGTGCTATGGGGTCTGAGAATAACACCAAATCGGTCTACAAGCAGGACTCCCTTCTTCATGGTATATGGAGCTGAAGCTGTACTGCCGACTGATTTGCTTCACAACGCCCCACGAGTAGAGCTTTTTTCAGAGGTAGAAGTAGAACAAGCCCGGCAAGATGCTGTTGACCTTCCGGAAGAGGAAAGAGAGATGGCCCTGATCCGGTTGACTATCTATCAACAAGAACATCGTCGGTTCCACGCCAAAAACGTCAGGGGTCGAGCATTTTAGGAGGGGGACCTGGTTCTCCGAGTGGACCAGCAACGTCCACACAAGCTTGCTCCCACCTGGGAGGGCCCCTTCATCATCACCAAAGTGCTCCACAATGGTGCATATAACCTGTACGATGTGGAACACAAGAAAGACGAGCCACGTGCCTAGAATGTGGAGCTTCTCCGCCACTTTAACATTTAAGCATTCAGATTATCGAGATGTAATAAGAAGTACCTTTCAGTATGTTTATCAAAGACATGGTTTTGCAACCTCCTAAATGATTGTTATTACTTATACATATGTCCAAATCCCCCAGTGGGTGGCTTAGCCGCGAATCCGATTCGCCTAAGTTTCAAAAAACAAAATCCCACCGAGTTAGGAGCAATCCTCTCACTCGGGGGCTTAGCTGCGAATCTGATTCGCCTAAGTTTCAAAAATCCTACCGAGTGGTGAGCAACCCTCCCACTCGGTGGCTTAGCTGCAGTCCAGTACTCGCCTAAGTTTAAAAAATCCTACTGAGTGGTGAGCAACCCTCCCACTCGGGGGCTTAGCTGCAGTCCAGTACTCACCTAAGTTTAAAAAATCCTACCGAGTGGTGAGCAACCCTCCCACTCGGGGGCTTAGCTGCAGTCCAGTAATCGCCTAAGTTTAAAAACTCCTACCAAGTGGTGAGCAACCCTCCCACTCGGGGGCTTAGCTGCAGTCCAGTACTCGCCTAAGTTTAAAAAGTCCTACCGAGTGGTGAGCAACCCTCCCACTCGGGGGCTTAGCTGCAGTCCAGTACTCGCCTAAGTTTAAAAAATCATACCGAGTGGTGAGCAACCCTCCCACTCGGGGGCTTAGCTGCAGTCCAGTACTCGCCTAAGTTTAAAAAATCCTACCGAGTGGTGAGCAATCCTCCCACTCAGGGGCTTAGCTATAGTCCAGTACTTGCCTAAGTTTAAAAAATCCTACCGACTGGTGAGCAACCCTCCCACTCGGGGGTTTAGCTACAGTCTAGTACTCGCCTAAGTTTAAAAAATCCTATCGAGTGGTGAGAAACCCTCCCACTTGGGGGCTTAGCTGCAGTCCAATACTCGCATAAGTTTAAAAATCCTACCGAGTGGTGAGCAACCCTCCCACTCGGGGGCTTAGCTGCAGTCCAGTACTCGCCTAAGTTTAAAAAATCTACTGAGTGGTGAGCAACCCTCCCATTCGGGAGCTTAGCTGCAGTCCAGTACTCGCCTAGGCTTAGCTGCAGTCTCGTACTCGCCTAAGTTTCAAACACGCTCTATCCTTATCCGCGAGGACGATGAGGTACAGGTCAACCACAACCTTATCCTCAGAGCTATGACACAAATACAACGTCTGCTCCATCCTTATCCCCAAGGACGACGAGGTGCAGGTCGAACACAACCTTGTTCTCGGAGCTACGACACAAATACAAAGTTCGCTCCATCCTTATCCATAAGGAAGACGAGGTGCAGGCCGACCATGACCTTATCCTTGGAGCTGTGACACAAATACAACGTCCGCTCCATCCTTACATCCAAAGAAGACGACGAGCAGGTCATGGACGGCACCGAATGCCCTTGTCTATGATGCACTCGGCTGAGCTACACCCACAAAGTCAGTTGTGATTCAGACTGAAGAATCAGAGCCAAGAGATTCAAAAACAACCAAGTTCAGATATAACCTAAGAGGTTCCAGACCACAGTTCAAAGGACTCGGGCATCAGGCCCGAAAGAGTTTAAACGGTTACAAGACCACTCGACATACCGAGGCAAATTCAATCAGATTATAAAAGTTTGTTCACTCCGCGGGTGGAGGACTGGCAGGCTCGACGAACTCGTCCAGGTCAATTCCATCTGCAATTCGAGTGGCGGCAGCAATGAAGGTCTCCATGAAGGACTGGAAGTCGTGTCTCCTGGTATTGGCAACCTTGATCGCTGCTAGCTTTTCCTCCTTGGCCTTCTTGTAGTGGACTCGAACTAGCGACAGAGCTATGTCAGCACCGCAGCGAGCAGATGACTTCTTCCACTCCTGCACTTGGCCAGGGACCTCATTGAGTCGAGTCATCAAAGACTCGAGGTCATTCTAGAGCGTCTCCCATGGCCAAAGCGCCGAGTCAATCTGCGACACCGCAACCTTTAGACAAGCAAGGTAGTCCGTAACACTGGCGACACGAGATTCTAGTCGGAGCACGTTCATGGCAGCTTCATCACCGACAGGGGAAAGGATGGGGTCCAGGCCTATCTCGATCCGTCCAGTTTCTTCCTCAAAGTTTTGACAGATTTCTACAAACACAAAGAGATAATGAGTCGACGGTTTTATGGTGAATCGACGATGGCTAAACAATCGGATAAGGAAAAATACCTTCGAGCATAAGGAACAACTTCTTGGCGAGTGCCCCCAGATAAGCCTCCAAGTCATTTCTCTTACGAGAAATGCCTTCAATCTTCTCGTTCAAAGCAACTTTGTCTTTCTTCAGACGGGTCACTTCTTTGTTGGCTTCGGCGAGGGATGCCTTTAGCTTGACATTATCTTCCTCTAGTGCCCCGACTGAAGCCAACTTCTTGTCGGCGAGTGTTGTCTTCTCCTGAGCCTTCTTCTGCGCAGCTGCAAGGTCAAGGTCCTTTTGTACCAGAGGTTGCTTCATTTTCTCTGAAGAATATGCACTCGGGTCAGACAGAAGAACGAGGAGATAACTTGGGAGATGGTCAAGATAGACAGTCGACAGATCATTACCTTCCGTACCAGCTACTTCGTCTTTAGCCTTTTTCAAATTCTGATTGGCAAGCTCCAAGTCAAGGTTGAGCTGTCTCTGCTTCTACTCAAAATCGGCAAACTTGGAGATAAGCTCACAGGATTTTTGTAGTCAGCAAAAAGATACATCAATGGATAGGATCAAAGATTATTCGCTTCCGAGTGAAAAGAACTCTAAGACTACTGCAGAATCAAACATTCAATAGTAATCTCGGGGACTACACCCAGTGGGTGCACTTAGCGCGCCCCCACTGGTTCAGATTCCACTCGACTTGGTCCGCCCAGACTGAGTGAAAAAAAAGAAAAAAACAACACACAACGGCCAACAATAGTCATTCTCAGACCCCAACCGACTATCCACAGTCAACCGCGGTCTCGGGGACTACACCCAGTGGGTGCACTCTGCGTGCCCCCACTGGTTCAGGTTCCACTCGACATGGTCCGCCCAGACCGAGTGGAAGAACTGAAGGAGAACATATTTTTATCAAGGCCCCGCCGAATCACACATTCGACGGCGACCTCAGGGACTACACCCAGTGGGTGCACTCTGCGTGCCCCCACTAGTCCAAAAACTACAATCGACACAACCTAGTCGACTCAATTGAAAAAAATATTTGACGTAAATTAAAACACACAGTGGGTGTGCAGATGCGAAGTGCAGACTAACAGATGGATGCACAAAGAAGAGTTTTTTCGGGTAGCATATCCTAACTGAACAAGCGTCAAGATAAGAGTTCAATCAAAAACCAACTTACCTGGACATTGGCTCGGAGGGCTGCACTGTCATCATAAGCAGCTTGACTATTCTCATGCATGGTCTTCACCCGCTCCATCATTAGGCCCGCTTGACGTATGGCTTCTGCAGCGGCGCTTGCCTGGTCCTCCGGGACATGATGGGTGGTGAAGAACAGAGTCAGCGGTTCAGTCGCCGCAACCTGAGAATCCGAGTCGTGACGTTGAACAGATGAAGCAGGGATGGGCATAGTCAACGATGAAGGGCGTACATTCGACACTAGAACAGCAAAGGTGACAGAAGTTCGGTTCGCATCTCCAGGCTGTTGAACCACTGGCTCCGTCACCGGCACCGATTGAGACGTTTGGCCAGCGGATGCCTTCTCGCTCGAAGCCTTGCCCCTCCTTCCCATGGCCCTCTGCGGCATGTCCCCATCATCATCTGGAAGTTCAATGACATTGGGTGGAGCTGCAAAGCAATCGTTTATAGAAGTTCACTCAACCGTAAAAAGAGCAGATGAAGTAATGGCAAAATGGCAAAGAGTTATACCTGCTTGAGAGGTGACCGCGTCTTCCATTTCCTCATCGTCGTCATCTTGGTAAATAGAAGTCCCAGAGGTGGCGCTACAAAAATCAGAATTCACTCGATCAAAACAAGAAAGTGAATCGACCAAAGTTTGAATCATACAAAAACTAGAGAGTTGAGCTCAGTAATTACCCAGAAGCGATGGGGACAAACACTTTAATCTTAGGTAAAGCCTTCCGGGGCTTCGATGTCACGACTTTGGGCTGCTTAGGAGCTTTTTCAGTCGGCACAGGGAAGACATCCGAGTACGCTTTGAAGTCTGTCCAGTCGGAGGAGTCGTTTTGCCCCGAATGCTTGCTGGATCCTGCCTCTGTTTGGAACGCCTCTCTGTGCGAGGTGGGGAGTCAACCTCCTCGCCGCTGCTCGAGTCCTCGCTCTCCTTGTCTCCTCCTCCGTCAGAGTGCCAGTCGCCGTTGTCACCCCCGCTCACCTCCCTCCTGCTCCTGCTCTCCGTTGGGCATCGAGTATAGTTCAGTAAAGGTTTGCAAAGGATAGAGTCGAGTGGATATTAATCAGTTTCAAGAGCTAACACGTATCAGAGCAAAATACACTCGGAAGGAAAGAATTGAACCTTGTAGGGTTCAGTGGTGTTGTCGAGTGGAGGAACCCTTCTGGACCCCCTAGGGTTGTCCTTATTCCCAGTGATGCCTTGTAACCACAGCACTACTGTCTCCTCGTTGACTTCCTCCGGGTGGATTCGAGTGCTGTCCTCAATGCCCGAATACATCCACATGGGATGGTCATGAGCTTGTAGCGGCTGGATGCATCGACTCAGAAATGCTTCTAACAAATCCGTGCCAGTCACGCCATCGCGGACAAGCTAGACCACTTTCTCAACCAGCATAGCAACCTCTTCTTTCTCTGCTGGAGTCACTCTCAACGGAGAAGGCTTCTCGACTCGCTCGGTGGAAAACAAAGGAAGACCGGTCGACTGACCTGGGGTCGGTTCATCCTTACAATAGAACCAGGTCGACTGCCACCCCCTGACTGACTCGGGAAGAATCATAGCAGGGAAAGTGCTTTTGCTTCGCATTTGGATCCCTAAACCCCCACACATCTAGATCACGTGTGTCCTCTCGTCACTCGGATTGGCCTTTTTTACCGACTGAGAGCGGCATGTGAAAATGTGTTTAAAGAGGCCCCGGTCAACAACCCAGAAAGTTCTCGCACATGGACACATAGGCAGCGAGGTATGTGATAGTATTGGGGGGAAAGTGATGAAGTTGGGCTCCGAAGAAATTCAGAAAACCCCAAAAGAAAGGATGGGGGCAAAGAAAAACCACGGTCGACGTGGGTCGCAAGAAGGACGCACTCACCCTCTTGCGGTCGTGGCTCGGTCTCGTCCCCCAGAAGCCGCCAAGACTCGTGGGCGATCAGCCCCCCGTTAACCAGATCTTCTATGTCTTCTTTCACGATGGTCGACCGGATCCAGTCGCCCTAGATCCAGCCACGCGGCAGAGCGGATCTCGACGACGACCCGCCCGGCTTGTCTTCTTCCCCTTCGCCTTCGCCGTGACTATATTCGCGTGCTCCAAAGCGGCGGTCTTGTCCTTCCCCATTGCGGTGGAATGGGCTCGAGTTGGGCGGTGGCGCCGAGAGCGGAGGTGGAAGCAAGGGGAAGCGGAGGAAGGAGGAGGAGAATGGGACGCCCAGTGCGGAGGCATCGGCCTCGACACCTTATATGACCCCATTCCCCGAGTGACTGACTGGTGGACCCAGACGATCTTGTCAAATCCTGCAACAGGCGCGCGCACAGTACGTGGCGAAAAAGGTGACACGGGGATCGAGGCGCCCCTGCCTAATCCACTCCGATTACCGCGGCCATCTCCGCCTCGCGCGCTTCCCCAAATTTCGAATCCCACAATATCCGGAAATAGCAGAGCATTCAATCATGCCAAAGATTTAATGCGACACCGGCAGTCGGAACTTATCAACAGAAATTCACTCGACAAACTTCTAAATGGCTCAAGGCGATTGAAAACAGAGTTGAAGCCGTCACTTGGTTCACCAATCCAGTAAAATGCTTCCGCAGCATGAAGATTGGGTCAGAACCATCTTCAACCCCATTTTCCCACTCGAACCCAGAACCATTCGGGGGCTAATGATGACCCCGTGCACCTAGGGTAGGGCAATAGACCTGATCTAAACGCCCCTCCCAAGGACGCTGCCCTACAGTAAAAGGACAATCAAAGGACAGAAGATTCTACCGACTGGAATTACTTGAGTGCATGCCCACTCGACCAACATCTCCATTCGGATATCCCAATTCCATTCGAGAAACATATCATCACTCGACCATACAAGAAACCACTCGGAGTACAGAAGGCCTAAAGTCACCCCAGACAGCAACGGACAGGCATTCACTTCGTAGACTTAAGGATCATTTATATCACTTTAATGTTGGCATTACGAGTAACGCCCTCTCTTTATGTACATTGAACCCTTGTAATGTGGGCCGGTTGGGGTCCTGGCGCACTCTATATAAGCCACCCCCTCCACTGGCACAAGGGTTCGCACCCCCTGTAACTTCACGCATAATCCAATCGACCGAGCCTCTGGGCACCAAGACGTAGGGCTGTCACTTCCACCGCGAAGGGCCGGAACTCGTACATCTTGCGTGCACAATCTCACCGTATCTAGGATCTTGCCTCTACATCCTTACCCCCAACTCTACTGTCAGACTTAGAACCACGACACCCGGTACTCCGCAAAATGCCTGAACCTATCCGAAATCTTTCCGGTGTCCAAACATAACCTTCCAACATATCATTCTTTATGTCTCGACCATTTAGAAACTCCTCGTCATGTCCGTGATCACATCCGGGACTCCGAACAACCTTCGGTACATCAAATCACATAACTCAGAATGCATATCGTCATCGAACGTTAAGCGTGCGGACCCTACGGGTTCGAGAACTATGTAGACATGGCCGAGACTCATCTCCGGTCAATAACCAATAGCGGAACCTGGATGATCATATTGGTTCCTACATATTCTACGAAGATCTTTATCGGTCAATCCGCATAACAACATATGTTGTTCCCTTTGTCATCGGTATGTTACTTGCCCGAGATTCGATCGTCGGTATCATCATACCTAGTTCAATCTCGTCACCGGAAAGTCTCTTTACTCGTTCCGTAATGCATCATCCCATAACTAACTCATTAGTCACATTGCTTGCAAGGCTCATAGTGATGTGCATTACCGAGAGGGCCCAGACATACCTCTCCAACAATCGGAATGACAAATCCTAGTCTCGATCTATGCCAACTCAACAAACACCATCGGAGACACCAGTAGAGCATCTTTATAATCACCCAGTTACGTTGTGACGTTTGATAGCACACTAAGTGTTCCTCTGATATTCGGGAGTTGCATAATCTCATAGTCATAGGAATATGTATAAGTTATGGAGAAACAATAGCAATAAACTAAATGATCATAGTGCTAAGCTAACAGATGGGTCTATTCCATCACATCATTCTCTAATGATGTGATCCCGTTCATCAAATGACAACACATGTCTATGGCTAGGAAACTTAACCATCTTTGATTAACGAGCTAGTCTAGTAGAGGAATACTAGGGACACTCTGTTTGTCTATGTATTCACACATGTACTAAGTTTCTAGTTAATACAATTCTGGCATGAATAATAAACATTTATCATGATATAAGAAAATATAAATAACAACTTTATTATTGCCTCTAGGGCGTATTTCCTTCAGCCCGCCCCGGCCACCGTCGCCCGCCTCTCCTGATGTCGCCTTCCCATCGGCCGCCGTAGACCGTCTCTCCTGATGTCGCTTTCCCATCAGCGCTATAACCCGTCTCTCCGGTTGTCGCCTTCCCGTGGCCTAAATCACTATTCTGACCTTGTTAGCAATATGTGTCACAAACTGAACTCGACATGGAAGTATTTCATGATCTGACCCTTTTTGCAACGCCACAGCCCTTCGCATTTCTGCCCAACTTATAAACGCCGAGAGCTAGCGTTGCATAGGCACTTAGACATGCTGAGCTAGCTCGCGTTTCTTCCCAACTTAGAAATGCCATAAGCTAGGGCGTTGCTGTCCAATATAGAAACAGCATGCGCCACTGCGTTACTGGCATGGCCCATGGCAGGCCCGCTGCTGATGTAGCTGAGCACAGAACGTCAATGTTGTTTGTGTTTCCTAAGCTTTCACCAACGCCATTGAGCATGGCATTTGCTCCTTGGTAGTGTAGATGCTTGGCATTGCATCCATGAATGCATGCATGCACGTAGGCCTAGCATGCACCATGAAGGTGCTTATACTTCCAGCTTGGCCTAGTATGTCCTTTGCTTGCATCCATCGTTCTCTTCTCCCTCCTACTCTCATCCTGTGACTGGCTTTGTAGGGCATGCATGCAGCTTGAGAGAGAGAGAAGGGCACCTCTTACAAAGCTCTAGTTGGGTATGACTAACTTCGTCAGATTTGCATACGGCATGGTGATCCTACGTCTCTTCCTAAAGTAATGACTTGATCCAAGGGTGACTAACTAATGTCGTACAACATCGGATGAAAAATTGTCATACGTGTAGCATTGCTCATATGAGACATGATTGAGCTTTAGTTATACACAAGTGACATAGGACATCATGAAGGCTCGCGGAGAAACTGCTACTATTTCATACGTGCATGCATGCATTCATGGATGCAATACCAAGGAGCAAACGCTATGCTCAATGGCGTTGGTGAAAGCTTAGGAAACGCCAACAACATTGGCGTTCCGTGCTCAGCCACATCAGCAGCCGGTCTGCCGTGGGCCATGCCAGTAACGCGAGCTAGCTCGGTATGTCTAGATGCCTCTGCAACGCTAGCTGACTCGGCGTTTCTAAGTTGGGAAGAAATGCCACGGGCTGTGGCTTTGCTAAAAGGGTCAGGTCATGAAATACTTCCATGTCAAGTTCAGTTTGTGACAAATATTATTGACAAGGTCAGAATAGTGATTTCAGCCCCTTCCCGCCGGTATCACTCATCTTGGGCGAATATTCCGCTCGGGGGAATCAATAGGTTCTGGTTTCACTCGTGAACAAAACACAGGAATCAACTCCAGGTGTGGGACGGTTCTATCTCGTTCCATCCCGTGACGTGAACCAAGCACACCCTTAACAGCTCCAGACCTCATCATGCCTATCCTCCCACTGGGCATTTTTAACAGTCATGCGTGATACTTCCATAGTATAGAATTGCAGAGACCCCGTTCAGAGGGAACTGTATCCTCTAACATACACAAGGGATGTTAGAAAAGCTACAGTTCCCTAACTTTCCTTCTGTTAATTCATACAATTAAGGTTAAAATAAAGTAAATTAATTTTTTAATTACAAATCTAGTCCATACATTCGTAGTAATTACATACAAACAAATCGATGGTAAGATAAAATTAATTTTGGATTTTTTATATCTATAGTAATTACCAGAAGTAAATAACCTGCTAATAGTCCCTAACATTCCTTCTTCATTTTACACTAGACGAGCACTGTAGCACCGTGACTTCCCTTCCCTAAGTTAGAGGATCCGGCTCCCGTTCAGAGGTGGAAGGCGGCTGAAGCAAATGTGGCCGAGGCGGAGCAGGGTTGGGGGTGAGGCGGCCCACGGCCGGTGGCTTGAAGCAAACACAGCCGGCAGGGGCGGCTCAAGGCCACGCCGACGGGTCAACGGAGCAGCTCCAAGGCGGGGCGGCTCACCCGCAGTAGATCACATCGGTGGACGAGGCCTTGGTCAAGCTCGAAGGAACCCGGACGGGGCGAGTTGCCAGAGGAGGCAAGGGGTCAATCAACAGTGGCTCGAGGCCGTGGCGAGCTCGGGGAGACTCAAGGTCGCGGAAGACTTCAACGGCGACTCGCGGCTCTAAAGAGGGAGGTGGCCAGTGGAGGCGCGACCATGGCCCGTGGCGGAGGCGACTTGCGGTAAGGCAGGTCGCAGCTGCAGCGGCTTGGCGTATGGTGGCAGAGGCATCCTGCGGCAAAGGTGGAGGCGAAGGCGGCCCAGGACCACGGCGGAGGCATCTTGGCAAGGGCGGCTCAAACGGCAGAGATCGGCGGAGGCGGGCGGCTTGAAGACGAGCGAAACCGTGGCGGCTCAGTGCCCTAGGGTGGAGGAAACCGGACACAGCGGAGACTCGGATTTGCGCAAAAGCGGCGACTCTCGCGAGACGTGGGCGGTTCGTCACGAAGGTCCAAGGCGGGGGTGGCTCATGCGATGGAGCGACAAGGTGGAGACACGCCGGTTGCTCACGGCAAAGGCAGCGGCAGCTCGGTGTGCGTTGCTAAGCAGGAGCAGTGAGCCGGCGCGGGGACGAGGGAACCTGCAGCATCGCGCTACGGCCGCGATGGCTAAATCCAGGCAGTAATTGACGGGCGCTCAAAGCCACGGTGGTGGCGGTGTCATGTGACAGCCGGACTGAAGCGACCGTTTTAAAGCGGAGCTATGGTTTCAGGCGAGGCCGTACCGCAGCAGTCGTCAGGCGGCTTGAGACGAGCCACCATAGCAGCTGCGAGCTGCGAAGGAGGCCACGACAATTTGTAGCAGACCTAGCGGCATACGGCTCCAATGTGGGTGTGAGCTCTGTAGAACCAGCCTGCAGTAGTTTTCCGTAATTGTAGGATTTTTGGCTGTTTATTGATCCAAGTAGTTGTAGATACTTTTCGAGGTAATATCATTGGTAGTCATAGAACTTGCGCTTGATGTTCAATTTGGTGCTAAAACTTTGAAAATATGGATTTGTAGTCATCCAACTTACATTCTCATGCAAATACGGTGCTTTCTCTCGTACCCAGCCGTATGGCATGCCAACATGGCATGCTAAGCTGGCAGAAGCCCACCTGTCAATGGCTAGAAGTGCACAAGACGTTGGGTGACCCTTGCACAATTTTTTTACAAGAAACGCCCTTGCAATTTATTTAATTGCACACAAAAGACCTCAAATGTGTTGTTGCAGCTCTCTCTATCTCTCTCGTAGCTAGAGGTAGAAGAAGGAGGAGCACACAGTACACTGGAGTTTCACCCGGCTTCACAGCCCCGTTACTATTCCCAAAGCCACACAACTCAAACACAACACCAGTACGTGGCTTATATAGCCGGACTCACACCAGGCACAGCCGGAGGCACTAACTCCACGACTTGCATGCACACACACTAACCTGGCCGTCACATTCGGCTGCTAACCATGCACACACGCACTAACTACTCAGCCTAGCATGCGCTAACCACTAAGCCCCATGCATGCAACACCGTGTCTCCGCTCTCGCCAGCGCCCGATCCGCACGTCTTAGCTAGCTCGCACGACGCGCTCACATGCGGTTGCTACGGCTTGGACACCCAACAGATCACCAACGGCTGCAGCAGACTCGGGTACACACACAAGCTACACACATACGCCACGCTGCTACGTCCTGCCTGTCCCGCGCGCCACCGATGCTCTCGACAAGCCCGACCGCACCAGTGTATCCCGCACGCCCCGCGCGCACCCGACGCGCCCCGACGAACCCGACCACACACGCCGTGGCTTATTCCAGCACAACACCCCCTAAGCCATGGCCTATAGGAGTCCGTCGTCGTCGACGTTGGCGCCGGCCAAGAGAGCCTGCTCCGCCGCCGGTCCTTTCCGCAGCTGTGGGCACTCGTGCCGGAATAGCCCGTGCTCCCCGCACTTGTAGCAGCGCCTGCGCCTGTTGCCGCCGCTCCCCGACGCCACGTTGCACCCATCGTCATCGTCCCGAGCACCGCCATGTCGACGCTCCCGTGCTGCCCACTGCGCCGCCGTCATGAGCAGCTGCTCACCCCCGCGCTCGCCGCCGTCTTGTCCACGGCGCCGAACCCGCTCGTCGAACGTACGTAGCTGATACGTCTCCGTCGTATCTACTTTTCCAAACACTTTTGCCCTTATTTTGGACTCTAACTTGTATGATTTGAATGGAACTAACCCGGACTGACGCTATTTTCAGCAGAATTACCATGGTGTTGTTTTATGTGCAGAAAACAAATATTCTCGGAATGACCTGAAACTCCACGGGAGGTCTTATAAAAAATAATAAAAAATCCTCGCCAAATATGAAGACCAGGGGGCCCACACCCTTCTCACGAGGGTGGGGGGCGCCCCCTAGGGCGCCCCCTACCTCGTGGGCCCCTTGGAGACCCTCCAACGCCAACTCCAATTCTATATATTTGCTTTCGGAGAGAAAAAAATCAGGAAGAAGAAATCATCGCGTTTTACGATACAGAGCCGCCGCCAAGCCCTAAAACCTCTCGGGAGAGCTGATCTGGAGTCCGTTCGGGGCTCCGAAGAGGGGGATTCGTCGCCGTCGTCATCATCAACCATCCTCCATCACCAATTTCATGATGCTCACCGCCGTGCGTGAGTAATTCCATCGTAGGCTTGCTGGACGGTGATGGGTTGGATGAGATTTATCATGTAATCGAGTTAGTTTTGTTAGGGTTTGATCCCTAGTGTCCACTATGTTCTGAGATTGATGTTGCTATGACTTTGCTATGCTTAATGCTTGTCACTAGGGCCCGAGTGCCATGATTTCAGATCTGAACCTATTATGTTTTCATGAATATATGTGAGTTCTTGATCCTATCTTGCAAGTCTATAGTCACCTACTATGTGTTATGATCCGGCAACCCCGAAGTGACAATAATCGGGACCACTCCCGGTGATGAACGTTGTTTGAGGAGTTCATGTATTCACTATGTGCTAATGCTTTGTTCCGGTTCTCTATTAAAAGGAGGCCTTAATATCCCTATGTTTCCAATAGGACCCCGCTGCCACGGGAGGGTAGGACAAAAGATGTCATGCAAGTTCTTTTCCATAAGCACGTATGACTATATACGGAATACATGCCTACATTACATTGACGAATTGGAGCTAGTTCTCTGTCACCCTATGTTATGACTGTTACATGATGAACCGCATCCGGCATAATTATCCATCACTGATCCGGTGCCTACGAGTTTTCCATAAACTGGTTTACGCTTATTTACTTTCTCGCTGCTACCGTTACAATCAATACAAAATACCAAAAATATTACTTTTGCTGTCTTTACTTTTGTTGCCGCTACCTCCACTATCATATTACTTTGCTACTAAACACTTTGCTGCAGATACTAAGTTTCCAGGTGTGGTTGAATTGACAACTCAGCCGCTAATACTTGAGAATATTCTTTGGCTCCCCTTGTGTCGAATCAATAAATTTGGGTTGAATACTCTACCCTCGAAAGCTGTTGCGATCCCCTATACTTGTGGGTTATCAAGACTAATTTCTGGCGCCGTTGCCGGGGAGCATAGCTCTATTCTTTGAGTCACTTGGGATTTATATCTGCTGGACACTATGAAGAACTTGAGAGATCCAAAAACCAAGATCTATCCTTCAACTACGAGGGGAGGTAAGGAACTGCCATCTAGCTCTGCACTTGATTCACCTTCTGTTATGAGTAAGTTTGCGACACCTACACCTGCTTCTGCTATTCGTTCTGATATGTCGCATGTTATTGATGATGCCACTTCTGCTATGCATGATACTTATGATGAAACTGCTTCTATGCCTGATACTACCGTGCCCCTTAGTGAATTTCTTGATGAACAAATTGCTAGGGCTAGAGAAAAAGAAATTATTGAATCTGAATACGATGATGATAGTGATGATGAAAACATGCCTGTTATTCCTAAAGGTTATCTTTTTGATAAGGAATCTTCTACTGCTATTTTCGCTTGCAAGGATAGATATGAGCTTAAGAGGTTATTAATTAAATGGAACAAAGAATCACTTAGAGATAGAATGAGACCTGACCCTGCTTTTGCTACTTCACCTATATGTGTTCCTGATAAAGATTATGAATTCTCTGTTGATCCTGATATAATTACTTTGGTTGAATCGGATCCGTTTTATGGCTATGAATCTGAAACTGTTGTGGCACATCTTACTAAGTTAAATGATATAGCTACCCTATTCACTAATAATGAGAGATCACGTTACCTCTATTTACTCAAAATATTTCCGTTCTCATTAAAGGGTGATGCTAAGATATGGTTTAATTCTCTTGATCCTGGTTGTGTGCGTAGTCCCCAGGATATGATTTATTACTTCTCTGCTAAATATTTCCCTGCTCATAAGAAACAAGCTGCTTTGAGGGAAATATACAACTTTGTGCAAATTAAAGAAGAGAGTCTCCCACAAGCTTGGGGGAGGCTCCTCAAGTTACTTAATGCTTTGCCTGATCATCCTCTTAAGAAACCTAAAATACTTGATATCTTTTATAATGGACTAACCGATGCTTCCAGAGATTACCTGGATAGTTGTGTTGGTTCTCTTTTCAAGGAAAGAACACCAGATGAAGCTGAAATTCTATTGAATAATATGTTGACAAATGAAAATAATTGGGCACCTCCTGAGCCATCTCCTGAGCCAGCTCCTGCTCCAATTACTGAGCCTATTCCTAAACCAACTCCGAAGAAGAGAGGTATTCTATTTCTCAGTCCCGAAGATATGCAAGAGGCAAAGAAATCTATGAAAGAGAAAGGTATTAAAGCTGAAGATGTTAAGAATTTACCTCCTATTGAAGAAATACATGGTCTTAATATACCGCATGTTGAAGAAACATATGATCTCAGTTCTTTATTTATTAAAGAACCTCCTGACCCCGATATCCCGACACAAGTAGTAAAGGTAAATTCTCTCTATAGATATGATAAAGCTGAAGTCCCTCCTACTAAATTGCTAGTCAGTGCTTGGGTGAGTTTGATAACTTTATATTTAAGCAAGACGACTTCAATGCTTATTTTGGTAGACAATTAAAAGAAAATGCTTATATGATTAGACGCTTGGGTGATTATATGGCTGATATTAAAGGTGAACTTAAACTATTAGCAAACATGCTTCTATGGCTACCACTCAAGTAGAACAAGTACTTAAAGCTCAAAAGGAAGTGCTTGATGAAATGAATAGTAAGAAAAATGATTATGCTGTTAGAGTGGCTACTAGAACTGGTAGAATGACTCAGGAACCTTTGTATCCTGAAGTCCACCCTAAGAGAATCGAGCAAGATTCTCAGAGAAATAATATTGATGTTCCTAGTTCTTCTAAAAATAAGAAAAAGAAAAATGATAGAACT
The DNA here is from genome assembly GCF_003073215.2 of Triticum urartu. Lineage (NCBI taxonomy): Eukaryota > Viridiplantae > Streptophyta > Magnoliopsida > Poales > Poaceae > Triticum > Triticum urartu. The sequence continues at coordinate 618,231,629 of NC_053025.1, forward strand.
ATGCAAACTTCTAGTGAACCTATTGCTGAACCACCTGATAATCCAAATGATATATCTATGTCTGATGCTGAAATACAATCTGGTAATGAACATGAACCTAATAAAAATATTAATGCTGATGTTCATGATGATGCTCAACCTAGTAATAACAATGATGTAGAAATTGAACCTGCTGTTGATCTTGATAACCCACAATCAAAGAATCAACGTTACGATAAAAGAGACTTTGTTGCTAGGAAACATGGTAAAGAAAGAGAACCTTGGGTTCAGAAACCCATGCCTTTCCCTCCTAAACCATCCAAGAAAAAGGATGATGAGGATTTTGAGCGCTTTGCTGAAATGATTAGGCCTATATTTTTGCGTATGCGATTAACTGATGTGCTCAAAACAAATCCTTATGCTAAATATATGAAGGATATCATTACTAATAAAAGAAAGATACCGGAAGCTGAGATTTCCACCATGCTTGCTAATTATACTTTTAAGGGTGGAATATCAAAGAAACTTGGAGATCCCGGAGTACCTACTATACCTTGCTCCATTAAAAGAATTATATTAAAACTGCTTTATGTGATCTTGGAGCCGGTGTTAGTGTTATGCCTCTCTCTTTATATCGTAGACTTGACTTGAATAAGCTGACACCTACCGAAATATCTTTGTAAATGGCTGATAAATCAACTGCTATACCTGTCGGTATTTGTGAGGATGTGCCTGTTGTAGTTGCAAACGTTACTATTTTAACGGACTTTGTTATTCTTGATATTCCCGAGGATGATAGTATGTCTATTATTCTTGGAAGACCTTTTCTTAATACTGCAGGGGCTGTTATTGATTGCAACAAAGGCAATGTCACTTTTCATGTTAATGGTAATGAGCATACGGTACACTTTCCGAGGAAACAACCTCAAGTTCATAGTATCAACTCCATTGGAAAAATTCCATCGATTATAATTGGAGGTTTTGAATTTCCTCTTCCTACTGTCAAGAAGAAATATGATATACTTATTATAGGGGATGTGCATATCCCCGTTGAGGTAACTTAGTGTTATTCGAAATTTCTCCGGTTTCATGATTATCGGAATGAGTTTGTTAACAAGACTTGATCAACCTTGTTAGTGGATTCTTTTTTATGAGCATGAGACGGATGAAACTAGAAGCACAAACTTCTGTACCCTCTTTATATTTTCTGTTATTTATATTAAATAAAGTAAAAATAGTATTTTTATGTCTGTTATCTGATTATCCATGCAATATAAAAATATCCCGAAAATAAAAGTCCTCAGAATGCCATGCCAATTTAATATGATTTTTTCGGGAATATTTGAGGATTTATTGTGCAAAAATCACCGCGGGAGGAGCTGCCACCTGGCCACGAGGGTGGTGGGCGCCCCCCTATGGGGCATGCCCCCTGCCTCATGGGCCCACAGTGGCCCTCCTCCACTTATCCTAGCACCCATCTTCTTCCTCTATCTCACACAAACCCGAAAAACCAACTCAAGCACGAGTTCCAGCCACTTTTGCTGTGATTTTCAATCTCCTTGCTCAAAGCACCTCTTGCAAAACTGCTTGGGGAGATTGTTCCTTGGTATGTGACTCCTTCATTGGTCCAATTAGTTTTTGTTCTAGTGCTTTATTCTTTGCAAATTTGTGCTGCATAGGTGACCATGTTCTTGAGCTTGCATGTCAAATTTATATGGTTCCAAGTAGTTCTAATGCTTGATATAGGCTCTAGGCACTTGTAGGAGTAGTTGCTTATTGAAGTTGGTTTACTTTTATTTTGAAGTTACTAAAAATTTCAGATTATTTCAGAAAATGATGAGGAGATTATTGAGGAGCTCATGGAGCCAAAGCTCGAAGGAAAAGGCACCAAAGCCTAAGTATAATTTGCCACGCATCGCGGAGATTCGGGCGTGTGAATGGCCTTCTGAAGATTTCTTGAGAGCAGCTGGTATCTATGAAGATTTTCATGAATTGGCTCACAATGCAGGCCTTACCACTTTCCTCCACGACCAATGCGATCAGTATCTCTTGCTCACAAATACCTTTGTGCAAAACTTTTATTTTCATCCTAGGAACTCACCACCTACGGTGGAATTTCATTTATATGATGAGCCTAAGGAGATGTCACTTTTTGATTTCTGTCGGATCTGTTTAGTCCCTTTTGAGGGCAAGACAGAAGAACCACACCACGATGATGTGGAGGGATTTATTAACAATATCACTGTAGGAGAAACCAGGAAGGTTTCCGATGCACGAATCACTAGCATACATTTTCATGTTTTACGTTACTTTGCATTATTTGCTAGTCGTTGTTTAATTGGATGCGGAAACAGTGGAAACCTTAGTATCCCTGATTTATTTATTCTACTCCAAGGTTTATACAGTGATAACACTTTTAGTATGGGCGGTATTATTGCTAGACGGTTAAATATGAACCGTACTAAGGGCCCCATCTTTGGAGGCATTTATGCTACACGCCTAGCCGCACATTTTAACATACCTATTAGGCATGCTGAGAAGGAAGAAAAAGTGCTACCCCGTGTTTATCTAGATCGTAAAAGTATGGTGGCACATGATTTTATTGTTAAGAATAGGGCAGGGGAGCTTAAATATCAATTGTTCTTTAATAAACATCATCCTGAGACTATCACCTTGCCTGCTCCTTCTTTGTTTGATTTGACTGCAGGCACGTACCTTGTTCCGTTGACGGCTATTCACGCCTACCGGAACCCTGCACCTACTGAGGAGCCAGAACAGGAACCACACGATGAGCCTCCATGACAATCTGTTTATTCTTGGGATCCAGAGATGACTGTCAGCCAGTGGCAGTCAGAGTCTTCTTCCTCATCACAGTACGACCCCAACAACTATTATTATGGATATCCGCCAGGCCACCCGTGGCCATAGACCAACTTAGGCCAAAAGCATAAGCTTGGGGGAGTACGTATTTCTCACCGACATTACATTTATATTCACACACACTCATTGCTAGATGTCAGTGCTCATACTTTTTCACTGTAATATCCACGCTAGTTTATTTTCTTTTTCCTGCTTTCTTCTTGTGTGTTTAATAAACCTTAAGAAAAACCAAAAAATTAGTAGTAGTTTATTTTTCCGCTGTAGTAGTAATAATTAAAAAAAACCCAAAAATATTTCCCGTTCTTCTTTTGCTTGTTGGGAGCTTTCCCGTGTAAATAGTTTTGTTTCTTTTCTTTTCTTTTCTTTGGGGGTCAGTAGGAGAAGACCATAATTAAATTGTTGAAGTGGCTCTTATATGCATTATTGTTGAATTAACCCAAGAGCCCGTATTGCCTTGTCTTCTCCTGTTTATTGAATGCTCGCAGATTCCAGCTTAGTCCAATGCACGTGCACTCTTATTATTATTCACACCGTTCGGTCGTGCAAGTGAAAGGCAATTATGATGATATATGATGGACTGACTGAGATGAGAAAAGCTGGTATGAACTCGACCTCTTTTGTTTTTGTAAATATGATGAGTCCCGTGTTCTTGATTCAGCTTATTATGAATATACATGTTTGCAATGACAATTAGAGATCAGAGTTACTTGTGCCATGCTTGATTAGCTATGAGTTATAATGATTTACCTTGTGTGCCAACATGCTATTGAGATGGTTATGATGTGGTATGATGGGGGTGGTATCCTCCTTTGAATGATTTAAGTGACTTGACTTGGCACATGTTCACGCATGTAGTTGAAAACAAATCAACATAGCCTTCACGATATTTATGTTCATGGTGGATTATATCCTACTCATGCTTGCATCCAATATTTATTAATTTTAATGCATGTACATGGCTGTTGTCGCTCTCTAGTTGGTCGCTTCCCAGTCTTTTGCTAGCCTTCACCTGTACTAAGCGGGAATACTGCTTGTGCATCCAATCCCTTAAACCCCAAAGTTATGCCAGATGAGTCCACTATACCATCCTATATGTGGTATCTACCTGCCGTTCCAAGTAAATTTGTATGTGCCAAACTCTAAACCTTCAAATAAACATTTTGTTTTGTATGCTCGAATAGCTCATGTATCAACAAAGGCTGTCCTTATCTTTCGTGTTAGGCGGGTTATTCTCAAGAGGAGTGGACTCCGCTCCTCACTCACGAGAAAATGGCTGGTCACCGGGATGCCCAGTCCCATGCTTTATGCAAACTAAATCAAAATTAATTGCAAACAAAACTCCCCTTGGGACTTGATGTATGTTGGAGGCACTCGTTGTTTCGAGCAAGCCATGGATTGATGCTTGTCGGTGGAGGGGGAGTATAAACTTTACCATTCTGTTTGGGAACCGCCTATAATGTGTTTAGCATGGAAGATATCGCCATCTCTTAGTTGTTACGTTGACAATGAAAGTATACCGCTCAAAATTCAATTTATCTCTATTTCAAAACCGAGCTCTGGCACCTCTACAAATCCCTGCTTCCCTCTGCGAAGGGCCTATCCATTTACTTTTATGTAGAGTCATCACCCTCTTATTAAAAAGCACTAGCTGGAGAGCACAGCTGTCATTTGCATTCATCACTATTAATCTATGTTGGGTGTGATTATGATTGGATCTCTTTTACCATGAATTACAATGTCTAGTCAGTCCTTGATCTTTAAAGGTGCTCTGCATTTATGTTTTGCGGTCTCAGAAAGGGCTAGCGAGATACCATCTTGTTATATCATATTATGATTATTTTGAGAAAGTGTTGTCATCCGAGATTTATTATTGTGACTTGCTTGTTGATTATGCTATTGATATGAGTAATTATGAGACCTGAGAATTATTGCAAATGTGGTTAGTTATGATTTATGCTGAAAACATGAATGCTGGCTTGACATAGTTACAACAACAAGAGCAAACAGAGTTTGTAAAAGTTTTTCTTTCTTTCTTTCAGTTTGTCAACTGAATTGCTTGAGGACAAGCAAGGGTTTAAGCTTGGGGGAGTTGATACGTCTCCGTCGTATCTACTTTTCCAAACACTTTTGCCCTTGTTTTGGACTCTAACTTGTATGATTTGAATGGAACTAACCCGGACTGACGCTGTTTTCAGCAGAATTACCATGGTGTTGTTTTATTGCAGAAAACAAATATTCTCGGAATGACCTGAAACTCCACGGGAGGTCCTATAAAAAATAATAAAAAATCCTCGCCAAATATGAAGACCAGGGGGCCCACACCCTTCTCACAAGGGTGGGGGGCGCACCCCCCCTTGGGCGCGCCCCTACCTCGTGGGCCCCCCTGGAGACCGTCCGACGCCAACTCCAACTCTATATATTTGCTTTCAGAGAGAAAAAAAAATCAGGGAGAAGAAATCATCGCGTTTTACGATACGGAGCCGCCGCCAAGCCCTAAAACCTCTCGAGAGGGCTGATCTGGAGTCCGTTCGGGGCTCCAGAGAGGGGGATTTGTTGCCGTCGTCATCATCAACCATCCTCCATCACCAATTTCATGATGCTCACCGCCGTGCGTGAGTAATTCCATCGTAGGCTTGCTAGACGGTGATGGGTTGGATGAGATTTATCATGTAATCGAGTTAGTTTTGTTAGGGTTTGATCCCTAGTGTCCACTATGTTCTGAGATTGATGTTGCTATGACTTTGCTATGCTTAATGCTTGTCACTAGGGCCCGAGTGCCATGATTTCAGATCTGAACCTATTATGTTTTCATGAATATATGTGAGTTCTTGATCCTATCTTGCAAGTCTATAGTCACCTACTATGTGTTATGATCCGGCAACCCCGAAGTGACAATAATCGGGACCACTCCCGGTGATGACCGTAGTTTGAGGAGTTCATGTATTCACTATGTGCTAATGCTTTGTTCCGGTTCTCTATTAAAAGGAGGCCTTAATATCCCTATGTTTCCAATAGGACCCCGCTGCCACGGGAGGGTAGGACAAAAGATGTCATGCAAGTTCTTTTCCATAAGCACGTATGACTATATACGGAATACATGCCTACATTACATTGACGAATTCGAGCTAGTTCTGTGTCACCCTATGTTATGACTGTTACATGATGAACCGCATCTGGCATAATTATCCATCACTGATCCGGTGCCTACGAGTTTTCCATATACTGGTTTACGCTTATTTACTTTCTCGCTGCTACTGTTACAATCAATACAAAATACCAAAAATATTACTTTTGCTGTCTTTACTTTTGTTGCCGCTACCACCACTATCATATTACTTTGCTACTAAACACTTTGCTGCAGATACTAAGTTTCCAGGTGTGGTTGACTTGACAACTCAGTCGCTAATACTTGAGAATATTCTTTGGCTCCCCTTGTGTCGAATCAATAAATTTGGGTTGAATACTCTACCCTCGAAAGCTGTTGCGATCCCCTATACTTGTGGGTTATCAACTTATTTGGTGGAGGGGTCAGTGATTTGGGTGGAAGGTGTCGCGCTCGCGTCGGCGGCCGGGGCATGTGGGATGTGGAAGGAGGAGGAGGATGGGGGTCAGGTGTGGATTACCTGCCTGGATAGGCAAGGCCGAGCAGCGTGAAGGAGGGTCGCCAGCGAGGAGGCGACGCTGCAAGCAAGGATTGAAGGTTTCAACTTGAAAAGGAAGGAGGAAATAGGGGAAATGTGGCTTTTGGTAAGGGGGAGGGGACGCGGAGGTAGATATTTCCATGGAAGCCAAAAATTTGGAATTGCTTCAGCGAAAAAACTGGCATGCAAAGTGTCATCAGACACGGTCCCTTATTCAGAGCGGGCTTTGGACTGTAGTGGTCGCACCTTCTCGCGTAAGCCGTATGCGTACTATACTCCGACGGTGCTCCAAGATATTTTGTGCTGCATCTCACATGGTTGGTTATAATAAACTGTGTGGGATCTACTTGATTTTTCGTCTTGATTTGAATTACATAATGGGGTCACAACGGCCATGGACGGTGTTTGAATTGCTAGACCTTTTATCTGCAGTGAACATGCAACTATATGTGTGTCATAAAAGAATTGGAATTATGCAGGGTTCATTTGGACATTTTTATGCATTAACTGAGTTTTCAATGCATTTATGTGCATAATTCAAATTTGAACTACATGCACATGCTCCAGTGCATATAAATTGGTTGAAAAATCAAATCTTTGTCCTTGGGTGCATGCTTAGGTCCCATGCAAGAAATGGGAATGAATGTCAAACACCCTGACACCGTCACTCGGCCGCAAACATTGAGATACCTTGTCTTTAAATTCTAGTAAATCCAAAACTAATCTGAAATTCATGAAACTTGGCATGCTATCATGGAGCGGCATCAACATGTCATGGTAAATTTTTGTCCCATTTGGGGCAGGTTTGAGTATATGCTTCTCACAAACCAGAGCTTCTCACAACAAGCATGATAGTTTCGCTAGGGAACGCCCCACCTTTGGGGATGAAACGATATCCATTGCCTCTTATTGCTTTCAAGAAATTTCTCATGTCAACATAGAACAACAGGAGTGTTGTGTTATTTTTTGTGATTTTTCGAGGTTTGTTTGGACATTTTTTACGCATTAACTGAGTTATCAATGCAATTATGTGCATAATTCAAATTTGAACTAAATGCACATGCTCTCTAATGCATATAAATTGATTGAAAATTCGAATCTGTGTCCTTGGTTGCATGCTTCCAGTGCAAGAAAAGGGAATGAATGTCAAACACCCTACCACGGTCACTCGGCCGCAAACATTGAGATACCTGGTTTTTAAATTCTAGTAAATCCAAAGCTCTTCTGAAATTCATGAAACTTGGCATGCCATCATGGAGCGGCATCAACATGCTGTGGTAATTTTTTTGTCCCATTTGAGGCAGGTTTGGGGATATGCTTCTCACAAACAAGAGCTTCTCACAACAAGCATGATGGTTTCGCTAGGGAACGCCCCACCTTTGGGGATGAAACGATATCCATTGCCTCTTATTGCTTTCAATTTTTTTCTCATGTCAACATACAACAACAGGAGTGTTGTGTCGATTTTTGGGATTTTTCGGTGTTCATTTGGACATTTTTATGCATTAATTGAGTTCTTAATGCATTTATGTGCATAATTCAAATTTGAACTACATGCACATGCTCTAATGCATATAAATTGGTTGAAAAATCAAATATGTGTCCTTGGGTGCATGCTTAGGTCCCATGCAAGAAATGGGAATGAATGTCAAACACCAGGGCACGATCACTCGGCCGCAAACATTGAGATACCTGGTTTTTAAATTATAGTAAATCCAAAACTCATCCGAAATTCATGAAACTTGGCATGCTATCATGGGGCGGCATCAACATGCCGTGGTAAATTTTTTGTCCCATTTGGGGCAGGTTTGGGGATATGCTTCTCACAAACCGGAGCTTCTCGCAACAAGCGTGATGGTTTCGGTAGGGAAGGTCCCACTTTTGGGGACGAAATGATATCCATTGCCTCTTATTGCTTTCAATTTTCTTCTCGTGTAAACATAGAACAACATGAGTGTTGTGTCAATTTTTGGGATTTTTTGGGGTTCGTTTGGACATTTTTATGCATTAATTAAGTTGTTAATGCATTTATGTGCATAATTCAAATTTGAACTACATGCACATGCTCTAATGCATATAAATTGGTTGAAAATTCAAAAATGTGTCCTTGGGTGCATGCTTAGGTCCCATATAAGAAATTGGAATGAATTTCAAAACCAGGGCAACGTTGATTGCTGGCAAAACATTGAGATACTTTGTTTTTGTAAATGCAAAACTCGTCTGAAATTCATGTAACTTGACATGCTTTCATGGAATGCATCAACATGCCGTCGTAATTTTTTTGTCCCATTTGTGGCAGGTTTGGGTATATGCTTCTCACAACAAGCATGATGGTTTTGGTAGGGAACGCCCCACCTTTGGGGACGAAATGATATCCTTTGCCTCTTATTGCTTTCAAAAAATTTCTCGTGCCAACATGGAACAACAGGAGTGTTGTGTTATTTTTTTGTGATTTTTCGGGGTTTGTTTGGACATTTTTATGCATTAAGTGAGTTTTCGATGCATTTATGTGCATAATTCAAATTTGAACTACATGCACATGCTCCAGTGCATATAAATTGGTTGAAAAATCAAATCTTTGTCCTCGGGTGCATGCTTAGGTCCCATGCAAGAAATGGGAATGAATGTCAAACACCCTGCCACCGTCACTCGACTGCAAACATTGAGATACCTGGTTTTTAGATTCTAGTAAATGGAAAACTCGTCTGAAATTCGTGAAACATGGCATGCTATCATGGAGCGGCATCAACATGCCGTGGTAAATTTTTTGTCCCATTTGGGGCAGGTTTGGGTATATGCTTCTCACAAACCATAGCTTCTCACAACAAGCATGATGGTTTCGGTAGGGAACGCCCCACCTTTGGGGACGAAACGATATCCATTGCCTCTTATTGCTTTCAAAAAACTTCTCGTGTCAACATAGAACAACAGGAGTGTTGTGTTATTTTTTGTGATTTTTCGGGGTTTATTTGGACATTTTTATGCATTAACTGAGTTCTCAATGCATTTATGTGCATAATTCAAATTTGAACTACATGCACATGCTCCAGTGCATATAAATTGGTTGAAAAATCTAATCTTTGTCCTTGGGTGCATGCTTAGCTCCAATGCAAGAAACGGGAATGAATTTCAAACACCAGGGCACCGTTGATTGCCGACAAAACATTGAGTTACTTTGTTTTTAAATTCTAGTAAATCCAAAACTCATCTGAAATTCATGAAACTTGGCATGCTATAATGGAATGGCACCCAACATGCTGTGGTATTTTTCGTGTCCATTTTGAGAGAAGCGCACTCGAATAACAGCCAACAAAGGCATTTTGAAAAAAATAGGTGCCCACTTTAATATCTCAAACGTTTGTATAATTCAAATCGTGTGTGTTATGTTAACCATTCACATGATGCCATGTGCCTTGGTTTTAATGGCTACAGGTTTTAATGGCTCTTGATCGCATACGTTTTAGATAGAACACCCGTATGCAAAGTGAGAGCAGGATTTGTGCATCTCTTGAACACAAACGGTTCTTTTGGCTGACCCGTGTGAACCACGTACAAACAATTTGGTGCAATTTGCATCTGTCATATTGGGTATGTTGCCATTTGTCAAACAAGAAAGATTGGCATTTGTTGATATAGTAACATTGCCATTTGCCAACCTTGTAACACTGCGATTTGTCAAAATATGAAGCTAAAAATCACTTGTAGTATCT
>NC_053025.1:618242838-618263869 GCF_003073215.2 Triticum urartu
TTTCAGGATGTTCTTGACCGCTGTCTAGTGATCCACTCCTGGATTACTTTGGTACCTCCCTGCTAGACTTATAGCAAGACACACATTAGGTCTGGCACACAACATTGCATACATGATAGATCCTATGGCTGAAGCATAGTTGAGGGAGTCCTGGATTAGGGGGTGTCCGGGTAGCCGGACTATACCTTCAGTCGGACTCCAGGACTATGAAGATACAAGATTGAAGACTTTGTCCCGTGTCCGGATGGGACTTTCCTTGGCGTGGAAGGCAAGCTTGGCGATGCGGATATTCAAGATCTCCTACCATTGTAACTGACTTTGTGTAACCCTAACCCTCTCCGGTGTCTATATAAACCGGAGGGTTTTAGTCCGTAGGCCAACTTCATCATAAAACAATCATACCATAGGCTAGATTTTAGGGTTTAGCCTCCTTGATCTCGTGGTAGATCTACTCTTGTACTACCCATATCATCAATATTAATCAAGCAGGACGTAGGGTTTTACCTCCATCAAGAGGGCCCGAACCTGGGTAAAACATCATGTTCCTTGCCTCCTGTTACCATCCGGCCTAGACGCACAGTTCGGGACCCCCTACCCGAGATCCGCCGGTTTTGACACCGACATTGGTGATTTCATTGAGAGTTCCTCTGTGCCGTCGAAATCAGGAAGGATGCCTCTTCCCGTCTTTAAAGACGGCGCCATTACTAAGGGAGCCTTGGCTGTCGGCCAAACTCTCTGGCTAGGCGGTTTTCTCATGACCGCATGTTCGGCCGTTGCGCCGACGGTGACCTCTCGGGTCATCAAAAGCAATCTTCACGTTAGCTCGGAACTCGTCGAGCAGTTAGATCCAATGGAGCTCTCTTCCGTAAACGAGCTCTTGGATCACATCGCCGCCTTGGGGTCACTATGGATTATAACCAGGTTGGGCTTAAACCTGATCTAAGAGAAATTAATTCTCCCCAAGTCACCCATCACGTTGCCATGGTAGAGGCACAGTGCGGCGACTCTTCATCTATCTTAAGGACTAGCTACACCTGGATTCCCGATCCCTCCGAGGTGGATACCCGCGGAGGGGAGTTTGTAACTCAAGACATGAACTTAGAATCAGGCAACGGGCTAGATTCACTGGACAACATCCAAGAATCCAAACTTCAGAGTTCGGAATCTCCTTGGCCTCTGAGTCTTAGATTGGGTGAAGTTCCGGATTTAATTCCACCCACCCACCCGAACATAAGAGATCCATCCCAAATCAGGCAAAAGCCCGAAGAAATAGTACATCATTACTGGGCAAGGTTCCTCCTGGTTATGAACAGGATAAAGGACTGCCGCGAGGAAGACGCAATCTCAATCTTTTGCAATAATTGCACGGACAAGGGAATCCTCAACGCCACAGGTCGTCGTGATATTACACGCTTCTCTGACTTGGCGTCCATAGTACAAAAGTACTGTGCGATGGAAAGCGCCCGGAAAACCGAAACTAAATTTTGGGACAATCCATCCCTGAATAGAAACCTCGTCCGAAATAAAAGGGTGCATCATCATCAGACACCCGGGTTAAAAACCAAAAAACCAAAACCCTCTACAGGGCATGGAACCGTACTGGAGGGATGGCTTAATGGACCCTGTAAAATTCATAGTACAGAGGACGCCACACCAACTCATAGCCTTAGAGCATGTTGGATACTCTGGCAGGTGGCCAAAAAGGGCAAAGATCTCCTAATTCCGGAGGCCGCAGAAAACCACCTCAGGGACTCCAGTACAGTCTTCGAGACTTTCGCATCAAATAATATGCGAAAAAGAACACTCCGCAGCCTCGCCGAAGTCTATCAAGTAGCAACAATAAACCCATGGAGTGACACGGCTATTACTTTTAATGCCAGTGATGAACCTAAAATCTGAACAGCTCGAGCACCAGCCGCGTTGGTACTCAGTCCTATAGTGGACGGCTTTCGCCTCACCAAGGTACTCATGGACGGAGGCAGCGGATTGAACCTCATTTACGAGGAAACCCTTCAAAAAATGGAAATGGACTGGAACCGCATTGAGCGAAGCAGCACAACCTTTAGAGGAATAATCCCTAGTCGGGAAGCGCGCTGTGCAGGAAAAATCACACTAGATGTGGTGTTCGGCACGCCGGATAATTATAGGTCCAAAGAGGTCACATTCCAAGTGGCCCCGTTCAGTAGCAGATACCACGCTCTGCTGGGGCGGGAAGCGTTTACAATCTTCCAAGCAATACCCCATTACGGGTACATGAAGCTCAAGATGCCCGGGCCGAACGGAATCATCACTCTCGCTAGTGATCCGGACATAGCACTCCGCGCCGAAAACAAGACAACCGCATTGGCCCTTGAGGCACTGTCCGAAGCCCTAGCGGCTGAGGAACTGACTACGCTGCGCTCCACGATAAACAGGGACGATGTGATACTCGATAAAAGATCCAAGTCCACCTCCTTTAAACCAGCGGATGAAATAGTCAAATTCCAGGTCCATCCAACGGACCCCAATAAAACAGCTTCTATCGGGGCACGATTAAACCCCGATGTAGACGCCGCACTGCGAGAATTCCTACGGGATAACTGGGACATTTTTGCCCGGCACCCTTCAGACATGCCAGGAATCCCACGCAGGCTGGCCGAACACAGCTTAAATATCCTAAAAGGATTCAAACCTGTCAAACAAGCCCTTCGGCGTGTCTCTGAGCCCAAGAGACAGGCAATGGGAGAGGAGCTAGCCAAACTATTGGATGCCGGATTCATCAGAGATATAAAACATCCGGACTGGCTAGCAAACTTGGTGATGGTACCAAAGAAGGACAAATCCTGGCGCCTGTGCGTTGACTTCAAAGACCTTAACAAGGCTTGCCCAAAGGATCCCTTCCCCCTCCCCCGCATCGATCAAATTATCGACGCCACTGCAGGACACGATTCGTTGTGCTTCCTCGACGCATACTCCGGTTACCATCAAATCAAGATGGCCGAGTCAGACCAAGCCGCAACGGCATTCATCACCCCATACGGCCCATTCTGCTTCAACACAATGCCTTTCGGGATCAAAAACGCTGGCGCAACATATCAGCGCATGATTCAGACATGTCTGGCAAACCAGATCGGCAAAACAGTAGAGGCATACGTGGATGATGTGGTCATAAAAACAAGACATGTCGAATCTCTAGTAGATGACTTGAGGCTTACATTTGACAACCTCCGAGCATATGACATCAAGCTAAATCCGGAAAAATGCGTTTTCGGCGTTCCAGCCGGAAAGCTCTTGGGCTTCATTATATCCGGTAGAGGAATCGAAGCAAATCCAGCCAAGATCCGAGCTTTGTCACAATTGGATATCCCAAAGGACCTCAAACAAATACAAAAATTAATCGGATGCGTGGCGGCTCTAAGCCGCTTTATCTCCCGGTTGGGAGAAAAGGCGCTACCCCTCTATTGCCTCCTTCAGCGCACCGAACACTTCGAGTGGACGGATGCCGCCACGGCTGGACTCGAGGAAGTAAAAGCCATACTGGAAACAAACCCCGTCCTGGCCGCGCCAAACATCGGTGAACCAATGCTATTGTACATTGCAGCAACCCATCAAGTTGTCAGCGCAGTACTCGTCGTCGAGCGGGAAACGGACGGACACAAATTCCCCCTTCAAAAGCCGGTTTACTATGTGTCCACTGTCCTCACCCCATGCAAATCATGGTACCCACATTATCAAAAGATTGCATATGCGGTATTCATGGCATCTCGGAAGCTACGACACTACTTTCAAGAGTGTTCAATCACAGTAGCATCGGAAGTACCACTCAACGATATTATAAACAACCATGACGCAACGGGCCAGATTGAAAAATGGGCCATCGAGCTCCTCCTGTTCGACATAACTTATAGGCCATGGCGAGCTATCAAGTCGCAAGTTTTGGCCGACTTCGTCGCAGAATGGATGGAGGCCGAACTCCCTAAAGAGTACAACACATATTCAAACTGGATCATGCACTTCGACGGTTCCAAAATGTTGGCCGGACTAGGCGCCGGTGTCATTTTGACGTCCCCCACAGGAGACACAGTTCAATATGTACTCCAGATTATGTACACGGACTCCAACAATGCAGCCGAATATGAGGCCCTTTTACATGGTCTCCGGATGGCAGTATCCATGGGCATTCAACGCCTAGAGGTGCGCGGGGATTCGAACCTCGCGATATCCCAAATAAATGGAGACTTCAATGCCAAGGATCCAAAAATGGCAGCTTACCGCAACGCCGTCCTCAAAATGTCAGCTCGGTTTGAGGGGCTCGAATTTCACCATATAGCCCGAGAAAACAATCAGGCGGCAGACGTCCTGGCACGCATCGGCGCAAAACGCGATGCGGTCCCCCCCAACATCTTCCTGGAAAGGCTGTTCAAGCCATCCGTAGTATGGGAAGGGGAACATGGCAATATTAGCCCGGACCCAACCGCACTGTCCGACGCCGAACAATCTGACATAATCGGAGGCTCTGCCAATGAAATCACAACCTCAGCCCACGTACTAATGGCCGTTATCGCCCCATGGACAGAACCATTCCTAGCCTACCTTACTAGGCAGGAACTCCCAGAGGACCAAAACGAGGCACGCTATATAGTGCGGCGATCTAAAGCCTATAAAGTCCATGAGGGAGAACTTTATAAGAAAAGCACTACCGGAGTCCTTCAAAGGTGCATCTCCGAAGAGGAAGGGCGGAACCCGCTGGCTGAAATTCATGCCGAACTCGGTGGCCATCACGCCGCAGCTCGGTCCCTTGTAAGCAAGGCTTTCCGTACATGCTTTTATTGGCCGACGGCCCAGGCGGACGCTCAGAACTTGGTCCAACGATGCGCCGGTTGCCAGCTTTTTGCAAACCAAAGCCATATGCCACCCACCGCCCTCCAAACTATCCCCATCACTTGGCCTTTCGCGGTCTGGGGGCTTGACATGGTGGGACCCCTTAAAGGCGGAACCCACAAGAAAAAAATACTTACTGGTCATGGTGGATAAGTTCACCAAATGGATAGAAGCCAAGCCTGTTAAGACGGCCGAATCCGGACCTGTGATAGACTTTATATCCGGGGTCGTACACCATTATGGCGTCCCCCACAGCATCATCACCGATAACGGCACGAACTTTACGGCCGATGAGGTAAAACTCTGGTGCAAAAACATGGGCATCAAGCTCGATTATGCTTCCGTCTATCACCCACAAACTAACGGTCAGGTCAAACGTGCAAATGGTCTCATCATGAGCGGCATCAAACCCAGATTAGTGCGGTCCCTCAAGGAATCTAACACGCACTGGGTAGAGGAGCTCGACTCCATACTCTGGGGACTGCGGACCACGCCGAATCGCACCACCGGATACACACCATTTTTTATGGTGTACGGCGCAGAGCCAGTCTTGCCCTGCGACATAATCCATGACTCACCTCGAGTGCGCATGTACGAAGAAAGGGAAGCCGAGCTCGATCGGCAGGACAGTTTGGACGTCTTAGAGGAGGAGCGCGACGTGGCAAAAGCCCGTTCCGCATTCTATCAACAGCAGGCTCGAAGATATCAAAGCAGAGAAGTGCGGGCCAAAAACTACAACGTTGGCGAATTAGTTCTACGCCTGTCGGACAAGAAAAAGGACAAGCTGAAGCCCAAGTGGGAAGGTCCCTTCATAATCGACCAAGTCCTGACTGGCGGAGCATACCGCCTGCGAGATGCGTCGGATAACCGACTTGAGCCGAACCCATGGAACGCAGCCCGTCTCCGAAGATTCTACGCCTAGCGCCGGACTCTGTGTTTGTCTCCTTCCTCTGTCCATTTTTTACATTTTCTGTCTTACATTTCTCTCCTTCCCCTCTTTTCTTTTATAGCCCTTAAAAGCTCCTCAAGTGACGTGCTACTCGCGCTCATTAAACCTGGGGGCTTCTTTAACAGAAGCTTATTTATACGGGCTTCACGCCCACCACATGTGTCAAACTTCCGCATGTACCTTTTCTTCACCATTATATGCATCGATATGACTTAAGTTTTGGCCAAGCTGGGTTGCCTGGCTCCTGTGCTTACCCCTACGTCCCCGATTGTTCGGCTAGGTGGTAAAGGGAGCACCTCTACGATTGTTACTGCCGGATCAGCCGGATGTGTACCTCAGACTGGGTGAAGCCGAAAGCTAGCGTTCTTAAGGGAATATTCGGTCGGTGAACTAAAAGATGACCTTTTTACTTATTTATATATATGCCCCCAGATGATTTTCCTGCGTTTGCAGTCCGGACATGCACTTTAGGGCATGCCTCCCAGAGAAAGGAACCCCTAACGGAACTATTCTCTCTGGAAGATGTTTCTTACTAACCCATGTAATATAACATAACTAGTTGGGCACTTGTCTGATAAAGCACTAATGACCCCTACGCCTGGTCTCCATGCATACCCCGGTTCTTACATAACCGGTAGGGTATTCGGACACACTCCGGACCGTCAGGTCCTGAGGTTGAAGCGAAAAGGTCGGCAACGACAAACGATCTACAATCCGGCTAGAAGGCATTACACATGTCAATTAAAAATTACATAGTCCTCTGACTGATTGTATTCCTCTTCAATACCATCTAACTAGGCTGTCTAACTTACAGTCCTGCTGGGAATACTTTGCGGCCAATTCTACTTGGCCGTACACTAAGCTTACAGGGATCTCCTTCCCGTCAGGCCCCACAGGTCCGACCTCGGCCATGTGGTTTGGGTCAGACTTCGTGTACCGCGTCTTCACCATGGCCCAGGCCTCCCTAGCGCCTTGTCGGCAGGCCGATATCTTCCACAACCGGAAGCGCCGCCGAGCTCCCTTAAGCTTCTCCGAAAGCTCTCCAAGGCCCTCGGGCATGGAGTGGGAAGGCCATAAGGCTTGGGCAACGCCTCGCATCGCCTGCCGAACTCGCTCGTGCAGTTGCGAGAGCTCGGGAAGAAGGTCACCCGTAGAACCGGGCATCTCCTCTGCAGGACGACCCGTTAGCATACCTACAGACATTACTCTGTTAGTCGACTTCCTCGCCGAACTCTTTTCTTTCAAAGATTCGCTTAAGCACTTACTAAATATGCCGCGTCGAAGCCGCTGATTCTCCTTAGTAGAGTCCGACAGCTGGCCACGAACATCTTTAAGTTCAACGCAGCTTGGTGTTGGCATCCTGAAGATCATTCTTCTCCCGCCTCACCCTTGTCAACATACTCTCACCGGCCTTTAGCCGGCGCAAGAGTTGTTGCCTCTCCGGATCTAGTCCGGCGCCATCTGCAATATGATTTGTCAGATTTACACCCACGCCGCACTTCGCAAGATACTAATCTTTCGCAAGTGTATCTTACCAGAGGGGGTCTCTTTGGGCTCCCCTGCCGCGGCTAGTGCGGCCTCCAGTTGGGCTTTGCACTCTTCCAGCTCCTGGGACAGTACGGTATTCTTCTCTGTAAGAACCTGCATAACAAATGATCCTTAAATCAGTTACTCCTAACTGTTTCAAGTCTCGGGGGCTACTGGTATATATATATTTACCAAAATTTTCTTACCCGTATGTCTTTTACATATTGCTCCGTGGCTCTGGCTAAACCATTTTGAGCGGCACGGAGGTACGCATCTCCCGAATTGAAGGCATCTAATGCCTCTTGGGAGAAACAAGCGTCGCGAGAACTGTCCGGCGACGCCTGTGGTTCATGGCACTCTCCACCTCGGAATTGGTGGCAGACAGCCTGTCCGCATCCTCTGTCGGAGGAGCGTCTGGTGCGCGCCTTGTGTTCGCTTCCGCTTCCGGGCCGACGTTGGAGCCTGGCTGGTGGAGGCGCGATTGGCAACCTCTCCGGCTATCGTCCGGCCAGGTCGCTTCGATACTTTCGCTTTCTGCTTCTTTCTACCTGGTGTCTCAATTCGTGCTTTTGCGGCGTGCCTTCGTGTCATGCCCCAGGCGTTGATGCCTCGCGCGCCTAGTGAGGCGTGATTCGGACTCTTCCCGAGGTATGCAGGTCCGGGTCGAGGTCTCTTTCGTCTGACGGACAGCCACGAACGTTTCCTCTCGCCATTATTCGCCCCGCGGAAGGAAATTACACCAGGGAAAAAGAGGGTGCGCTATACCTTTGCGCCGGCATCTCAGTCCGGACTACATTCCTTTTTACCCCACGGGGCCCTGCGGCCCCTCGTTGGCTAGCCGCCGCAGGTTCGGCCTCCCGCCTCGGAAACCTCCCCTGCAAAACACGGTCGTTGTCAGAAAAACCGAAATGCGTGAGAATGGATTCCTTCTCAAGGGGATGAGACTCCGCTCTCTGTTACCTGGGAGGCCGGGATTAACCCTGGGTAATCAGCCGTAATGGCCACCAAGGTATTGTCCTTGCTTAGCTGATAAAACACCCCGTCAATCAGCTCCACCGATATGTCCGGATCCTCTTCGGAGTCCGGATCGAGGGACCGTTCTGGATCCTCGGGCTGTGGGGGACGGCTGTTTATATCCTTTACTTCGTGACGCAGTTCCTGCGTTGAAATCGGAAGACCACATATTTAATCATGGGAATATAAAACGGATGCGCAAGCACAATTGTCCACTTACCCAACTCGGAGGGTTGTACATAGAAAATCCTTCCTGTGGGTTGACGCGGAGGAATTCCTCCTCTTCTCCCTTGTACAAAGAGGATAAGATCTTTACTAGAGCGGCAGCTGAGGCTGGCCCCTTACGACCGTAACGGGTGGCGTCATCCTCCCCGTTAAAATCCCACATGGAGTGGCCTCTATATTGAAGCGGCTGCACCCCCCGCATAATGCATGCGGCCATGACCTCAATCATGGTTAGTCCGGAATGAGACAATAGTCTTATCCGACCCATCAGGTGAAGGACGTCCCTGTCGCCTTCTCTCTGAGACCTCCGCGGACGCCAGCTCAGGCATTTCTTTAAGGGAGCACTGTTGAATTCAGGGAGACTGGCCCGGATAGGATCCGACAGCGGGACATCATCTATATCAAACCATTCCGAAGGCCAGTCATCGGACGCCTTCTTTGGGGTTCCGGATAGATATCCGGTCCCGGCGATACGCCACACTTCGGCTCCGCCCACTTGATATATAGACCCCTCTTGAGAGCGGGGCACCAGGCAGAATAACCTCTTCCACAGCGCGAAATGAGCCTCAACACCCAAGAATAGCTCGCAAAGGGCGACGAAGCCCGCAATATGCAATATAGAGGCGGGCGTGAGATTGTGCAGCTGGAGGCCGTAGAACTCCAAAAGCCCACGGAGAAATGGATGAATTGGAAATCCAAGTCCTCTTACTAGATAAGGGACGAGGCACACCCGCTCTCCTTTGGAGGGATTGGGGGTGCTCTCCGCTTGCTCTCCGCCATTATAGGTGGCGAGTCCGGCTCGGACCGGGACCATATAGGCCTGAGGGAGAAATCCTTTGGCCTGAAGCGATACTAGCTTGCTGTGCGGGATGGAGCACCTCTCCCAGTCTCCAGGTTTAGGACTGGAAGGTGAGAGGAGGAGCTGCGACGGCTGGCCATGTTGGAATGGACCTTTGCTGGAGGCACTCTGATGATTACTTGCGGAGAGGAGAAGGTGTGGTTTGGATCTGAATCCCCATCCCATTAAATAGGCGGCTCGTTTATGCGGCTAGGGGTGTGAATGTAAAAACACCCCGACTTTTCACATTCGTTTAACACGTGGAAGACGGCCATTATTGGGTGTGGAAGCCAAGGTGCGCTACATTACGAAAATCGGACATTATTCAGCAGGTACACGGAATTTGGAGAAGAACCCGCCTTGAAATGCCGAAGACAATCTACGCGCCGGACTCATCGTCATTGAAGCCTGGTTCGGGGGCTACTGAGGGAGTCCTGGATTAGGGGGTGTCCGGGTAGCCGGACTATACCTTCAGCCGGACTCCAGGACTATGAAGATACAAGATTGAAGACTTCGTCCCGTGTCCGGATGGGACTTTCCTTGGTGTGGAAGGCAAGCTTGGCGATGCGGATATTCAAGACCTCCTACCATTGTAACCGACTTTGTGTAACCCTAACCCTCTCCGGTGTCTATATAAACCGGAGGGTTTTAGTCCGTAGGCCAACTTCATCATACAACAATCATACCATAGGCTAGCTTTTAGGGTTTAGCCTCCTTGATCTCGTGGTAGATCTACTCTTGTACTACCCATATCATCAATATTAATCAAGCAGGACGTAGGGTTTTACCTCCATCAAGAGGGCCCGAACCTGGGTAAAACATCGTGTTCCTTGCCTCCTGTTACCATCCGGCCTAGACGCACGGTTCGGGACTGCCTACCCGAGATCCACCGGTTTTGACACCGACAATAGGGAACATCTTTCATTTTCTCTCTATCTTCTGCATTGGTCGGGCATTGAGTCTTACTCAATTTCACACCTTGTAACACAGGCAAGAATCCTTTCTTTGCTTGATCCATTTTGAACTTCTTCAAAATTTTGTCAAGGTATGTGCTTTGTGAAAGTCCAATTAAGCGTCTTGATCTATCTCTATAGATCTTAATGCCCAATATGTAAGCAGCTTCACCGAGGTCTTTCATTGAAAAACTCTTATTCAAGTATCCCTTTATGCTATCCTAGAAATTCTATATCATTTCCGATTAGTAATATGTCATCTACATATAATATCAGAAATGCTACAGAGCTCCCACTCACTTTCTTGTAAATACAGGCTTCTCCAAAAGTCTGTACAAAACCAAATGCTTTGATCCCACTATCAAAGCGTTTATTCCAACTCCGAGAGGCTTGCACCAGTCCATAAATGGATCGCTGGAGCTTGCACACTTTGTTAGCTCCCTTTGGATCGACAAAACCTTCCGGCTGCATCATATACAACTCTTCTTCCAGAAATCCATTCAAGAATGCAGTTTTGACATCCATCTACCACATTTCATAATCATAAAATGCGGCAATTGCTAACATGATTCGGTACAAACTTAAGCATCGCTACGGGTGAGAAGGTCTCATCGTAGTCAATCCCTTGAACTTGTCGAAAACCTTTTGCGACAAGTCGAGCTTTGTAGACAGTAACATTACCGTCAGCGTCAGTCTTCTTCTTGAAGATCCATTTATTCTCAATTGCTTGCCGATCATTGGGCATGTAAGTGCATCTGTGCCACCCCTAGTTGGTTTTGGAGTATTGATGACAAACCTAGTTGAGGGACTAATGTGTTTGTGAGAATTGCAGGATAACACAGGTAGAAGTCTCTCATTGATTCGGTTTTACTACCAGAGATGACCCCTAAAAATGTATGAAGACATTGAAGCCAAAGGTGGTATATGAAGATATTCACATTAAAGACTATGACAAGAGAAGACATGTTATGAAGCCTATGGAGCTCGAAGACTTAGATCTTTCGTAGTTCCTTTTATTTTGTGTTGATTCATAGGAACCACCATACTGTTAAGTGGGGTCAAGGAGAACCAGTCAGAATGACTGAAGTGATGCCTAAATCAAAAACCTATGTCTTCGAGTGAAGACAATGAGAGCGAATCTTGTCCAGAGCCGGACAAGTCAGCTTTGCTTGTAGCCCAAGTAAAGTTGCCATGAGAGTTTGAAATCTGACCGTTGAGACACGTGTAAGTTCCTTAGTGACCCAGGGTCATTTCGGACAAATCAGGTCGGGTTGCCAAGTGGCTATAAATAGCCCACCCCCACAACCATAAACGGTTGGCTGCTCAGATTTCAGTGCACGGCTTTTGTCGTTTGAGAGCAACCCACCTCGAAGCCTTTGAGAGAAAATTCCTAGTGAGGAGAAAAGCCCTAACCACCCAGAGCCAGAGTAAATTGGGCATCACTTAAGTCTTCTTGTCTGTGTGATCTGAAGACTTATTACACTTGAGGACTGTGAATCCTCCAGACGGTTAGGCGTCGCGTTCAGAGCATCCAAGAGACATTGTGGATTGCCAGTGAACGAAGTTTGTGAAGGTTTGGGAGTCTACCTTGAAGACTTACCAGAGTGATTGGGCGAGGACTAAGTGACCTTAGCTCAAGGAGAATACGGTGAGGACTTGGTGTCCTGAACTGTGTGTTCAGGACTGGGTGTCCGGGACTGTGTGTCCTAAGGTTTAAATACCTAGCCGCTCCAACCAGACGTACAGTTGTCACAGCAACTGGAACTGGTCCAACATATCATTGTCTTCAACGAGTCACTGGTTTCATCTTCACTTCCTTTTCTTACTGTTACACATTGTGAAGCCATTGCATGCTTGCTTTATCTTTTGTCTTCACAACGTGAATGTATGATTTGTTTGGCTTCATAACTTCTTCCTACCTGATCCTTATTACACTGCAGTGTTTGTCTTCGTGCTTTCACTCTATTGAATACTTGACCATGGCTTGCCTAGTGTAATCTAACTTCCGCTGCATAGTAATAGGCATAATCTTTCGCTGTTTGTCCTCATAACTCCCACGTTTTGAAGACTTTCATAAAAATCGCGTATTCACCCCCCCTCTAGTCGATATAACGCACTTTCAATTGGTATCAGAGCAAGGTGCTCCCATGTTCTGTGTGATTCGGTTTAACTACCTGGAGTTTTAGCTATGTCGACTGCAGGGATAATCAAAGTCTCCACTGCGTGCCCCATCTTTGATGGAACTGAATATCCCTACTGGAAGAATAAGATGCGCATGCATCTTGAAGCCATTGACGTCGACCTCTGGTATGTCGTCGAGAACGGCGTTCCCAAGGCTGGAGAAGGTGTCACTGCTGCTGATGTCAAGAAGTTCACTCAACTGGACTCTACTGCCAAAAATATCATCTGTGGTCATCTGACAAAAGGACAGTATGGCCGTGTGAGTGCCTTGAAGACATCCAAGCTGGTCTGGGACTGGCTCTCCAAGGTCAATGAAGGCATCTCAACCCAGAGAGATCAGAGAATCAGTGTTCTTCGTAACCTCTTCAACCGCTTCAAGCGAATGCAATGAGCATGTCCACACACCGACCTCACTTGACCTTCAAATTGAGCTGCCCACCCGAGTCCCAACGTTTCAGACGCGTGTTTGCACTGTTTATTTCGGGACGCCTGATTGTTCGGACGTTGATTTTTTTCAAGCCTCGACCGTTCCTTACGAAGAGGTCACATTGATTATTTTAAGGAATATTTACCGGTCTATGGGGGGCGAATCGTGCTGTTGGAAGGCCAAAAGTTCCTTTGTGTGTTGCGATTCTCATTTCATTTTCGCATTGAAGGTCAGCTTGAAGACGGTCGATATGCGTCTGAACGAAAACACTAGAAATTCTCTTGATCTCTCTTGCGTTGAGAACGCCCTTGTTTGTCCTCTTTGGATGAGCACCCTAGACATGGAAGGGTCCACGACAGCTTAGGATGTCTTGCGAGGCACTCACGCGGCCATACTGTCCTTTGGTCAGATGACCACCAGATGATATTTCTTGGCAGTAGAGTCCAGTTGAGTAGAACTTCTTGACATCAGCAGCAGTGACACCTTCTCCAGCCTTGGGAACGCCGTTCTTGACGACATACCATAGGTCGACGTCAATGGCTTCAAGATGCATGCGCATCTTATTCTTCCAGTAGGGATATTCAGTTCCATCGAAGACGGGGCACGCAGCGGAGACTTTGATTATCCCTGCAGTCGACATAGCTAAAACTCCAGGTGGTTAAATCGAATCACACAGAACAAGGGAGCACCTTGCTCTGATACCAATCTGAAAGTGCGTTATATCGACTAGAGGGGGGGTGAATAGGCGATTTTTATGAAAGTCTTCAAAACGTGGGAGTTATGAAGACAAACAGCGAAGATTATGCCTATTACTATGCAGCGGAAGTTAGATTACACTAGGCAAGCCATGGTCAAGTATTCAATAGAGTGAAAGCACGAAGACAAACAGCTGCAGTGTAATAAGGATCAGGTAGGAAGAAGTTGTGAAGCCAAACAAATCATACATTCACGTTGTGAAGACAAAAGATATAGCAAGCATGCAATGGCTTCACAATGTGTAACAGTAAGAAAAGGAAGTGAAGATGAAACCAGTGACTCGTTGAAGACAATGATATGTTGGACCAGTTCCAGTTGCTATGACAACTGTACGTCTGGTTGGAGCGGCTAGGTATTTAAACCTTAGGACACACAGTCCCGGACACCCAGTCCTGAACACACAGTTCAGGACACCCAGTCCTCACCATATTCTCCTTGAGCTAAGGTCACTTAGTCCTCGCCCAATCACTCTGGTAAGTCTTCAAGGTAGACTCCCAAACCTTCACAAACTTCGTTCACTGGCAATCCACAATGTCTCTTGGATGCTCTGAACGCGACGCCTAACCGTCTGGAGGATTCACAGTCCTCAAGTGTAATAAGTCTTCAGATCACACAGACAAGAAGACTTAAGTGATGCCCAATTTACTCTGGCTCTGGGTGGTTAGGGCTTTTCTCCTCACTAGGAATTTTCTCTCAAAGGCTTCGAGGTGGGTTGCTCTCAAACGACAAAAGCCGTGCACTGAAATCTGAGCAGCCAACCGTTTATGGTTGTGGGGGTGGGCTATTTATAGCCACTTGGCAACCCGACCTGATTTGTCCGAAATGACCCAGGGTCACTAAGGAACTGACACGTGTCTCAACGGTCAGATTTCGAACTCTCATGGCAACTTTACTTGGGCTACAAGCAAAGCTGACTTGTCCGGCTCTGGACAAGATTCGCTCTCATTGTCTTCACTCGAAGACATAGGTTTTTGATTTAGGCATCACTTCAGTCATTCTGACTGGGTCTCCTAGACCCCACTTAACAGTACGGTGGTTCCTATGACTCAACACAAAAGAAAAAGAACTACGAAAGATCTAAGTCTTCGAGCTCCATAAGCTTCATAACGTGTCTTCTTTTGTCATAGTCTTCAATGTGAATATCTTCATATACCACCTTTGTCTTCAATGTCTTCATACATTTTTAGGGGTCATCTCTGGTAGTAAAACCGAATCAATGAGGGACTTCTACCTGTGTTTTCCTGCAATTCTCACAAACACATTAGTCCCTCAACTAGGTTTGTCGTCAATACTCCAAAACCAACTAGGGGTGGCACTAGATGCACTTACAATCTCCCCCTTTTTGGTGATTGATGACAAACTAGTTGAAGTTTTCAACGGGGAATATAATGTGTGAAATTTGTAAAGGATAGGGAATTGTCTTCATAAGTTGCAAGGGCTCCCCCTGAAGATGTGCATATAAGTTGATTTGCTTTTGGAATGCAAATGCACATGGCAGGTTGTACTTGTGGAGATCCACTTCAGCTTATGATGACAATCCACTACGCATGTGAAAGTATATGAAGATAATGACATGCATAATGGAAAATGGACGTCTGCAGAATGAGATAAGTGTGGAATTTATCGTCGCACATGCGGAATTTATCTTCGCAAACAGGGTGGCAAACGAGTAGCAGACGACCATCGATTCTTAGTGTTACAACTCAAAGAACCAAATCAAGCAAAAACGAGAGTTGTAAGCACGAAGCAAAATGTAACAAAAATATAGCACCCGCCCATATGGACCCGCTTGAAGACTATCAACTCATATGCTTCTCCCCCTTTTGTCAGCAAGGACTAAAAAGGTTCGAAGACATAGAGTGTCTACTCGTTTCCAGGAGCAGCAGGGTCGTTGGAGGTGTTTGGCGGTGCAGAGGAGCTTGGAGGTGCTGAAGCAGGTGGTGGTGATGTAGCATCGTCGTCTTCATCAATGATCCTTGCAGTAACTGTGGCAGCAGATGAAGAAAACTCAGAGTCTTCAAGTGATGGTGTGTTGCGCATCACATCCCTTCTAGGAGGTGTGGTGTCAAACTTGAAGCGCTCGGTGAAGCCATCCTCTTCAAGTTCAGCTTCAGTGCATATCATTGAGAGCCCTTTCCATGTACGACGGCACATTTCATGTGTAACGAAAGCATTCTTGGTGGCTAGGTTTTGAAGAAGTTTGACATCCACCAAGAGGCTCTTCATCTGACGCTTTAGCCAGTCGTGATGCCTATCTTGCTTTTGGTGAAGGGCCACAAGAAGCTCTCGGTCAGTGAGGGCACGAGCGCGCTTCTTGGGTCTTTGAGCATTTGTGCTGTCTGTGGCTTCAGTAGATGCTGGGTGTGGCACACGTGTAGTGCCAGCCAACGGATACACCCTGGATATGGCTTCAACACCTTCAACATTCTGCGTGAAGCTCTGGTGTTCTGCATTCTGAAGACTTATTGGTTGCTTGGCAGGTTCAGGATATATGGCTTCATCAGAGGTATCCACATCTGGCAGGAAGATCCGATGGTTTCGGGCTGAGGGCTGATACGAGATCGCAGAGTGCAGTTTGATTAGCCTCATCACCCAAGGAGCATAGAACTTCAAACCAAATAATTCTGAGCCTGACGCTGTAAGTTGGCGTATGAAGAGATCCTGTGCGTTGAAGCATTTGCCATGCAGGATATAGAATATGAGAGTCTTCATTGCACCCTCAATCTTGGCATGTGGTGAGTGTCCCTTAATGGGCCAGAGAGTCCGCCGGATGATGTGATATATGGTCCTGGGCAGATACTCAAAGTCTTCAACGAAGAACTCAGTTGGATAGGGTGCATCATGAGGCAATGGCTTCATCATTGAGAGCATCTGACTCATATTTGGTTCAGGCCTCTGGAATATGCTCTCAATAGCTTCAGAATGTAGTTGACAGCCTTCCTCGAAGAATTCGCCAGGAGTGGGCAGGCCGGTGAGCTCAATGATATCAAATGCATTGGCTTCATGATGGACATTGCCGGTCATCCACTCCAAGACCCAAGTCTTCGGATCTCTGTTGTATCCTTTTATATGGAGAGTGGCATAGAACTGAAGCAGAAGCTCTTCATTCCAGTGCTCTTCATCAGTCACAAACGGCAGCAGACCCACTTGCTTGAAGCAATCCAAAGCTTCCTCAAGACAGGGCAGACCAGCAATGGCTTCAACCTCAAGGCGCTTGTGCGGGAAGATGCGACCTTGGTTGTATAGGATGCTTGAGTAGTAGCTGCGCTGAGGATAGCTCCAGAACCTATCTGATACAATCCTTTCCCTTGAATAGGGGTTCTTGGAGCTATTGAAAAATGTATTGTCTGCCTTGAAGCTATTTATGTCAAAGGAGCCAGGTGCTGATGCAGGACCTGGGAACCTTGGAAGCCTTGGGACTGGCTTCTGGACATGAGGCCTGTGCTCAATATGATAATCGAATTGAGGACCTGCAGCAGACTCAGGAACAGAAGTGTCTAGCTCAGTAGCTTCGCTGTCTGCTGAAGCATTTGGTGGGGCGGGCTCCACATTGGCTTCAGTGTTTGTGGTGGCAGCCTCAACATTTTCAGCCTCAGCTTGTGTAGTTGGAGGGACAACCTCAGGCACGTTCTCCTGGAGAACTGCATCTTGATGGAGCGGGGGAGTGGGTTCTAGTGGTGCTTCTTCATTGTCTTCGGCTGATGCAGCCGGAATTTCTTCAGTATGGACCTGAGGCCTTGGACCTTTGCGAAGCCTACGGAACGCAGACGACGCTTGTGGGGTCGGAGTGGGCTAGGCCTCAAAGTCTTCTTCCTCCTGAGGGCGATCCGCCCATGACTCATCTTGTGCCATTGGCGTCAGAGGACGACCAATACTGATGAGTTCGCTTGTTTCAAGCTGAGGAAGGGCTGCATCATCTTGTACATTGTCCTGGAGACCAATGTCTTTAGCAGCTCTGGTGCTGGCTGCTCGAATATCTTCAGCTTCAGGAGCCTCTGTGGGAGCAGGCTCATGAACTGTCAGCTGACGTTCTGCATTGGGGTGAATGACAGAGAGGGGTTCAACCATCAAGGGCTCTGTGGGAGCAGCCCGAGCTTTCTTGATCTTGCGCTTCTTCTTGGTGGGGTCAGAAGGAGAGGCTTCAGAGTGTTTCCTCTTTCTAGCTTCAGCCTCTACATTCCGTGTCTTTTTGAGCTCTGAAGCGGTTGACCGGCTCTTTGGCTTCGAGCCAGTCGTGGCGGTTGGGAAGACAATCGGAATAGCTTCTTATCTTGGTGCCTCTGGTTCATTCACAGCAGGCTGCTTCTTCTTCTTCTTCGCGGCCATCTTGGGGTCGATGCCAGGACGCCCAAGTGCCTTGCGCTTCTCGGCCTCATTGTAGGCCTGCACACATCGTTCTGCCAGAGACTTCATCCGCTCACGCGAGCCCTGAGCTTCAGCACGCTTCTTCAGAAAATTTTCCTTGAGCTCATGCAGCATGGTTTTGAAGCTCTTCACTTCCTGCACGCTGAGCCTGGCCATGTGCTTCTTGAACTGAGCCTTTTCATGATCAATTTTCTGCTTCAGCTCAACAATGCGCTGAGCAATGGCCAGTTCTGAAGCAATTGCGCCTTGGAAGGCGACGCTGAGGCCAACGGGCAGCTGCAGATCTTCGAAGCTGATGTCTGGTGAGGCAAACCATTCATCGATGAAGTTGTGGATGATGGCGACATCAAAGAGAGGCAAATTGTTGAAGATTTCAGCTTCTTCCTTGCTTTTGATAAGCTGCTCTAGAGCGTCATCTCCAAGATCTTCATCGCTTGATAGATCAATGGCTTCGCTGCGCAGAATGGCAGCAGCAGTGAGGTCTTTGCCGGTTTGTTGCTGGGGCACCTTTTCCTTCTGGGGCTTGGAGACGCGGGATACGTCTTCAGACTGCACACTGACTTCAGGAGGTGCAGTTTTCAATGGCTTCGCCCTTGAGATTTTTGAGGCAGGGGCTGGCTTTGAAGCTTTTGGCTTCTTTGACTGCTTTGGCTTCGGCACACCAGGAGCTTCATCAGACTCAGAATCAGCTGGAGGGTCATTCACGGCAGTCCCTTGGACTAAGATGTGAGTGATAAGGCCCTCAAGGTTGGCAAACGGACCGATGACATTGGGTTCTGCGTAGCGTGTGCCATCTGCCCTTGGTGCGAAGGGGCCAGGGTTGAAGTCTAACCCAAATTTCTTCTTGTTCAGCTTCGCAGATTGTTGAGCAAACTGGTAGTTGCACTTGAACAGATTGTCGTCACGACACCAGAGGAGTGACGACGGATGCGCATCATCAGGCTGTGGTCCTCGGACCATGCATGGGTAGAAGCCTTGAGCAATGGCTTCATCTCTGGTCCTGGGTAAGAGATTTTTGAAACGGATGTCCCCCCATGGTCTCCTGATGGCACTTTTCTCAGCATACTCCTCGGTGACGAAGCGGTATTTGAACCATTGTTCTGCCCAATAGCGTCGAATCCATTGGATTCGAGTCTTGCGCTACCCATAGTTCTCTTCAGGATCTGTTTTATACATTTCTGCCAGGTCTTCAGGCAGATCTTTGGAAGTTCCTTCACATCTCTGTCTGCCCCCCTTCCTTGCTGCTGCTTCTGAAGCCATAAACTTTAACTTGAAAGGCTTCAAAGTTTTCAAATGCTTCAAAGGCTTTCCTTTTCTGGACCAACAGGAACTGGCTTCAGGAGAGTTTATGTGATGCTGTAGGAATTCTGCAAATGAATGCAGACTATGAGAACCAAAGGATTCTCCCACGGACATGTACCTGTGACAGCATTAAGGTGCGAGGGAAGGGGAAGAGGTCATATGCATTCTCAGAAGGTTTTGAAGATTACTCAGTTTAGAAGACATTGACCTCATCGTGCGAAGACATTCACTCATAGATAAGAAGTTGGTTCCAGATTTGTACGAACCCACAGATCAGTACAAGTGAGGAATCTAACTACTTCATGAAGCACAAGTGAATATACTAGGCATGTTATGAGATGCAGATTGAGAGATCTATCTTATGTGAAGAGAAACTTCTTATGGTAGAAAGTGACAGAACCATGAGATCAAAAGAGGCTGTAAAAAGAAGTTTTATTTACCACACTTGGAACTGCTAGACGGAAGTGGGAGATGATGCCAAGCAGTTTAGTCCTCCGTGCCCTAACTTGGCGACGGAAGACACCTACGGCGACGGCGGAGAGGACGATGTCCGCAGTCGGCGTGAAGACGGCGTCGAAGAGGTTGCGGCAGCGAAGCGCTTCGTCGCCGGCGTCGTCGAGAGCTAGCGGTGGCGCTAGGGTTCGTGCGAGGGTGGAAGAAGGAGATAATGACCGCGGTAAGTGTGAATTTATAGGCTCAGGGGCGGCACTGTGTTATTACACAGGTGCCCCTGGCGGTTCGCATCTGAGGAACGCGTGGCCAGTTAGCGGAAGTTTGGGGTTTGTTCCACGTCCCACGCACGCCTAAATTGTCGGGCGGTCGTTCCTGCTTCTCCGGATTTTATGTGGAGGAATGAGCATTGAAAACGGACTTTATGGTTGTCTCTGTATCTTCTGCTGACAAGGACGCAGTGAAGACATTTGACAGTTTCAATAGAATGCATATGACTTGGAGAGATAGAATTTGAGATAGAAAGCATAGAGAGATTAGGGTCCGATCACATTCACTTAGTTCAAAAGATTCAACCAAGAAGACATAGCTATAAGTGAATGTTGTAGAGGACAGAACACTAGTATATATATCTATACAATCAACGTAGTGAAGATAATCATGAAGACATGTTCGAAGCCAAACCAAATGTGAAGACATCCAAATGTGAAGATATTGCACGGTAACGCCATGAGTGAAACACTTCAAAATAGAACGTTTGGTGGTGGCGTTACCCACCGTATAGGAAGTATTAGACCCAGACACGGCGCACAATTATCGTGGCGCTCCGAAGTCAAATTCCACATTAATGTATTCACACTTAGAATGTATGTCTTCATTGAATGAAGATATACTTTACTTTGTGTGTTGCACATCTAAGTCATCATATGCATAAGTGTTAGGATGTGTGCCTGATCACAGGACATTTGAGGATTCCAGGATATTTGCTCACACCGTAACTTGCAAAACCTCTTCTCATCCAAGGGCTTGGTGAAGATATCTGCCAATTGTTCTTCAGTGTTGACGTGTATGATATCAATGTCTTCCTTCACAACATGATCTCTGAGAAAGTGATGACGAATTTCAATGTGCTTTGTCTTCGAGTGCTGAACTGGGTTGTTGGCAATCTTGATGGCGCTTTCGTT
>NC_053025.1:618264869-618332249 GCF_003073215.2 Triticum urartu
AGCCACCCTCAATTTCTCAAGTTCTTGCTTCCTTTGAAGATAATCATAGGAAAGCTTTTCATGAGTTGTTGAGAGAGTATCATGACGATCTTCAAGTTCCTGATACTTAACGTGAAGGTTTTTTATGTCTTCAATTAAGGATTTAGATCGAGTCATTTCAGCACCCAACAGATCATCGCTTCTGTCTAACAATTTTTGAATATGTTCCATTGCTTTCTGTTGTTCAGTTGCAATTTTAGCAAGTGTTTTGTAGCTAGGTTTTGAATCGCATTCAGAGTCATCGTCACTAGATGTTTCATAGCGAGTTGTGCGTGTGTTTACCTTGGCACCGCGTGCCATGAAGCAGTAGGTAGGAGTGGAGTCGTTCTTGTCATTTGCGTCGGTGTCGGTGATGCAGTCATTGTCTTCAGTATTGAAGATGGACTTGGCGACGTATGCTATAGCCAGACTCGCAATGCCAGAATCAGACTCCTCCTCAGACTCCACATCTGCCTCCTCAGATGCGGACTCCTCCTCTGAATCCATCTCCTTTCCAACAAACGCACGTGCCTTGCCAGATGAGCTCTTCTTGTGTGATGAAGACTTTGATGAAGTTTTGGAAGAAGACTTTGAGTATTTCTTCTTCTTCTTGTCGTCAGAATCATATTCCTTGCTCTTCTTCTTCCTTCTGTTCTCATTTTCCCACTGTGGACACTCAGAGATGAAGTGTCCAGTTTTCTTGCACTTGTGACATGTTTTCTTCTTGTAGTCATGAGCAGAAGCTTCATCATTCGTTGAGCTTGATCGTGAGGATTTCCTGAAGCCTTTCTTCTTAGTGAATTTTTGGAACTTCTTCACTAGCATTGCAAGTTCTCTTCCAATGTCTTCAGGATCATCAGAACTGCAGTCAGATTCTTCTTCAGATGAGAAGACAGCTTTTGCCTTCAAGGCACGAGTTCGCCCATAGTTTGGGCCGTAGATATCTCTTTTCTCAGAAAGCTGAAACTCATGTGTGTTGAGCCTCTCAAGTATGTCTGACGGATCGAGTGTCTTGAAATCAGGACGTTCTTGAATCATCAGGGCCAGAATGTCAAACGAACTATCAAGTGATCTCAGCAGCGTCTTGACGATTTCATGTTTGGTGATCTCAGTAGCGCCGAGGGCTTGAAGCTCATTTGTGATGTCAGTGAGCCGATCAAAGGTGTGCTGGACATTCTCATTGTCATTTCGTTTGAAGCGGTTGAAGAGATTGCGAAGGACACTGATTCTTTGATCTCTCTGGGTTGATATGCCTTCATTAACTTTGGAGAGCCAATCCCAGACCAGTTTGGGTGTCTTCAAGGCACTCACACGGCCATACTGTCCTTTGGTCAGATGACCACATATGATATTCTTGGCAGTGGAGTCCAGTTGAGTGAAATTCTTGACATCAGCAGCAGTGACACCTTCTCCAGCCTTGGGAACGCCGTTCTCGACGACATACCATAGGTCGATGTCAATGGCTTCAAGATGCATGCGCATCTTATTCTTCCAGTAGGGATATTCAGTTCCATCGAAGACGGGGCAAGCAGCGGAGACTTTGATTATCCCTGCAGTCGACATAACTAAAACTCCAGGTGGTTAAACCGAATCACACAGAACAAGGGAGCACCAGGCTCTGATACCAATTGAAAGTGCGTTATATCGACTAGAGGGGGGGTGAATAGGCGATTTTTATGAAAGTCTTCAAAACGTGAGAGTTATGAAGACCAACAGTGAAGATTATGCCTATTACTATGCAGCGGAAGTTAGATTACACTAGGGCAGCCATGGTCATGTATTCAATAGAGTGAAAGCGCAATGACAAACAGCTTCAGTGTAATAAGGATCAGGTAAGTAGAAGTTATGAAGCCGAACAGATCATACATTCATGTTGTGAAGACAAAATATAAAGCAAGCATGCAATGGCTTCACAATGAATAACTGTAAATGAAGGAAAGTGAAGATGAAACCAGTGACACGTTGAAGACAATGATTTGTTGGACCAGTTCCAGTTGCTGTGACAACTGTACGTCTGGTTGGAGCGGATAGGTATTTAAATCGAAGGACACACAGCCCCGGACACCCAGTCAAGGACACTTAGTCCAAGACACCCAGTCCTCACCGTTTTCTCCTTGAGCTAAGGTCACACAGACCTCGCCCAATCACTCTGGTAAGTCTTCAAGGTAGACTCCCAAACCTTCACAGACTTCGTTCACTGGCAATCCACAATTTCTCTTGGATGCTCAGAACACGACGCCTAACCGTCTGGAGGATGCACAGTCCTCAAGTGTAATAAGTCTTCAAATCACACAGACACGAAGACTTAAGTGATGCCCAATTTACTCTGGCTCTGGGTGGTTAGGGCTTTTCTCCTCACTGGGAATTTTTCTTTCAAAGGCTTCGAGGTGGGTTGCTCTCAAACGACAAAAGCCGTGCGCTGAAATCTGAGCAGCCAACCATTTAAGGTTGTGGGGGGTGGACTACTTATAGCCACTTGGCAACCCGACCTGATCTGTCCGAAATGACCCTGGGTCATTAAGGAACTGACACGTGTACCAACGGTCGGATTTCGAACTCACACGGCAACTTTTACTTGGGCTACAAGTAAAGCTGACTTGTCTGTCTCTGGACAAGATTTTCTCTCAAAGTCTTCGCTCGAAGACATAGGATTTGAATTTGGCATCACTTCAGTCATTCTGACTGGTTCTCTTCGACCCCACTTAACAGTACGGTGGTTCCTATGACACAACATGAATGAAATAAAACTACGAAGGATCTAGGTCTTCGAGTTCCAAAAGCTTCATAGGGAGTCTTCTCATGTCATTGTCTTCAATATGAATATCTTCATAAACCACCATTGTCTTCAATGTCTTCGTACATTTTTAGGGGTCATCTCTGGTAGTGAAACCGAATCAATGAGGGACTTCTAACTGTGTTTTCCTGCAATTCTCACAAACACATTAGTCCCTCAACTAGGTTTGTCGTCAATACTCCAAAACCAACTAGGGGTGGCACTAGATGCACTTACAATCTCCCCCTTTTTGGTGATTGATGACAAACTAGTTGAAGTTTTCAACGGGAAACATAATTTGCGAAATTGTAAAAGAATTGTCTTCATAAGTTGCAAGGGCTCCCCCTGAAGATGTGCATATAAGTAATTTGCTTCTTGAATGCAAATGCACATGGCAGGTTGTACTTGTGGAGATCCACTTCAACTTATGACAATCAACTATGCATGTGAAAGTATATGAAGATAATGACATGCATAATGGAAAATGGACGTCTGCAGAATGAGATGAGTGCGGAATTTATCGTCGCACATGCGGAATTTATCTTCGCATAACGGAGTGACAAGCAGGTAGCAGACGGCCATCAAGGCTAAGTGTTACAACTCAAGGAAGCAAATGTAGCAAAAACGGGAGTTGTAAGCACGAAGCAAAATGTAGCAAGATATGAAGGCACCCGCCCATAGTGACCCGCTTGAAGACTATTACCATCATATGCTTCTCCCCCTTTTGTCAGTGATGACCAAAAAGGTTTGAAGACATAGAGATTTCTACGCGTTCCCAGGCGCAGCAGGGTCGGTGGAGTTGTTTGGCGGCGGTGCAGACGAGCTTGGTGCAGATTCGACGCGCGTTGAAGCAGGTGGAGTTGATGTTGCATCGTCTTCTTCTTCAATAATACGGGCAGACACGGTGGCAGCAGAAGAAGAGAACTCTGACTCTTCAAGTGATGGTGTGCTGCACATCACCGCTCTTCTTGGAGGCGTGGAGTCAAATTTGAAGTGCTCTGTGAAGCCATCCTCATGCAGTTCAGCTTCAGGGCACATCATGGTGAGGCCCTTCCAAGTGCGGCGACAGGTCTCGTGTGTGACAAATGCATTCTTAGTTGCCATATTTCTGAGGCGATTGACGTCTTGCATGATGCTTCTCATCTGCCTCTTGAGCCAGTCGTGATGCCTATCTTGCTTTTGGTGAAGAGCCACAAGAAGCTCTCTGTCATTGAGTGCACGAGTGCGCTTCTTGGGTCTCTTTGCAGCTGTGCTGTTGGTGGCTTCAGTTGAGGCAGGGGCACGTGTGGTGC
Organism: Triticum urartu; assembly: GCF_003073215.2. Classification (NCBI taxonomy): domain Eukaryota; kingdom Viridiplantae; phylum Streptophyta; class Magnoliopsida; order Poales; family Poaceae; genus Triticum; species Triticum urartu. The sequence continues at coordinate 618,268,953 of NC_053025.1, forward strand.
CAGCCATTGGATACACGCGAGAGAGAGCTTCAACACCTTCAATATTTTGAGTGAAGCTCTGGTGTTCTGCATTCTGAAGACTTAGTGGTTGCTTGGCCGGCTCTGGATATATTGCTTTAGCAGATGTGTCCATATCGGGCAAAAATATCCTATGATTGCGGGCTGAGGGTTGATAGGAGATTGCAGAGTGAAGCTTGATTAGCCTCATAACCCAAGGAGCATAAAACTTTAAGCCAAACAGTTCTGAAGCAGATGCTGCAAATTGACGGATGAAGAGATCCTGTGCATTGAAGCATTTGCCATGAAGAATGCAGAAGAGGAGAGTCTTCATTGCACCATCAATCGTTGCATATCGAGAGTGTCCCTTGACTGGCCAGAGAGTCCGCCTTATGATGTGATATATTGTTCTGGGCAGGTACTCTAAGTCTTCAACGAAGAACCTAGTTGGATAGGGTGCATTTGGAGGAAATGGCTTCATCATTGAGAGCATCTGACTCATATCTGGCTCAGGACGCTGAAATATGCTCTCAATGGCTTCAGCATGGAGTTGGCACCCTTCTTCAAAGAATTCGCCAGGAGTGGGAAGGCCAGTAAGCTCAATTAGGTCGAAAGCATTGGCTTCATGATGGATATTGCCTGTCATCCACTCCAGGATCCATGTCTTCGGATCTCTATTATAGCCTTTGATATGCAAAGTGGCATAGAACTGGAGCAGAAGCTCTTCGTTCCAATGCTCTTCGTCACTGATAAATGGCAGCAAACCCACTTGCTTGAAGCAATCCAATGCATCTTCTAGACCAGGCAGACCTTCAACAGCTTCAACCTCAAGGCGCTTGTGAGGAAAGATGCGGCCTTGGTTGTAGAGGATGCATGAATAATAGCTGCGCTGTTGATGGCTCCAGAACCTATCTGATACAATCCGTTCCCTTGAATAAGGGTTCTTGGAGCGGTCGAAAAACGTGTTATCTGCCCTGAAGCCGTTGATGTTGAAGGAACCAGGAGCTGATGCAGGACCTGGGAACCTTGGTAGTCGTGGGATCGGCTTCTGGACCTGGGGCCTGTGCGCAATATGATAGTGGAATTGTGGTCCGGCAGCAGACTCAGGCACAGAATGTTCAGGAGCAGTAGCTTCGGTGTCTTCTGAAGCTGTTGTTGGGGAGGGCTCCACATTTGCTTCGGCGTTGTTTGTGGCAGCCTCAACATTTTCAGCTTCAGGCACGTTCTCCTTGAGAACTGCTTCTTGTTGGTGCAGGGGAGTTGGAGCTTGTGGTATTTCTGCTTGCTCTTCGGCTGATGCAGCCGGAATGTCTTCAACAGCCTGAGCCCTTGGCCCTCTATGAAGCCTATGGAGGGTAGGCGCCGGTGGAGTTGCAGTGGGTTGGGGCTCATCTTCCTCCTGTGGGCGATCTGCCCACGACGCATCTTGTGTGATTGGCGTCAATGGACGACCAATACTGATCTGTTCGCTTGTCTCAAGCTGAGGAAGGGCTGCATCACCTTGCACATTGTCTTGGGGACCAATGTCTTCAGCAGCATTAGGGTTGGCTGCTGGAATGTCTTCAGCGTGCGGAGCCTCTATGTAACCAGGCTCATGCACTGTCATCTGACGATCTGCGTCAGGATAGCGGACGCAGAGTGGTTCAACTATCAGGGGCTCTGTGGGAGCAGCCCGAGATTTCTTGGTCTTGCGCTTCTTGATAATGGGTTCAGAAGGAGAGGCTTCAGAATGTTTTCTCTTCTTAGCCTTAGCCTCTGCAGTCCATGTCTTCTTGTGCTGTGAGGCGGTTGATTGACTCTTTGGCTTCGAGCCAGTCGTTGCAGCGGGGAAGACAATCGGAGCATCAGGTTCTGACCTTGGCGCTTCAGGTTCGGGCACAGCTGCCTTCTTTTTCTTCTTCGCGGCCATCCTGGGGTCAATGCCGGGACGCCCAAGTGCCTTGCGCTTTTCTGCCTCATTGTAGGCTTGCACGCAACGTTCAGCCAAAGTCTTCATGCGTTCTCGTGAGCCTTGAGCTTCGGCACGCGTCTTCAGGAAGTTTTCTTTCAGCTCGTGCAACATGATCTTGAAGTTTTTCACTTCTTGCACACTGAGCTTGGCCACGTGCTTCTTGAACTGAGCCTTTTCATGATCAATTTTCTGCTTCAGTTCTACAATTCGCTGGGCTATTGCAAGTTCTGAAGCGATTGCACCTTGAAAGGCAACGCTGAGGCCTATGGGTAGCTGCAGATCATTGAAGCTTATGTCCGGTGTGTCAAACCATTCATCGATGAAGTTGTGGATGATGGCGACATCAAACAGAGGCAGATTGTTGAAGATTTCAGCCTCCTCCTTGCTCTTGATGAGCTACTCAAGAGCATCATCTCCAAGATCTTCATCGCTTGAAAGATCAATGGCTTCGCAGCGCAGAATGTCAGCAGCTGTGAGCTCTTTGCCTGTGAGTGGCTGAGGCTTCTTGGCTTCTTGGGGCTTGGACACTCGTGATAAGTCTTCTGACTGCACACTGGCTTCAGGAGGTGCAGTTGCTAAAGGCTTCACTCTTGCGATCTTGGGAGAAATGGCTGGCTTTGAAGCTTTTGGAGCTTTTGGCTTCTTCTGCTTTGGCTTCGGAGCAGCAGGGGCGTCATCTGACTCAGTATCTGCTGGAGGGTCATTCACAGCAGTCCCTTGGACTAGGATGCGAGTGATGAGGCCTGCAAGATTGGCATACGGCCCGATGATATTGGGATCGGCGTTGCGTGTGCCATCTGCCCTTGGTGAGGAGGGACCAGGGTTGAAGTCAAGCCCAAATTTCTTCTTGTTTATCTTTGCTGACTGTTGTGCAAACTGAAAGTTGCGCTTGAAGAGATTATCATCGCGACACCAGAGAAGTGATGACGGATGTGCCTCAGCTGGCTGTGGTCCTCTCACCATGCATGGATAGAATCCTTGAGCAATGGCTTCGTCTTTGGACTTGGGTACGAGATTTTTGTATAATACATCTCCCCACGGTCTCTTGATGGCGCACTTCTCCGCATATTCCTGAGTGACGAAGCGGTAGTGGAACCATTGCTCTGCCCAATATCTTCGAATCCATTGGATTCGTGTCTTGCGCTGACCATAGCTTTCTTCAGGATCTGTTTTGTACATCTCTGCCAATTCATCAGGCAGATCTTTGGACGTTTCACCACGTCGCTGTCTGCCTCCCTTCCTTGCTGCTGTTTCTGAAGCCATGGATAACTTGGAAGGCTTCAAGATGTTCAAAGGCTTCCTTCTGCAAGAACTGGCTTCAGGCGAGTTGATGTGATGCTGCAAGTACTCTGCAAATGAATGCAGACTATGAGAACCGAAGGATTCTCCCACGGACATGTACCTGTGACAGCATTAAGGTGCGAGGGAAGGGGAAGAGGTCATATGCATTCTCAGAAGATTTTGAAGATAAATGGGTTTAGAAGACATTGACCTCATTATGCGAAGACATTCACTTATAGATAAGAAGTTGGTTCCAGATTTGTACGAACCCATAGATCAGTACAAGTGAGGAATCTAACTACTTTATGAAGTACAAGTGAATATACTAGGCATGTTATGAGATGCAGCGTGAGATTTAACTGGTGTGAAGAGAAACTTCTTATGGCAGAAAGTGACTGAACTGTAGGATCAAAAGAAGCTGTAAAAAGAGGTTTTATTTACCACACTTGGAACTGCTAGACGAAGTGAGATTTGAGGCCGAGCAGTTCAATCCTCCGTGCCCTAACTTGGCGACGGAAGACACCTACGGCGACGGCGGAGATAGTGATGTCCGCTGTCGGCGTGAAAACGGCGTCGGAGAGGTTGCGGCAGTGAAGCGCTTCGTCGCCGGCGTCGTCGAGTGCTAGCGGTGGCGCTAGGGTTCGTGCGAGGGTGGAAGAAGGAGATAATGACCGCAGTGAATCGTATATTTATAGGGATAGAGGCGGCACTGCGCTATTACGCAGGTACCACTGGCGGTTCGCATTTGAGGCACGCGTGGCCAGTTAGATTATCGGGATTTGTTCCACGTCCCACGCACGCCTAAATTATCGGGCGGTCGTTTCTGCTTCTCTGGATCTTATGTGGAGGAATGAGCATTAAAACTGACTTTTATGGTTGTCTCAATGTCTTCGGCTGACAAGGACACAGTGAAGACATTCGACAGTTTCAACAGAATGCATATGACTTGGAGAGATAGAGTTTGAGATAGAAAGCATAGAGAGGTTAGGGTCCGATCACATTCACTTAGTTCAAAAGATTCAACCAAGAAGACATAGCTATAAGTGAATGCTATAGAGGACAGAACATCAGTACATATATATCCATATAATCAACGCAGTGAAGATAATCATGAAGACATACAGAGAATGAAGCCAAACCAATTGTGAAGACATTGAGAGGTGACGCCATGAGAGAAACACTTCAAAATGGAACGTTTGGTGGTGGCGTTACCCACCGTATAGGAAGTATTAGACCCAGACACGGCGCACAATTATCGTGGCGCTCCGAAGTCAAATTCCACATTAATGTATTCACACTTAGAATGTATGTCTTCATTGATTGAAGATATACGCTACTTCGTGTGTTGCACATCTAAGTCATCAATATGCATAAGTGTTAGGATGTGTGCCTGATCACAGAACATTTGAGGATTCCAAGATATTTAGCTCACACCGTAACTTGCAAAATCTCTTCTCATCCAAGGGCTTTGTGAAGATATCTGCCAATTGCTCTTCAGTGTTGACGTGTATGATATCAATGTCTTCCTTCACAACATGATCTCTGAGAAAGTGATGACGAATTTCAATGTGCTTTGTCTTCGAGTGCTGAACTGGGTTGTTGGCAATCTTGATGGCGCTTTCGTTGTCGCAGTAAAGTGGCACTTGCTTCAGATGAATGCCATAATCCTTGAGTGTTTGCTTCATCCACAGAAGCTGAGCGCAGCAAGATCCAGCAGCAATGTATTCAGATTCAGCAGTGGAGAGAGAGACACAGTTCTGCTTCTTTGAAGACCAACATACAAGTGATCGTCCCAGAAAATGACATGTGCCTGATGTAGATTTGTGATCAACTTTGTCACCAGCATAATCAACATCCGAAAATCCAACCAGATCAAACTCTGAGCCCTTTGGATACCATAATCCTAGAGTTGGGGTGTGAGCCAAATATCGAAGAATTCGCTTCACAGCTAAGTGATGCGACTCCTTTGGTGTCGCTTGAAATCGAGCACACATGCAAACACTAAGCATGATATCTGGCCTAGATGCACATAAATAAAGCAAAGACCCAATCATGGAGCGGTATACCTTTTGATCGAACTCTTTACCATTGTCGTCGGGACCCAGATGATGCTTGGCTGGCATTGGTGTTGTGAAGCCTTTGCAGTCTTGCATACCGAACTTCTTCAGGCACTCTTTAAGATATTTCTCTTGAGATATGAAGATGCCGTTGCATTGTTGCCGTATTTGAAGACCGAGAAAGAACCTCAGCTCCCCCATCATGGACATCTGATATTGCTCTTGCATCATGTATCCAAACTCTTCACTATACTTCTGATTGGTGCAGCCGAAGATAATGTCATCCACATATATTTGGCACACAAACAGTTCACCATCATATGTCTTCGTGAAAAGAGTGGGATCCAGGGAACCAGGTATGAAGCCTTCGCTTTTCAGAAAGTACTTGAGTGTATCATACCAGGCCCTAGGGGCTTGTTTGAGGCCATACAGTGCCTTGTTGAGCTTGTATACCATATCAGGATGTTTTGGATTTTCAAAGCCAGGTGGTTGTGCAACATACACTTCTTCTTCAATCTTGCCATTGAGAAAGGCACTTTTCACATCCATTTGATATAGAAGTATATTATGATGATTTGCATAGGCCAGCAGTATGCGTATGGCTTCAAGCCTAGCCACAGGAGCAAATGTTTCATCGAAGTCAATGCCCTCCACTTGAGTATATCCTTGAGCAACTAGACGAGCTTTGTTTCTGACAACTTGACCATGCTCATCTTGCTTGTTGCGGTATATCCATTTGGTGCCTATTATGTTGTGCTTTCGTGGATCAGGACGCTTAACCAGTTCCCATACATTATTCAGCTCAAACTGTTGAAGCTCTTCTTGCATAGCTTGAATCCATTCAGGTTCCATGAAGGCTTCTTCAACTTTCTTGGGTTCTGATATTGAGACAAATGCGAAATGCCCACAGAAGTTCGTTAGCTGAGTTGCCCTTGAACGAGTGAGTGGACCAGGTGCATTGATGCTGTCCAGTATTTTGTCAATTTGTACTTCATTTGCAACACGAGGGTGTGTGGGGCGAAGACTTTGCTCTTGCTGATCTATGTGGTCATTTGAACGTATATCTTCAGGCTGAGCATTGTCTTCATGTGGATCAGGTGCTGAGATGATAAGTTCTTCTTCAGGTTGAGCTTCAGAAGGTACAATTTCTCCAGTTCCCATAAGCTTGATTGATTCATTTGATGGAACTTCATCTAGCACATTTGGCAATTGCTCTCTTTGTGATCCATTAGTTTCATCAAATCGCACATCCACTGTTTCAACCACTTTGTAGTGGAAGAGATTGAAGACTCTGTAGGAGTGCGAATCCTTTCCATATCCAAGCATGAAGCCTTCATGTGCCTTTGGAGCAAACTTTGAGGTGTGGTGTGGGTCCTTGATCCAGCATTTTGCGCCAAATACTCTGAAATAACTGACATTTGGCTTCTTGCCAGTTAGGAGTTCATAGGATGTCTTGTTCAGAAGCTTGTGAAGATAAACACGATTTATTATATGGCATGCAGTATCAATGGCTTCAGTCCAGAATTTTCTTGGAGTCTTGTATTCATCTAGCATTGTTCTGGCCATCTCAATGAGTGTTCTGTTCTTGCGTTCGACGACGCCATTCTGCTGTGGCGTGTATGGAGCTGAGAATTCATGTGTGATGCCCAAGGTATCCAGATATGTATCAAGGCCAGTGTTCTTGAATTTGGTGCCATTGTCACTTCTGATGTGCTTTATCTTGGCGCCAAAATTATTCATAGCTCGATTTGCGAAGCGTCTGAAGACATCCTGCACTTCAGTCTTGTAAAGGATTATGTGCACCCAAGTATATCTAGAATAATCATCAACAATTACGAAGCCATAGAGGCATGCAGAAGTAGTAAAAGTTGAGTAGTGAGTGGGACCGAAAAGATCCATGTGAAGCAGTTCGAAGGGTTGTGTAGTAGTCATGATTGTCTTCGAAGGATGTTTTGCCCTTGTCATCTTCCCTACTTCACAAGCACTGCATAAGTGATCTTTCTTAAACTTGACGCCCTCGATGCCTATGACGTGCTTTTTCTTCGCAAGGGTGTGGAGGTTCCTCATGCCAGCATGCCCAAACCTTCGATGCCAAAGCCAGCATTCTGAAGCTTTTGCAAGAAGACATACTGCAAGTTGTGGTCCTGCTGAGAAATCTACCACATACAAATCACCTTTCCTATACCCTTCAAACACTAGAGATTTGTCAGATTCCATTAGCACCAGGCAGCGATATTTGCCAAACATAACAATCATATTCAAATCGCAAAGCATTGAGACAGACATTAAGTTGAAGCCAAGGGATTCAACAAGCATGACTTTATCCATGTGTTGATCCTTTGAGATTGCAACTCTACCTAGACCCAATACCTTACTTTTACCAGTGTCAGCGAATGTAATGTGGCTCTTGTTGGATGGACGTAAAGTTGAGTCCATAAGAAGGCTTCTTCTGCCAGTCATGTGATTTGTACACCCACTGTCAATAATCCATTCTGAAGACTTTGAAGTCGCTGGTATCGTACCCTACAGTGCAGTTAGGGGGATAGGCTTCACGAAGAGTGTTGTGAAGCATAAACATTTGACGAACCAGTGGGTTATGAAAACTTAGATCCAGATTAGGACTAATGGGGAGAGTAGCATGCGATTCAGGAACGAAGTACATAATGATGCCATTTGGGTATTTTATCTTGCGCCCCACAAGATTTTTATGGTCCCCAGCAATAGCATCAGAAGATTTTGTTTTTGTGCTGGAGACCTTTCCCTGCAAAGGAGAGTTAAGCTTTCTTAACCACCCACATCTTCAAGGGTGGCTTAGAAGCTATAAGTCTAAGTGCAGCATCTGAGAATTTTGGCTTTGAAACCTTAGCAAACAGTCTAGCAGGTGGACAATAATACTCATAGGAATAAGCAGAATAATTTTTGGTCATATGAACATGACGGTTCGACGAACCACTCTCATATTCATATGCCTGAGTATGGTTCCCCTGCAAAACATTTGCGTTAGTGCGACTCAGGTGAGTCCCCTGTTTGTATGAAGCATTTGGACCATATGAAGCCTTTGGTCTGAGGTTTGTCTTCTTCAAGTGAGGTGTCATGAAGACATTCACAGGAAGATTTTCCAGACATGTTTTCGGAACCCAGATCTTCTTCATAGGTGGTCCATTCCTGCAGTTAGTACCAATGTACCTGGCAAACACTTTATCATTGTGATTCTTAAACAGTTTATAGTTTGCATCAAAGGATTCATCAATGATAATTGGGTTAGCACAAGTGAAGCCAGACAGATTGGATGGATCTGCTGAGGATTCCTTTGCAGCAACCCATGTGGTTTTGGGGTACTGCTCAGGTTTCCAGTAAGACCCATCTGCATTAATTTTCCTCACGAACCCAACACCCTCTTTCCTAGGGTTTCGGTTCAGAATCTGCTTCTTAAGGACATCACATAATGTCTGATGCCCTTTCAGACTTTTGTACATCCCTGTTTCAAGCAATGTCTTCAACCTAGCATTCTCATCAGCAATAGCAGTGGTATCCTCAGCAGAGGGGTTAGTTACCACATCAACAGTTGAAGATATTGAAACAGTAGTAGCAGTGGAACATTCAGCAACAGAAGCAGCATTATCACGCTCAATGCATTTAAGACATGGTGGTTCAAATCCTTCCTGAGCGGGACTGATCTGTTCAGCGCGAAGTGACTCGTTTACCTTTTGAAGATCTTCATGAGCCACCCTCAATTTCTCAAGTTCTTGCTTCCTTTGAAGATAATCATAGGAAAGCTTTTCATGAGTTGTTGAGAGAGTATCATGACGATCTTCAAGTTCCTGATACTTAACGTGAAGGTTTTTTATGTCTTCAATTAAGGATTTAGATCGAGTCATTTCAGCACCCAACAGATCATCGCTTCTGTCTAACAATTTTTGAATATGTTCCATTGCTTTCTGTTGTTCAGTTGCAATTTTAGCAAGTGTTTTGTAGCTAGGTTTTGAATCGCACTCAGAGTCATCGTCACTAGATGTTTCATAGCGAGTTGTGCGTGTGTTTACCTTGGCACCGCGTGCCATGAAGCAGTAGGTAGGAGTGGAGTCGTTCTTGTCATTTGTTTCGGTGTCGGTGATGCAGTCATTGTCTTCAGTATTGAAGATGGACTTGGCGACGTATGCTGTAGCCAGACTCGCAATGCCAGAATCAGACTCCTCCTCAGACTCCACATCTGCCTCCTCAGATGCGGACTCCTCCTCTGAATCCATCTCCTTTCCAACAAACGCACGTGCCTTGCCAGATGAGCTCTTCTTGTGTGATGAAGACTTTGATGAAGTTTTGGAAGAAGACTTTGAGTATTTCTTCTTCTTCTTGTCGTCAGAATCATATTCCTTGCTCTTCTTCTTCCTTCTGTTCTCATTTTCCCACTGTGGACACTCAGAGATGAAGTGTCCAGTTTTCTTGCACTTGTGACATGTTTTCTTCTTGTAGTCATGAGCAGAAGCTTCATCATTCGTTGAGCTTGATCGTGAGGATTTCCTGAAGCCTTTCTTCTTAGTGAATTTTTGGAACTTCTTCACTAGCATTGCAAGTTCTCTTCCAATGTCTTCAGGATCATCAGAACTGCAGTCAGATTCTTCTTCAGATGAGAAGACAGCTTTTGCCTTCAAGGCACGAGTTCGCCCATAGTTTGGGCCGTAGATATCTCTTTTCTCAGAAAGCTGAAACTCATGTGTGTTGAGCCTCTCAAGTATGTCTGACGGATCAAGTGTCTTGAAATCAGGACGTTCTTGAATCATCAGGGCCAGAATGTCAAACGAACTATCAAGTGATCTCAGCAGCGTCTTGACGATTTTATGTTTGGTGATCTCAGTAGCGCCGAGGGCTTGAAGCTCATTTGTGATGTCAGTGAGCCGATCAAAGGTGTGCTGGACATTCTCATTGTCATTTCGTTTGAAGCGGTTGAAGAGATTGCGAAGGACACTGATTCTTTGATCTCTCTGGGTTGATATGCCTTCATTAACTTTGGAGAGCCAATCCCAGACCAGTTTGGATGTCTTCAAGGCACTCACACGGCCATACTGTCCTTTGGTCAGATGACCACATATGATATTCTTGGCAGTGGAGTCCAGTTGAGTGAACTTCTTGACATCAGCAGCAGTGACACCTTCTCCAGCCTTGGGAACGCCGTTCTCGACGACATACCATAGGTCGATGTCAATGGCTTCAAGATGCATGCGCATCTTATTCTTCCAGTAGGGATATTCAGTTCCATCGAAGACGGGGCAAGCAGCGGAGACTTTGATTATCCCTGCAGTCGACATAACTAAAACTCCAGGTGGTTAAACCGAATCACACAGAACAAGGGAGCACCAGGCTCTGATACCAATTGAAAGTGCGTTATATCGACTAGAGGGGGGGTGAATAGGCGATTTTTATGAAAGTCTTCAAAACGTGAGAGTTATGAAGACCAACAGTGAAGATTATGCCTATTACTATGCAGCGGAAGTTAGATTACACTAGGGCAGCCATGGTCATGTATTCAATAGAGTGAAAGCGCAATGACAAACAGCTTCAGTGTAATAAGGATCAGGTAAGTAGAAGTTATGAAGCCGAACAGATCATACATTCATGTTGTGAAGACAAAATATAAAGCAAGCATGCAATGGCTTCACAATGAATAACTGTAAATGAAGGAAAGTGAAGATGAAACCAGTGACACGTTGAAGACAATGATTTGTTGGACCAGTTCCAGTTGCTGTGACAACTGTACGTCTGGTTGGAGCGGATAGGTATTTAAATCGAAGGACACACAGCCCCGGACACCCAGTCAAGGACACTTAGTCCAAGACACCCAGTCCTCACCGTTTTCTCCTTGAGCTAAGGTCACACAGACCTCGCCCAATCACTCTGGTAAGTCTTCAAGGTAGACTCCCAAACCTTCACAGACTTCGTTCACTGGCAATCCACAATTTCTCTTGGATGCTCAGAACACGACGCCTAACCGTCTGGAGGATGCACAGTCCTCAAGTGTAATAAGTCTTCAAATCACACAGACACGAAGACTTAAGTGATGCCCAATTTACTCTGGCTCTGGGTGGTTAGGGCTTTTCTCCTCACTGGGAATTTTTCTTTCAAAGGCTTCGAGGTGGGTTGCTCTCAAACGACAAAAGCCGTGCGCTGAAATCTGAGCAGCCAACCATTTAAGGTTGTGGGGGGTGGACTACTTATAGCCACTTGGCAACCCGACCTGATCTGTCCGAAATGACCCTGGGTCATTAAGGAACTGACACGTGTACCAACGGTCGGATTTCGAACTCACACGGCAACTTTTACTTGGGCTACAAGTAAAGCTGACTTGTCTGTCTCTGGACAAGATTTTCTCTCAAAGTCTTCGCTCGAAGACATAGGATTTGAATTTGGCATCACTTCAGTCATTCTGACTGGTTCTCTTCGACCCCACTTAACAGTACGGTGGTTCCTATGACACAACATGAATGAAATAAAACTACGAAGGATCTAGGTCTTCGAGTTCCAAAAGCTTCATAGGGAGTCTTCTCATGTCATTGTCTTCAATATGAATATCTTCATAAACCACCATTGTCTTCAATGTCTTCGTACATTTTTAGGGGTCATCTCTGGTAGTGAAACCGAATCAATGAGGGACTTCTAACTGTGTTTTCCTGCAATTCTCACAAACACATTAGTCCCTCAACTAGGTTTGTCGTCAATACTCCAAAACCAACTAGGGTGGCACTAGATGCACTTACAGACGATCTCCATGCCATTAAATACTTGCCCCTCAAGCTTAAAGGGCCAGCTCGGCACTAGCTGAAAAGCCTCCCCGAAAACTCAATTGGAAGTTGGGAGGAGCTCGAGGACGCTTTTCGGGCCAACTTTCAAGGGACTTATGTCCGACCTCCGGATGCAGACGATTTAAGTCATATAATTCAACAGTCCGGAGAGTCCGTCCGAAAGCTTTGGAACAGGTTCCTCACCAAGAAGAACCAAATCGTCGATTGTCCGGATGCCGAAGCCTTAGCAGCTTTTAAACACAGCATCCGAGACGAATGGCTCGCCAGACACCTCGGTCAAGAAAAACCGAGAACAATGGCAGCCCTAACAAGCCTCATGACCCGCTTTTGTGCGGGCGAGGACAGCTGGTTGGCCCGTAGCAGCACCAGCGACCCAAGCACATCCGAAGTCGGGGATGGCAATGGTAAACCACGACGCAACAAAAACAAGCGTCGAATTAAATAAGGTAGCCCAGATAACACGGCGGTAAACGCCGGATTCAGGGGCTCCCGACCAGGTCAGCGGAAAAAGCCTTTCAAAGGCAGCAGAGAAGGACAATCTGGCCTAAACAAAATTCTTGACAAACTCTGTTAGATTCATGGCACCCCAGACAAACCTGCAAGTCATACCCACTGAGAATGTTGGGTCTTCAAGCAGGCCGGTAAGCTAAACGCCGAACACAAAGGGGAAGAGACACCAAGCGAAGACGAGGATGAGCCCCACCAGCAAAGCGCCGGAGGACAAAAAAAGTTCCCACCAGAGGTTAAAACAGTAAACATGATCCATGTGACAAAGAGGAGAAGCAAGCATGCACTCCGAGGCACACGCGCCATAGAGCCCGTCACCCCTAGGTTCAACCCCTGATTGGCCTGCCCGATCACTTTTGATCGTAGGGATCACGAGATAAATATCCGGCATGAAGGACTGACGGCCTTGGTGTTAGACCCAATAATAAATGGGTACCATTTCACATGAGTCCTCTTGGACGGCGGCAGTGATCCAAATCTGATATATCAGGACACAGTCTGCAAAATTGGGATAGACCCGACACAAATAAGCCACAGTAATACTACCTTCAAGGGAGTAATATCTGGCCAAGAGGCCCGCTGTACGGGCTCTCTACTACTAGAGGTGGTATTCGGTTCTCCCGATAACTTCCGAAGCGAAAGGTTAACTTTTCACATTGCCCCATTCCGAAGTGGCTATCAAAGCACTACTCGGAAGAACGGCTTTCGCTCGTTTTAACGCAATACCGCATTATGCTTTTCTCAAGCTTAAGATGCCCGGTCCATGTGGCATCATCTCAGTTATTGGAAATACCGAACGTTTCCCACGTACGGAAGAGGATGCGGCGGCTCTAGCAGCCGCAAACTAGACGGCCTCACCAACCAGAAAAATGGCAGGTCGTCAAGACCATGGACACGATCAAACGAATCCAACGTTCCACCATATATACATGAGATTGGTTTGATGATCAAAACCTCATAAACGATACCAGGGGCTTCCCGCATGTAATCAGGGCTAGCCCGGCTCAACTTGGCTTCTCTTGAATTTTGATAGTTCATTGATAATAACCAACTCTTCTTTTTGGCACGGCAACTTTCACCTAAGTTCTTTCCTTTTGCAGATGACAATCGTGCTACACCCGTCCAAGACATGGCACAACGGAGACACAGGCGCAGACGTGCAGCAGGGACCCGCCCAAAGGTTTCTTTTTAGATTAAGACCCTGCGTAAACCTATTTTACTGTCTCTTGTTGCTCACATCCTCTGGATACTCCACACAACCGAGAAGGATGCTGGCGTTATTGGCATGTGGCCATGCCAGGATTTTGCACGTACCTGGACACATGGGGTTTCTTATTAAGGGCATTGTTTAGCCCGGTATATGTTATAAAGACCGAACACCTTAGGGAGTGTTCGGCGTCGCGAGTTTGGCCCTATATGCATCAGCTCCGAATCATGTCTTTGGTCAAATGTTGGGTTTGCCCGGCTCCCACGTTTTGGTACCGTACGTTCCGTTATATCGGCTAAGGTAGCACTGGGAGAACTACTGCGATTGTGCCCTGGTTCATCCGGATGAGCACCTCAGTAGAGAAAGCCGAAAACTGACTGTCATGATATAGCGAGAGACTGGTCAACCACTCGATGAATCATCGGAATCTTCGGGATTCCTCCGCATTAACGAAGGGCCGTTTCCCAGTCATGTACGTACGCGCCCCGTATTCGGACAAGCGCAGAAGTACCAGGGGCTATATAGTAGCCCCACTATCAAACTCCTATGGCTAAGTGAAAGTGTTAAAGCAATATAGTCCGATTGCGTCGTTCGCTGCGCCATCACCTCCTTAACGTACCAAGATGTTGGATCAAGTGTGGATATGCATCTTTTGTGAGCACCCCCGCATTATATGCATGGGGGCGGAAGCCGATGACTGCAAACTTTCAGGTTATATACATATATACATAAACGGCCGCACAGGAGGCATCATAGTACTTTCGGGAAAAAGTATAAATACAGCCTTGATAATTCAGTAAAACATACAATGGGAATACATGTCACTAGAGCATAATATTCTTCGAGCACTGAGCCTCTATCGAACAAGCGCCTTCAAGAACTTCTTGAAAGTAGTGCTCGGCAGCCACTCGGCCTACGGTCGAACCCTGTGTCGCAACAGTGGTGGCCTCCATCTCCGCCCAGTATGTCTTGACACGGGTAAGGGCCATCCGCGCACCCTCTATGCACGCCGTTCTCTTTACAACATCGATGCGTGGCACGACACCAAGGAATTGTTGCACTAAGCTAAAGTAGCTATTTGGCCTTGGCCCTCCCGACCACAGGTGATCCACAACGGACCTCATGGCAAGACCGGACAACCTATGGAGCTCGGCCCACTCGGCCAATCGCTCATTCAACAGCAGCAGACAGACTCGAGCGTGAAACTGTGACCAGAACAACTTTTCCACTTCGGGACCTTTCTGATCCTTGAAGTATTCGGCTGCATCAACAGCACTTGCAGTCAAATCCATCTATGCGTCTGCAGAACTCCATAGCCGGTCCAGAGGAGCATACTTCGGATCTCCGAACTTAGTCCGCAACAAGAAGGGCTTCCCAGACACGATATCTGCAGCTTGATTCAGCTCCTCCTTCGTCTCTCTAATTTTGGAGCGGGCTTCCTTGGTAGCCACCAGGGCCTTCTCCAGGTCCATCACCTTCGCCCAGTTTTCTTCTTCAAGAAGCTGGTAACGGTCAGTGGCATCTTTTAACTCTACAGCCATCTTGGCTATTTTTTCCTTGATCTCGCAATGCGCGGCCTGTTCGGCCCTTAACTCTTTGGCCGCCTTTAGAGCGGCCGCATTGCTACTCCTTGGCTCGGGCAAGCTCCGCCCGAAGGGTCTCCATGGTGGTAGCTCCATCTCCAGTTACAACATATTAAAGATAATGGCATCATGCTACTCTTATTATGTGACGATCACCAGAAAAATCACTCACCCTGTGCCTTGTTAAGCTGCTTGTTGACAAGCAAGATGTCGGCATCTGCCGCATCAACTTGTTGCTTTAGCTCGGCAAACCCATCTGTCCGGCTAGCCACCAGAGCTTCAGCCACCTGCACATAAAGGCGGTCTGGTTATTACCTGGGACTATGATCCTCTGTTTGCCGCCGTTTTTGACGACAACCAGAGTCTCAGGGGCTACTATCTGCATAGGGCATACCTAACGTATGTGGTACTGTTAAAAACATACATTATTTCACGTACCTCGAGGCCTTTCAGCAGATGAAATCCTTTCAATTAACATACCCATTAGCGTACGATGCGCTTCCGAGATGGCCGCTTTCCCCAGAAGATCCTTCACCGTGTTCGACCGCACACTGTACGGACCCTTGCTGTCGCTCTCCTTAGGAGCCGGATACTGGGGATTCCGGGTAGCCAAAGGGTTATCCTCTGTCCCTAGTGGATCCGGAGATACCCTTCGCGACGACACTTCAAGGTCGCCCGCTTCTTGAGGTGGGGTGTCCGGGGGAGGCGTTTCGCTCTCCATCATCTCCGGAAGAAGATCCCCCGAAGATGAACTCTGTCGAGAAGGGCTACGATCCGGACTACAATTTATAAGCATCGGTTATTGTCTTCGGAAGTAAGGTAGGATGTTTTCACTATTAAGTACTTCTCGATTCTTTACAGCTCGGTAGAGGGCTGATCCCATCGCGGACATTGTACGGCAAGAATACCCTCCGAGGCAGGACCCTCTGATGAAGATTTCTTCTCCCATTTGGAAACCTTAGTTTTCGGATCTTCAGAGGTAGTCCTCTCCCTTCCCCGGGAAGAGAGAATGTTAGATTCTTCCCTTTAATTGTCCTTCCTCGCGGAGGTGCTCATTCCCCCGTCTGGAATAAGTAGCGAGTGAGGCCCGCTTTCTCCCTCTTTATTCCCCCATCATCTTCCTTTGAGGACACTGGATAAGGCGTCGGCTCGAGTATCTTGTCCAGTACCGGATTGTCCAAGCCCTTAGGAAGGGGGGCCGAACACCTGATCATCATCGCCTTTATTATCCAGTCCTGGTCAAAAGGCGGCTCTTTAGAATGATGCCATGATAAATAAAAGGACAACAGGTTCAGCATGTGATTACTTACTTGGGCAGCGGGCGGTTGCAGCTCAGGCCCACGTCCTCGGTGGTGTCCAGACACTCTATTTGGGGTCCGAAGAACGATTTCTACATCTCTTCGTGCATCATGCCGAGGAAATGCTGAATAGCACGCGGTCCTTCCGGGTTGAATTCCCACATGCGGAGGGGCCAGCGTTTGCAAGGCTGTACTCGACGAACTAGCATAACTTGCATTACCATAACCAGACTGAAATCTCTCTCAAAGAGATCTCGGATATGGCTTTGCAGTATTGGCACATCCTTGGCTGGACCCCAGCTCAGCCCCCTGCTGATCCATGACATCAGTTGTGGTGGGGGCCTGAGCGAAAGGTGGGGGCAGCTACCCACTTGGCACTTTGGGAGCTATGACATAAAACCACTCCTGCTGCCACAATCCGGACACTCTAGGAAGGAACCCTCTGGCCATGGAGCGTCAGCGATTTTGCTTATTAAAGCACCTCCGCACGCTGCGTGCTGCCCCTCGATCATCTTCGTCTTCACATCGAAGGTCTTGAGCCACAAGCCGAAGTGAGGGGTAATGCGGAGGAAGGCCTCACATACGACAATAAATGAAGAGATGTGAAGAAGGGAACCCGGGGCCAGATCGTGAAAATCCAGCCCGTAATAGAACATAAGACCCCTAACAAAGGGATCCAGAGCGAGGCCTAGTCCTCGGAGGAAGTGGGAGATGAACACAACACTCTCATTGGGTTCGGGAGTAGGGATGACCTGCCCTCGGGCTGGCAACCTATGCGAAATTTCGGCGGTCAGATATCTGGCCTCTCTCAACTTCTTGATGTCCTCCTCTGTGACGGAGGAAGGCATCCACCGACCTTGAAAGGTTGGATCCAGACATAGTTGAAGGTCCGAAGCACCTGACCTGAGCTTTGGGTGTTAGAACTCGAGGTGGGAGAAGGATTCGATTGAGCGCGGGAGGGAAAAAAGAAAAATCCTTGTCCCCTTTATAAAGAGGGTGAATATCAGGTGTCCTCCTCGTGGCCGTTTGAGACTTACCTAAGATCTAGGAGTCATACCAACAGGCACGGTTAGGTTACCCATGTTTGTATTGATGAGAATCCCATGATAAGGGGGGCACGATCTCTGCTTTGACAAGACGTGTCAAGGAAACCGCCTCGTGTTATGTGCGGAGCTGGTTAAGAAAAACGGTTCGAATTATGACCGGGCCGTGGTGTGATGTCATGCTGTCAAAACGTGTCAGCAGATTAGATTTGTGGAAATATTATTCTCTCTACGGTGCTATGTGGAACTTATTTTGCAGGGTCGGACACTATCCTTGTATTTCAAACTCTTCCATGGTGTATTCGGAGGAGGAACCCGCCTTGCAATACCGAACACAATACTGCGCGCCGGACTCATCGTCATTGAAGCCTGGTTCAGGGGCTATTGAGGGAGTCCTGGATTAGGGGGTCTCCAGACAGCCGGACTATATCCTTTGGCCGGACTGTTGGACTATGAAGATACGAGATTGAAGACTTCGTCCCGTGTTCGGATGGGACTGTACATGGAGTGGAAGGCATGCTAGGCAATACGGATATGTATATCTCCTACTTTGTAACCGACCTTGTGTAACCCTAGCCCCCTCTGGTGTCTATATAAACCGGAGGGTTTTAGTCCATAGAACAACAGACAATCATACCATAGGCTAGCTTCTAGGGTTTAGCCTCTTCGATCTCGTGGTAGATCAACTCTTGTAATACTCATATCATCAAGAACAATCAAGCAGGACATAGGGTATTACCTCCATCAAGAGAGCCCGAACCTGGGTAAACATCGTGTCCCTTGCCTCCTGTTACCATCCGCCTTAGACGCACGGTTCGGGACCCCTACCGAGATCCGCCGGTTTTGACACCGACAGTCGGGCCGGTAGGTTTCACGGGTCGGAGTTAGAAAAGTAATTTCCTTCTACTACCAAACATTGGTTTCACGCGGTTTCGGGCGAGTAGAGGCTCTTTTGGCGCTTCGTTCGAAATTTCGAAACAGAAGCATTCATGTTTAGAGTACTCTTTAACTTTGAGGATTGACCTAAATAGACAACGTTCAATTTGACCTTTTATGTTTGAAAACCTCATTAAATTATCCGCTTCTTTTTGAAATTTTGACACTTGGAAATCCTATAACTACGATTATTTTGGAATGGAGGAGCTAAATTTGAATCTATTTTGTACACGACTATATATGCTATTATGTACAAAATCAGAGCAAAGATTGGTGCCCCCATAATTTAGGTATGATTTACAAATGCCATGATATCGAATTCAAATAATTGAATGGACTTCATGTTGAATTCGATTTTTTAAACCACCTTAAGTTGAATTCAAATGTATACTAGTTCAGAGCGAGCTATTTATAATGTTCATTGTGTAACTTTCGTATGTATAATGTGCTTTACACACAACATGAACTATACTCACGTTTATATTCGATTGCTAAAGGATGCTTGTCTAGAGTTCAAAATACTAACTATGTGAATCAATTATGTCGAATAATAACATAGACATGCTCAAATTCGATAGAATCTAGATGTCTGATGGATCAATGACCGTTCCTTACGCAAATTGCAAATATCATGATCCCATCCTAATATTTGGATACAATTTATATCTTTAATCAATGTGTACATCAGTCTTTTATGTGTAGTTTCACTCTCCATCGGTGGTCTCTCACACATGCTCACACACTCTCTCCCGAGGTGTCTTTCTCGCATACATGCTCTCGATATAACCCTCCCTCCCTCCCTCTCGTAACCATTTATGACTGTTTTCACTAACCTTTATCACAAGCACTCTTCCTCTCACAAGCATACACACGCACAATCCCCATCGACCCTTTCTATATACATAGACCCGCCTACGTGTCTCCTATACGCACATTATCTTTAGGTCTGTATCTCACGCATTGTATCACACCTCTCTTCCTAATCGACGAGTATGATTCTAGCAGAGCATTCTCTAGGATGCCCCTTGAAGTTAGGTTGGATGAATAGTAATATCAGAGATAAGGGGTTACCTTAGTCCGAGAACCCAGGGTTACAAATCGTAGCCGGCTTTGTCAGTGGACACAGAGTCCTTCACAATTCTGCTATCCTTGTCTTCTACGACAAGTCATCCATGGGTCTCCCTAAATGTGTCACGGGCCGACCAATGTGGCGCAGGAACCGAACCAAGGGCCTCACCTCGACCCATTGGACCTCACACAGTGACACACCCTCTGCCCCCAGGTCTTGTTATCTTCTCACACCCACACAGACACCACACAAAAAAAATCTCCTTGTGCCTCTATTCCCTCCCTCCTTGCATATACACACTCAATGGAATCTCTCGTCGTGACATCATATTAGTCTCTCTCTCTAGACCTCTCTCATTTCTCGTGCTATCTCTCCCACGCCCCCTCCCCCCACCGGCCCCTCTATCCATGCCTCTCTCAAATACGTAATACACACACATACCTCTCTAGGCCCTGCCAAATACATCAAGTACACATTCACACATGTTACATCACATACCCCATTGATCTAAAAAGCCCTCTCTTCACGTTTATTTCGCATACAACATTCCTTTTGAATAAAGTGTGACCAAAAAATTATTTTAGAATTTCTACATATATACAACATTACAAAGTTATATGGAGGAGTATGAACGTTAATTTGTTGCATGGTGCCCACAATGATATTTATTCCACACTGTGAATTTTTATATTTTTATACTATATATAAAGTTAGTCATAATAAAGAGAAACGAAGAGCATCTCTCTCCCCATCGCATACACCCCGTCTATGCACCTTTCACGTACGCACGCAAACTATATCCAGGTCCTCTAAAATTAAGCCCCAGCACATTCACGCATGTTTCATCTTTCTCTTGCGATATATACAGTGACGATCATTGTATTTGGAGCAAAAGCACGATACGTACATTGGACTTCAGAATCCACTCATTACGGTCACCATTTATATTTTGTGGTTATTATACAGTCACATGCTCACCGTACAACTTTGTATTTACTCAAGACACGACTAGTTGACTAGTTAAATGCTCTGTGTGGCACCTCTAGTGTTGCATCACATTATCTCACTACCATTAGGCCCACCTGTCGTCTTGTATCTACTCTTCTACACTCTTATAAAAAACAGAGTTGGTGATGATGGTGTGCCTGCCATCCTGCAATATGCCGCCCGATTTATATCTGACGGATCGGAAGGAAACTATGGCAATTTTGCAAAAAGGTACCCACACACCTCTCCGCATTTGTAAATAAGGCCTTCCCTCGTTCATCCTTTTCTCTCACAAGATAAACCAGTCATACAAATGCATCTTCATGTTACGTGCAACGCACGGGCATCTTGCTAGTAAGAATGAAAACAAACGACAAAAAAATATTGGACGGTGGTTCGAAGTCATGACCGCGGGCACAACAGACAAGGTGGCCTTGTATTAGCATGCTGAGCCGTCTGTTTTAACACACATGAGCTGGTGTGGTGATTATATATACACACACACACACGCATGCACACGAACTGCATGCACGCAACACTCACACAAACACATGCAGCCATGCACACATGCAACACTCACACATACACACGCAGCCACACACGCACATAACACACACATGCACACATACACACGCATGCATGGACACACCACACGACCAACACACACTCTCACACTCAAGTGCTCAACCTACACGTACATGCACACACATCAGGCCCTGACAGACACATACATAACCAGGTGATTCCCGTGCACGGGTTGGAGTCTTGTCGCGCCTGCGTAAATTTGTGTTTGTCTGACCTTTTTCCTACGCGGACTGATAGGTGGGACCCACAAGGAACATGGTCAATTTAACTAGTCAACATGGTGCCACGCAGACTATTTGGCCGGTCAACGGAGTGCAATCCGATGCTGAACGGTGAGCAAGTGACCGTATAATCACCACAAAACGTATATAGTGACCGTAATGAGCATATTCTAAAGTTCGGTGACCGTATTATGCTTTCTCTCTGTAGGCTCTCCAAAACTACATCTCTACACGTTCTCGCATGTTACATCTAACAACTATGCAATGCAGCACACCTACTACACTCTAACACAATAAGTCATATGTGTTTTTAGTTTTACTAGATATCATATTGTTACTTAATTATTTAGTCTGCATACATTAAAATTGCCTTTGAAATGTATGGCCAGTATCATCTACCGCGCGGGAAAAATCCCGCCCTTTCCTGTTTAATTGGGTTTTTATCGATGGATCGTGCGAAACAACAAAACTATAGTACTGGTATACAGTACAAGTGACAGTTCACTGGGCCTCCGTGTCGTGTACTCCTCCATCGTATGAGTGGAGCGCTCGCTTTCATAAATGTTCTAGTCCCTTTCACTGACATGTGGGACATCAAGCTACCGGGTCCACGTGCCATACCGAAATACAATGCAGAGCAGCAGGGGTGAAGCACCCCAGTCATGGCGCCAGCGTAGTAATGAGCAATGAGGCGTCAAATCAGAAAGCTGCACCTTTCCCGTAGTTAAGTTGGAGGGATGAAGTAATAATAATGCTATAAAAAAGAAGTTGTAGGGACGAAGAAACCATCATCTCACTCGTTGCTGAATCTGCTTCTCCCTCATCTTCTTCAAGTTAACCACGTGTTGCTTCCGCCGTTGTTCTGCCCCATGTGGGACGCAGATCGGCTTGATAAAGCACTGACACGTGGGACCACATGTTAGAAAACCGCCAGGACAAAGTCCTCTAAAAATAAGAAACCTCCCCCGCCATCCGCAAGGGAAAATCACCTCTTTTTTACTAATCTTGATTCTATAATTTTTTAGATCAATATAATTGAGATTTGTATAGATAGCACACAGGAGCAGAACCAAGTGGTATGGTTAAGGGAATCCACAATGTGTAGCCAAATGTGAAAATAGCTTTTGTCATCAATGGAACCATTTGTGGACGGTGCTGCCAAAGCCAAAAAGATGGAACCGAAGCTCCCTGATTGATTGATTGAAGGAATAGAAAAATGCAACATCTCTCTTTCTCCCGTGCTTGGACGCATGTACAGTATAGAGCATAGAGTATACTCGTTGTCCCTTCTATCACAAATCACAAAGCAGTGAGGCATCAAATCACAAAGCGCGAACGAATCAACCATCATTTCACTCTTTGCTGACTCCGCTTCTCCATCATCTTCTTCGAGAAACCACCTCACCGCACTAAGATGGACGGACGGCGCTATTGTGTACTAGTAGTACTAGTACATTTACGCGTCCTTTGGTTCAACCGACTTCATGGATGCAAATAAGGCAGTTGTCTCGGCTTGTAGGCGGCACTTGCGAACGACTTACCGTGGTCTCCCTCAATGGTGTTCTCTGTCGAACGCACTTCGCCAAACCACAATGTTCGAGATAACGTCGACGTCACCGCAATGGGGAAGGAAGTCAAATAGTTACTACCTCCACTTTTTGTACCAGGCTAGTATATCAAAATTACAATTTGCAAAAGGCCACTAACACTAATCGAGGCAAAATTGATGGGGTTTGCCTCATACTAGCAACCCAGGACATTAATATACCCTTGCATGCATGCGGAAGTGAGAAGGTTTGTGTGCATGACGCTGCATTTATCAAAGCGATGAGGAGTGAGATGGTTAGCTCTTTGGGCTTTGGAGAAAAAAATACACATTAATTGACACGTCAAACGATGATTTGTATCGAACCGCACCCTCACACGGTCGCTCCTGCACGCCGCGGTTGCACCGCACCCTCACATAGTCGCTCCTGCACGCCGCAAACGCAACCAAGGGAGCGCACCCTCACTGACACGTGCTATCGCTGATAAATAATTTTCGTTCATACATTATGTTTATCCAACCGCATGTTGGGGTGGATCCGTACATCCCGTGCGGTGGTCTGTTGGGGAAGAAGAAGAGGTGAGGAAGAAGGGTTAGGAGATGTAGGATATTCATCCAACCGCCTGAAATGGTAGACTGACCCAAATGATGAAAGTCAGGCAACTTGCATAACAATATATGTTTTTACATAGCAAAAGATCCTTAAAAACAACAACATAAAGAAAAACTATCACTGCTCGTGGAACGACACGACCTCGTCGTCTTTGGCTGTCGGCGCGAACCAGCCGTAGTCGTCGACGTTTGTCTTCGCACCGTGGTTGTCCTCGGCCTCCAGCTACTCATTCATGCAGAGCGTGAAGGCGCTCTGCACGGACAAGAGCACCGCCCGGTTGATGTCGAGGACGTTCGGTTCCGCCTCCATGAGGGCCTCGATGGCTGCGGCATCCGCGCGGTCCGCGTCGAGTTGAGCCTCCAGCACCCGGATCAAGTCCAGGACGTCCGGTTCCGCCTGTAGGAGGGCCTCCAGCAGCATCTGCGCACTCCGCGTTGAGTTGAGCCTCCGCTGCCCGGTTCACATCCATAACATCTGATTCCGCCTGCAGGAGAGCCTCGATGGCAGCGGCATGCGCGCGGTCCGCGTCGAGTTGAGCCTCTGCCTGCCGGTCCTCCTTTAGTATCGCCAGGTTGAACCGCTAGTCCACTTGCACCATGGGGGTCCCGGACGCCGGCATGAAGTCGACGTCCATCGTCTCATAACCATCGGGGCCCTTTTGCGCCATGACCTCCGCCATGAACATTGTATCGGCTTCCTCCTCCTCGTAGCTTGGCTCCAGAGAACTCGGGGATTGGCCCGCCGGAAAGCGAGCTTGGGAACAGCGGTCTGTGGCGCCGATGGCCGCCGCGATTTCTGAGCGGCCCTCCGGCATCAGCATCTTGTAGTATGTGATCTTGTGGCGCACCGTGGCTTTTCGGCGAAGACGCTTGATGCGGGCTAGGGGATCGAAAGGTGGGGGAATGGGCTGGAGAGGAGGTGTGGTTTTGGGGCAGTGGCTGGCGTAGGCCGAGAAGCGAAGGTTCTGGTGTGAATAGTGGTTCCGGTGATGACCGGTCAATCGGTTTTGACTGTACATTGCTCTTGTCGCATTCCCGTTGCACCCCGGCAAGCTGGACCCTCCATGTCGTTCACCAAATGGAACACGCTTCATCTTGCATTTTCACTCGCTTGTGGGACCGCAGTTGAGAGCAAACCGACGTCCCTCCCCCTCCCCTGCCCGCGTCATTTATACTACCACTCCCTCCATTTTATGCGGAGTAAATAAAAACAGAGGGAGTATACTATGGATGTGGATCCCCTGATGTGGCTGAACCCATTGAGTAACTGACATGCGGGGCCTAGCAAGCATGGGTCCTCCAGTAAGTGACCGAAAGGGAGGGTAAGGCAGGGATCCTACGTCAGAGGATCCACTTCCACTACTACTCCCTCCTTCTATCTACAGGGCCTAATGCGTTTTTTGAGGCTAACTTTGACCAAATGTTAGAGTAATAATATATGACATGCAACATACACAAAGCATACGGTTAAATTCGTATGTGAAAGGAGCTTCCAATGATATAATTTTCACATTATATATCTCATGTATTATTAATCTTGTCAATTGTCAAAGGCGGTTTTGAAAAACGCATTAGAGCATGGTTAATAATATAGTCAGCCGATGGCTATAAGGAACTGCCATGTCATCTATAGCCATCATCTATATGCACTCATACAATAGTGTGGGCTATAAGGTTGGCTATTTCCCGCAAAAAATAATATAAAAGGTTGGCTATTGTATTAGTACTTTTTCCAATCTCCTCTCTACTATCTCTTTCTTCATATTTATTATAATTACCTAGGAATGCGTATATAGCTAGGCTCTTGCATGAGAGCTCACTCCCCTAACTTTTTCACATCTCTCTCCTTCACATCGGCAAAAGTGCCATGTAAGTTGGCTCTTAATGGCTATTAGGTTGGCTCTAAGCATTTAATATTTGCATGAGCAAGGTATATGATTGGAAGAGAGTTGTATGCATACTTTTTTTCTTGATCTATGTGTTATGGCCGGGCTGTAGAATATAAGAGCCCGCTTCACTCTCTCTCCTCTCTTCTCACTCCTCCAAGTAGGATTTTAATGACATGACAAGTCTTATAGCCTACTGACTAGGCCTTATTAGGCTGGTTGTAATGGGGAGTATCATATAGTAGTATCATGCATATGATACTAATGTATGATACAACCTCCTTAATGCATAGTATCATATATTAGTATCATGTAATACTCTATTTATTGCCATGCATGACACAAAGTAGCATAGAATTTATTATGATACGGTATCATGATATGATACTTCACCATCTCTTTCTTCATTTAATGCTATGAAACGTCATCATAATTGCCTAGTTGGCATGCATGATACTAGCTATGATACTACCATTACGACTATCCTTAGACTTGCTCTTAGGACCTATATAAATGGAAGGAGGGAGTACTATGAGCACTGCATACTCTACTACAGATGTTGTCAGTACTCCACTAGTACTATTGGACAGGGAGCTTAAAAAAGTTACTATTGGACTGGCTATACGTGGCGAAATCCTAGTAGGAAGAGCATGCACGAGAACAAACACATTCACGTGGTTGAAAACAAATTGGAAACCATCTATTTTTGTATGCAAATCTAGGAGTACGTACGAATCTAACAATATTGATTGGGCGTTGTTGAATGTTGATACTTTTTTCTGTAAGTTTGATCAAAGTAGAGATACTTTGACTACACATAAAACTTATATGTAAACTAGAAAGGATCGGAGGGAGTATATTGTACGTTTAAAAGTGAAACGAACATTGAATACCCTTTATATATGATTTGCGGATGCTATGATCACCGGTTCAAAATTTGAATCCGCCTTAGGTATCACACATGCACCCACTCGTTTTCTCTCGATTTCATCTCGGGGTCCGGAGATCGATTCAAAGAGGACTAGGGTGGGTACAATACGCTCGTTTCGCTTATGAACATACAATATACTCCCTCTGATCCCCACATACCCCCCGCGGGTCATTTCTATCATTCAATCATAGAAACAGACCAAACATTTATCTCCTTGCACGACACACAATTGATCACTCAAACATCAATCGATCTCGTCAAGATGTGTCGGGGCATGAACCGAATGGGATGTCAAAACTAAGATGGGAAGCAACACGTAGTGGACGCAAAGTGAAACTTTAAATGAACCGTTTGTTTGTATGCATGTCGTACAAATTATAACATTGGAAATACAAGCGAATGATACTCGGCGGAATGTTCAAATGACGCATGCGGGAGGATGGACTCGACCGGAGGGCGGCATGATCGATGGTGAAGAGGGTTGGAGAGGAATGAGAAATAAGCAATGCCACATGATTATACTTGAATGGCTCAAATAAACTATAAGTTTTCTCGTTTTCCCTTCCGTCTTGGTCACGGAGTAAGATACTCCCTCTATTTTTATTTACTCTGCATATTAGGTTTGATTGAAGTGAAACTTCATAAAATTTGACCAAGTTTATAGAAAACTAGCAGGATGCCTGTGCCTTGCATGGAACATCAAGATCTTGTGGGAGAAAACGATGAACGAGGGAAGGCCTTATATGCAAATGTGGAGAGGAGTGCACGTAAATTGTCATAGTTTCCATCCTATCCGTTAGATATAGATCGGACGACCTATATTGCAGGATGGCATGCACACCATCATCACCAACTCTGATTTTTATGTACACTAGCAAGATGCCCGTGCGTTGCACGGAACATCAAGATGCATTTGTATGAGTAGTTTATCTTGTGGGAGAAAATGATGAATGAGGGAAGGCGTTATTTGCAAATGTGGAGAGGGGTGTGGGTATCTTTTTGCAAAATTACCAAAGTTTCCTTCCTATCCATCAGATATAAATCAGAAGGACTCTTATAAAAAAACAGAGTTGGTGATGATGGTGTGCCTGCCATCCTGCAATATAGGCCATCTGATTTATATCTGACGGATAGGAAGGAAGCTATGACAATATTGCAAAAAGGTACCCACACACCTCTCCACAATTGCAAATAATGCCTTCCCTCATTCATCCTTTTCTCTCACAAGATAAACTAGTCATACAAATGCATCTTGATGTTAGGTGCAACGCACGGGCATCTTGCTAGCAAGAGTAGAAATATGAACATTTACAATAGCAAATATATATGATGTGAAAGTATATTAAATAATGAATCTAATGGTATTGATTTGTTATTGTATATCTTATTATTTATGTCTATGAACTTTGTCAAAGTTTACAAAGTTTGACTTTGAGAAAAGCTAAAATGTGGAGTAAATAAAAATAGAGGGAGTACGCAGGGACTAGTATAGTTACTACTGCCGGAACATGGTAAGTTGGACCCCTAAATGCGGGCACGGACCGGGCACACCTCAGTTATTCTTTCAAACAGTCGGACACCTACATTTAGCACACCATCCGGCTACTTAATCAAGTGTTACGCTTCACTACTTGAAAAGGAAAAGGGTGGCACCGTACGCAAAACCACCACACTTGGGGCTAGGGTAACAACTTGGTACTATACCACATTTGAACCAGGGCGCAAAAACCACCTATTCTGCGCCTAATGCGCAACACGGAGCACTGATGCTCGAATATGGCCGGGAAAACAGGGAAACCGACATGTGGGGCACACCTGTCGGGACGACATGGCACAGACTAGTCCAATGGAGGTGCTGGGCCACGACCTCCTTGCCACCGGCAACCGTTCATGTGGGTCGTGGGGGCTAGCAATGTGGCGCAGCTCCAGTACCACCTCTGGATAGGGCGACCGTGGTGAGCGACATGCTCATCGTCGCTGGACACGGACGGTTTCAGTGTGCCGAGGGTGGCGTTAGCGCTGTGGCACGACCAGCATATCAACACCCGACTCGTCGAGGATGCATGGGGTGCCGAAGTGCGTGCGTGCCGCGACACATCCGTGGAGTGGTGTAGCGCGGCCAACTGCATCCCCAGGACCTGAGACCATGCCAGGTCGTCTTGATTTTTCAATGACATGTGGGGTCGCATGTGAGCAAAGGGCATCTCCAATGTTGCCACGATAGCAGGTGACTACCTTGGCACACCTCGAACCCGCAGCTTCCGCCTTGACAGGGCGGTGCTCTGACAAATTGAACTACAATCCAAAAACCCTCGTCCCTCGCACCATGGCGCGGTGCGTTCGCAGCCGGCGCTAGCTTCCCACATTCATGTCGTCTGTCTGTATGCCAACATTAAGAGGCTCGGTGCCCAAGGAACAAACTCCGGTGACTTAATGACGCGCCCAGACACTTTGGCCTCACCGGAATGCGCTACTTAAAGCGGCAATGCCCAGCTAACCTCCACACCATAGCGCATCGTCCTGCTATCTGGCACCACATCCGCCATGACCGCGAGCGTGAACACTCTGTGGGAGAGCTTTGTCTTCGGGGATGAAGCTCGAGGTCGGAGCCCTCGCTCCAGTCGCCGCTCGCGACGCAATAGCGGCGTAGCCGGACATGGACGCGACCGCACAAGCGATGGCCACGATGGCAGCCGATGACGGGAGCACCGTCAGCCACGCGTCCTACTTGCCGTTGTCGAACGTCCGGCACTGCCGAGGTCGAGGACTCCTCCGAGGATGAGTAGGGCATGGGAGGCGGCAGGGCATGGTGTGCCAACTGGCTGGTCCGTCTCCCGTGTTCTACACTTCCTCGCGGAGACCGCACCTTCGTCTTGAACCCCGCCCCCGTACATGGAGATTGTAGATGGAGGACGTCGGTCACCGCCGTAGAATAGGTTTAGGGTCGGGTTTATTTTATTTTTCTGTCCTATAGAAGTTCGAAATGTAATGAAAATCTGTCGTGTTTGCATTAATCTCGGCCGGTGTATATGAACTTTCACAATAATATAGTATATTGTAGGAGTACTAGCAAGATGCGTGTGCGTTGCATGGAACATCAAGATCTTGTGGGAGAAAAGGATGAACGAGGGAAGGACTTATCTACAAATGTGGAGAGGAGTGCAGGTAAATTGTCATAGTTTCCTTCCTATCCGTTAGATATAGTTCGGACGGCCTAAATTGCAGGATGGCAGGCACACCATCATCACCAACTCTGCTTTTTATTGAACCGAGTCAAAGCTAACATGCGAAGTAGATAAACACATAGGGCCTACATACACAATTTATCTTAGGCACTCCAATAGTACGTCCACTACACATTCACGCATTTCACATAAGGTTTAACGTAAATTACCTCTCTCTCTTCCCTGATTTTCATGGTGGTGGTGAAGGAAATATGCCCTAGAGGCAATAATAAAATTGTTATTTATATTTCCTTATATCATGATAAATGTTTATTATTCATGCTAGAATTGTATTAACCAGAAACTTAGTGCATGTGTGAATACGTAGACAAACTGAGATTCCCTAGTGTGCCCCTACTTGACTAGCTTGTTAATCAAAGATGGTTAAGTTTCCTAGCCATGGACATGTGTTGTCATTTGATGAACGGGATCACATCATTAGAGAATGATGTGATGGACAAGACCCATCCGTTAGCTTAGCACTATGATCGTTTAGTTTATTGCTATCGCTTTCTTCATGACTTATACATGTTCCTATGACTATGAGATTATGCAACTCCTGAATACCGGAGGAACACTTAGTGTGCTATCAAACGTCACAACATAACTGGGTGATTATAAAGATGCTCTACAGGTGTCTCCGATGGTGTTTGTTGAGTTAGCATAGATCGAGATTAGGATGTGTCACTCCGTGTATCGGAGAGGTATCTCTGGGCCCTATCAATAATGATCATCACTATAAGCCTTGCAAGCAATGTGACTAATGATTTAGTTGCGGGATGATGCATTACGGAACAAGTAAAGAGACTTGCCGGTAACGAGATTGAACTAGGTATGAGGATACCGACGATCGAATCTTGGGCAAGTAACATACTGATGACAAAGGGAACAACGCATGTTGTTACGCGGTTCGACCGATAAAGATCTTCGTAGAATATGTCGGAGCCAATATGGGCATCCAGGTTTCGCTATTGGTTATTGACCAGAGAGATGTCTCGGTCATGTCTACATAGTTCTCAAACCCGTAGGGTCCGCATGCTTAACGTTCGTTGACGATATAATATTATATGAGTTATGTATGTTGGTGACCGAATGTTGTTCTAAGTCTCGGATGAGATCACGGACATGACGAGGAGCTCTGGAATGGTCCGGAGGTAAAGATTGATATATAGGATGATATGGTTCGGCCAAGGGGTGAAGCCCAAGAGGCTTTAGGTCAGTGCAAAAGGAGTTTCGCAGAGGCTAGGGGGCCAAACGTTGGAGACCTTGGCGTCTGGGCCAGACGCCAAGGATTGTGGCGTTTGGTCCTGGAGTACGAGTGGGACTCTTTCCTTTCGGGCAAAACTGACTTTGAGGAGGCTTTTGCTCCAAGTTTCGACCCCAGGGCTCAACATATAAATAGAGGGGCAGGGCTAGCGCCAAAGACACATCAAGAAACACCAAGGCATGCGCCAGCAACCCCGTCCCCTCTAGTTTATCCTCCGTCATAGTTTTCGTAGTTCTTAGGCGAAGCCCTGCGGAGATTGTTCTTCACTAACACCGTCACCACGTCGTCGTGCTCCCGGAACTCATCTACTACTTCGCCCGTCTTGATGGATCAAGAAGGCGAGGACATCATCGAGCAGAACATGTGCTGAACACGGAGGTGTCGTACATCGGTACTTGATCGGGACGGATCATGAAGGTGTACGACTACATCAACCGCGTTGATAAACGCTCCCGCTTTCAGTCTACAAGGGTACGTAGACACACTCTCCCCTCTCGTTTCTATGCATCTCCTAGATAGATCTTGCGTGATCGTAGGATTTTTTTGAAATATTACATTCCCCAACAGTGGTATCAGAGCTAGGTCTATGCGTAGATGTTATATGCACGAGTATAACACAATGAATTGTGGGCGATAATAGTCATATTTCTTACCAGCAACGTCTTACTTTGATTCAGCGGTATTGTTGGATGAAGCGGCCCGGACCGACCTTACATGACCGCATTTATGGGACTGGTTCTACCGACGTGCTTTGCACACGGGTGGCTAGCGGGTGTCTGTTTCTCCAGCTTTAGTTGAATCGAGTTTGACTACGCCCGATCCTTGTTGAAGGTTAAAACAACACACTTGATGAAAAATCGTTGTGGTTTGATGCGTAGGTAAGAACGGTTCTTGCTAGAAGCCTGTAGCAGCCACGCAAAACTTGCAACAACAAAGTAGAGGACGTCTAACTTGTTTTCTAGGGCTTGTTGTGATGTGATATGGTCAAGACGTGATGATATAAATTGTTGTACGAGATGATCATGTTTTGTAACAGTTATCGGCAACTGGCAGGAGCCATATGGTTGTCGCTTTATTGTATGAAATGCAATCGCCATGTAATTGCTTTACTTTATCACTAAGCGGCAGCGATAGTCGTAGAAGTAACAATTGGCGAGACGACAACAATCCTACGATGGAGATCAAGGTGTCAAGCCGGTGACGATGGTGATCATGACAGTGCTTTGGAGATGGAGATCAAAGGCACAAGATGATGATGGCCATATCATATCACTTATTTTGATTGCGTGTGATGTTTATCCTTTATGCACCTTATTTTGATTAGTACGGCGGTAGCATTATAAGATGATACCTCACTAAATTTCTAGGTATAAGTGTTCTCCGTGAGTATGCGCCATTGCGACAGTTCTTCGTGCTGAAACACCATGTGATGATCGGGTGTGATAAGCTCTACGTTCACATACAATGGGTGCAAGGCAGTTTTGCACATGCAGAATACTCGGGTTAAACTTGACGAGCGTAGCATATGAAGATATGGCCTTGGAACACAGATACCGAAAGGTCAAGCGTGAATCATATAGTAGATATGATTAACATAGTGATGTTCACCATTGAAAACTACTCCATCTCACGTGATGATCTGACATGGTTTAGTAGGTAAGGATCACGTGATTATTTAGATGACTCGAGGGATGTCTATCTAAGTGGGATTTCTTAAGTAATATGATTAATTGAACTTAAATTTATCATGAACTTAGTCCTGATAGTATTTGCAAATTATGTTGTAGATCAATAGCTCGCGATGTAGTTCCCCGTTTTGTTTGATATGTTCCTAGAGAAAAATAAGTTGAAAGATGATAGTAGCAATGATGTGGAATTGGTTCGTGATCTGAGGATTACCCCCATTGCTGCACAGAAGAATTATGTCCTTGATGCACCGTTAGGTGATAGACCTATTGCAGGAGCAGATGCAGGCGTTATGAATGTTTGGCAAGCTCGGGATGATGACTACTTGATAGTTTAGTGCGCCATGCTTTACGGCTTAGAACCGGGACTTCAAAACCGTTTTGAATGCCACGGAGCATATAAGATGTTCCGAGAGCTGAAATTAGTATTTCAGACTCATGCCCGAGTCAAGAGGTATGAGACCTATGACAAGTATTTTGCCTACAAGATGGAGGAGAATAGCTCAACCAGTGAGCATGTGCTCAGAATGTCTGAGTACTACAATCGCTTGAATCAAATGGGAGTTAATCTTCCAGATAAGATAGTGATTGACAGAGTTCTCTAGTCAGTATCACCAAGTTACTGGAACTTCGTGATGAACTATAATATGCAAGGGATGACGAAAATGATTCCCTGAGCTCTTGGCGATGCTGAAATCGGTGAAGGTAGAAATCAAGAAAAGCATCAAGTGTTGATGGTTGACAAGACCACTAGTTCCAAGTAAAAGGGAAAGGGAAAGAAAGGGAACTTCAAGAAGAATGGCAAGCAAGTTGCCACTCCCATGAAGAAGCCCAAAGCTAGACCCAAGCCTGAAACTGAGTGCTTCTACTGCAAAGGAAATGGTCACTAGAAGCGGAACTTCCCAAAATACTTGGCGGATAAGATGGATGGCAAAGTGAACAAAAGTATATATGATATACATGTTATTGATGTGTACTTTACTAGTGTTCATAAAAACCCCTGGGTATTTGATACTGGTTCAGTTGCTATGATTAGTAACTTGAAACATGATTTACAAAATGAACATAGACTAGTTGAGGGTAAGGTGACGATGTGTGTTGGAAGTGATTCCATGGTTGATAAGATCACCATCGCACACTCCCTTTACCTTCGATATTAGTGTTGAACCTAAAATAAATGTTATTTGGTGTTTGCATTGAGCATAATATGATCGGATCATGTTTATTGCAATACAGTTATTCATTTAAGTTAAAGAATAATTGTTATTCTGTTTACATGAATAAAACCTTCTGTGGTCATACACCCAAGGTGAATGGTTTATTAAATCTTGATCATAGTGATACACATATTCATAATATTGATGCCAAAAGATGCAAAGTTAATAATGATAGTGCAACATATTTGTGGCACTGCCGTTTAGATCATATTGGTGTAAAGCGCATGAAGAAACTTAGGGATGGCAATGGGTAGGTTATGGGTGGGTACAACCATCTTCTTCCCAAACCCATACCCATGGAAACTTTGTATACCCACCAATTTCAATACCCATGGGTGCAAGTTGACACCCATGCCCATACCCATCGGGTACTCTATACCCAATGGGTACAATATATAACATTTATATTTTGAAAAAGTAAAGAAATGCGTCTAAAATTAGAGTGATGATGGGAGATCAATCTAGCACCGACATGGTATCCTCCGGTGGGAGGTCTATCGAAGGCGACATGGGAGTACAATAAGTAGTTGGTGGAAGCCCGGCAGAATGGATGCGGTAGTGGGAAGTAGGGATCGCTGGTCCAAGAATTGGACAAGAGTTTGTTGGTGATCTATCAAGATTACATCGTTTCGAGGAGTCACATAGGACGCGGGAGGAGTGGCAAGCTAGTGGATATAGGCCTATGAGGTATGGTTCGTTTAGGGAATAAGGGACTCAACATTGGGCCATATGAGTTGGATGTTGACCCTACATTTCATAGG
Source organism: Triticum urartu (assembly GCF_003073215.2). Taxonomy (NCBI): domain Eukaryota; kingdom Viridiplantae; phylum Streptophyta; class Magnoliopsida; order Poales; family Poaceae; genus Triticum; species Triticum urartu. The sequence goes on from NC_053025.1 coordinate 618,303,598, forward strand.
AGTTATTTTTCTTTACTGAGTTTTTCTAGGTATCCATTGGGTTACCCGTGGGTGCAATTTCATACCCATGCCCTACCCATATATTTTGCGGGTATAGATACCCATTACCCATGGGTATAAAATCTTGCCAAGTCTTGCCCATGTCCAATGTTTTTGGGTAGGGTACCCGCGGATACCCATACTGATGGGCAAAGCTGCCATCCCTAAAGAAACTCCACGCGAACGGACTTTTGGAATCACTTTATTATGAATCATTTGATGCTTTCGAACCATGCCTCATGAGCAAGATGACTAAGACTCTGTTCTCCGGAACAATGGAGCAAACCACTGACTTATTGGAAATAATACATACTGATGTATGCGATCCGATGAGTGTTGAGGCTCATGGTGGGTATCATTATTTTCTGACCTTCACAGAAGATTTAAGAAGATATGGGTATATCTAGTTAATGAAACACAAATCTGAAACATTTGAAAAGTTCAAATGATTTCAGAGTGAAGTTGAGAATAATCGTAACAAGAAAATAAAGTTTCTACGATCTGATCGCGGAGGCAAATATTTGAGTTACGAGTTTGGCCTTCATTTAGAAAGAATGTGGAATAAGTTTCACAACTCATGCCACCTGGAACACCACGGAGCAATGGTGTGTTCGAACGTCGGAACCGTACTTTATTAGATATGGTGCGATCTATGATGTCTCTTACTGATTTACCACTGTCATTTTAGGGTTATGCATTAGAGATAGCTTCATTCACGTTAAAGAGGGCACCGTCAAAAAATCCGTTGAGACGACACCATATGAACTGTGGTTTAGCAAGAAACCTAAGCTGTTGTTTCCTAAAGTTTGGGGTTGCGATGCTTATGTGAAAAAGTTCCAACCTTATAAGCTCATACCCAAATTGTAGAAGTGCGTCTTCATAGGATACCCAAAAGAACTGTTGGGTACACCTTCTATCACAGATCCGAAGGCAAGATCTTTGTTGCTAAGAGTGGATCCTTTCTAGAGAAGTAGTTTCTCTCGAAAGAAGTGAGTGGGACGAAAGTAGAGCTTGATGAGGTAATTGTACCTTCTCCTGAATTGGGAAGTAGTTCATCACAGAAATCAGTTCCAGTGATGCCTACACCAATTAGTGAGGAAGTTAATGATGATGATCATGAAACTTCAGATCAAGTTACTGCCGAATCTCGTAGGTCAACCAGAGTACGTTCCGCACCAGAGTGGTACGGTAATCTTGTTCTGGAAGTCATGTTACTAGACCACAATGAACCTACGAACTATGAGGAAGCAATGAGGAGCCCAGATTCCACGAAATGGCTTAAGGCCATGAAATCTGAGATGGGATCCATGTATGAGAACAAAGTATAAACTTTGATTGAGTTGCCCGATGATCGGTGAGCCATTCAGAATAAATGGATCCTCAAGAGGAAGGCGGATGCTGATAGTAGTGTTACTAACTACAAACCTCGAATTGTCACAAAAGGTTTTCGACAAGTTCAAGGTGTTGACTATGATGAGATTTTCTTACTCGTATTGATGCTTAAAAGTATGTCCAAATCATGTTAGTAGTTGCCGCATTTTATGAAATATGGCAAATGGATATCAAAACTACATTCCTTAATGGATTTATTAAAAAAGAGTTGTATATGATGCAACCAAAAGGTTTTGTCAATCCTAAAGATGCTGACAAAGTGTGCAAGCTCCAGTGATCCATCTATAGACTGGTGCAAGCATCTGGAGTTAGAATATACACTTTGATGAGTTGATCAATGCATATAGTTTTATACAGACTTGCGGTGAAGCATGTATTTACAAGAAAGTGAGTAGGAGCACTACAACCTTTCTGATAAGTATATGTGAATGACATATTGTTGGTCGGAAATGATGTAGAATTTTCTGGAAAGCATAAAGGAGTGTTTGAAAAGAGTTTTTCAAAGAAAGACCTCAGTGAAGCTGCTTACATATTAAGCATCAAGATCTATAGATATAGATCAAGACGCTTGATAAGTTTTCTCAATGAGTACATACCTTGACAAGTTTTTTTTGAAGTAGTTCAAAATGGAATAGTCAAAAAGGAGTTCTTGCCTGAGTTGTAAGGTATGAAGTTGGGTAAGACTGAAAACCTGACCACGGCAGAAGATAGAGAGAGAATGAAAGTCATTCCCTATGCCTCAGCCATAGGTTCTATAAAGTATGCCATGCTGTATTGTGTACCTTGCCATGAGTTTGGAAAGGGGGTACGATAGTGATCCAGGAGTGGATCACTGGACAACGGTCAAAGTTATCCTTAGTTACCTAAGAGGACTAAGGAAATATTTCTCGGTTATGGAGGTGATAAAGAGTTCATCGTAAAGAGTTGCATCGATGCAAGCGTTTACACTAGTCCGGATGACTCTAATTAAGTCTCAATCTGGATACATGTTGAAAGTGGGAGAAATTAGCTAGAGTAGCTCCATCAGCATTGTATACATAGAATATTTGCAAAATATATACGTCTCTGAATGTAACAGAACCGTTGACTATACTTCTCTCACAAGCAAAACATGATCACACCTTAGTACTCTTTGGGTGTTAATCACATAGCGATGTGAACTAGATTATTGACACTAGTAAACCCTTTGGGTGTTGGTCACATGACGATGTGAACTATTCGTGTTAAATCACATGACGAGGTGAACTAGATTATTGACTCTAGTGCAAGTGGGAGACTGAAGGAAATATGCCCCAGAGGCAATAATAAAGTTGTTATTTATATTTCCTTATATCATGGTAAATGTTTATTATTCATGCTAGAATTGTATTAACCGGAAACATAGTACATGTGTGAATACAGAGACAAACTGAGAGTCCCTAGTGTGCCTCTACTTGACTAGCTCGTTAATCAAAGTTGGTTCAGTTTCCTAGCCATGGACATGTGTTGTCATTTGATGAACGGGATCACATCATTAGAGAATGATGTGATGGACAAGACCCATCCTTTAGCTTAGCACTATGATCGTTTGGTTTATTGCTATTGCTTTCTTCATGACTTATACATGTTCCTACGACTATGAGATTATGCAACTCACGAATACCAGAGGAACACTTAGTGTGCTATCAAACGTCACAACGTAACTGGGTGATTATAAAGATTCTCTACAGGTGTCTCCGATGGTGTTTGTTGAGTTGGGATAGATTGAGATTAGGATTTGTCACTCCGTGTATCGGAGAGGTATCTCTGGGCCCTCTTGGCAATGATCATCACCATAAGCCTTGCAAGCAATGTGACTAATGAGTTAGTTGTGGGATGATGCATTACAGAACGATTAAAGAGACTTGCCGGTAACGATATTGAACTAGGTACGAGGATACCGACGATCGAATCTCGGGCAAGTAACATACCGATGACAAAGGGAACAACGTATGTTGTTATGCGGTTCGACCGATAAAGATCTTCATAGAATATGTAGGATCCAATATGGGCATCGAGGTTCCGCTATTGGTTATTGACCAAAGAGATGTCTTGGTCATGTCTACATAGTTCTCAAACCCATAGGGTCCGCACGCTTAGCGTTCGTTGAAGATATAGTATTATATGAGTTATGTATGTTGGTGGCCTAATGTTGTTCAGAGTCCTGGATGAGATCACAGACATGACGAGGAGCTCCGGAATGGTCCGGAGGTAAAGATTGATATATAGGATGATATGGTTCGGCCAAGGGGTGAAGCCCATGAGGCTTTAGGTCGGTGCAAAAGTAGTTTCGCGGAGGCCAGGGGGCCAAACCCCGGAGACCCTGGCGTCTGGCCCTGGAGTATGAGTCAGACTCTTGCCTTTCGGGCAAAACCAACTTTTAGGAGGCTTTTGCTCCAAGTTTCAACCCCAGAGCTCAACATATAAATAGAGGGGCAGTGCTAGCACCAAAGACACATCAAGAAACACCAAGCCGTGTGCCGGCAACCCCGTCCCCTCTAGTTTATCCTCCGTCATAGTTTTTGTAGTGCTTAGGCGAAGCCCTGCGGAGATTGTTCTTCACCAACACCGTCACCACGCCATCGTGCTGCCGGAACTCATCTACTACTTCCCCGTCTTGCTGGATCAAGAAGGCAAGGACGTCATAGAGCTGAACATGTGCTGAACGCGGAGGTGCCGTACGCTCGGTACTTGATCGGGATAGATCATGAAGGTGTATGACTACATCAACCGCGTTGATAAATGCTTCCTCTCTCAGTCTATGAGGGTACGTAGACACACTCTCCCCTCTCGTTGCTATGCATCTCCTAGATAGATCTTGCGTGATCGTAGGACTTTTTTTGAAATAATGCGTTCCCCAACAGGTGGGCCCCTCCCTCCCCCTAATCTACAATCAACAACTCACATGTTTAACATTATGTTAATTACGTAACTGGGATTACGTAGGTGTAGCATTACTCGTCCAAAAAACCCAACTAAGCCAACCTCCCAGCATATCGCATAGGAAAAGAACCGGCCGCGCCGTTTTAGTCGGGATTACCGGATTACTAGTAGTAGTATCGATGGATAGTGCAAAGCACCAAGTTTTTTTTGAGGGGGCGAACCACCTAATTTAAAACGAAAAAGGGGGTACACTCACATCACCCCTGTCACGGACGCATTGCACCCCCCATACGTTCGGTCCTGCACACGGCTCACGCAAACGGAACGCGCTTTGACTTGCCTCTTCACTGACACGTGGGACTGCACTTGGAGAAACCGACCATGCGCCAAACTCCCCCGCCCACCGCGGCCCCCCCCCCCCCCCCCAAATCCCAAATTCAACTGCCCTTCGGCCAACTAGCCAATAATATTCCCCAAACCCACCTCCCCCGTCCCCCTCCACTCCATTCGCTCCGTCAAAGCCGCCCTCCCCGCCGCACCGATACGTCGGCACCGCGGTTCGTTGAGGGGACACACGGAGATCCTCTCGCTCCCATAGTACACTCTCGTAGACTGTCGTCCTCGAGCCGCGCAGCCACCGCTGGCGACGTTCTTGTGGAGGCGCACGGCGGTCAACGCCGCCACCGTTGGCGACGTTCGTATGGAGACGCACGGCGGTCAGCTTCTCCCACGGTACTTGTGATACGTCTCCAGCATATCTTTAATTTTTGATTGTTCCATGCTATTATATATTTTGTTTTGGATGTTTAATGGTCTTATTTATACACTTTTATATCATTTTTGGGACTAACCTATTAACTGGAGGCCCATCCCAAATTGCTGTTTTTTGCCTATTTCAGTGCTTCACAGAAAAAGAATATCAAACGGAGTCCAAATGGAATGAAACCTTCGGGAGCGTGATTTTTGGAACAAACGTGATCCAGAGGACTTGGAGTGGACGTCAAGCAATCAGCGAGGAGGCCACGAGGCAGGGGGTGCGCCTACCCCCCTGGGCGCGCCCTCCACCCTCGTGGGCCGCTCGTGGCTCCACTAACCTACTTCTTCCTCCTATATATACCTACGTACCCTGAAAACATCAGAGAGCACCATGAAAACCTAATTCCACCACCGCAACCTTTTGTACCCGTGAGATCCCATCTTGGGGCCTTTTCCGGCGCTCCGCCGGAGGGGGCATTGATCACAGAGGGATTCTACATCAACACCATGTCCTCTTCGATGATGTACGAGTAGTTTATCTCAGACCTTCGGGTCCATAGTTATTAGCTAGATGGATTCTTCTCTCTCTTTGGATCGCAATACAAAGTTCTCCTCGATTCTCTTGGAGATCTATTCGATGTAATCTTCTTTTGCGGTCTGTTTGTCAAGATCCGATGAATTGTGGGTTTATGATCAAGATTATCTATGAACAATAGTTGAATCTTCTCTGAATTCTTTTATGTATGATTGGTTAACTTTGCAAGTTTCTTCGAATTATCAGTTTGGTTTGGCCTACTAGATTGATCTTTCTTGCAATGGAAGAAGTGCTTAGCTTTGGGTTCAATCTTGCGGTGCTCGATCCCAGTGATAGTAGGGGAAACGGCACATATTGTATTGTTGCCATCGAGGATAAAAAGATGGGGTTTATATCATATTGCATGAGTTTATCCCTCTACATCATGTCATCTTTCTTAAAGCATTACTCCGTTCTCATGAACTTAATACTCTAGATGCATGCTGGATAGCGGTCGATGTGTGGAGTAATAGTAGTAGATGCAGGCAGGAGTCGGTCTACTTGTGACGGACGTGATGCCTAGATACATGATCAGACCTCGATATTCTCATAATTATTCGCTTTTCTATCAATTGCTCGACAGTAATTTGTTCACCCACTGTAATACTTATGCTATCTTGAGAGAAGCCACTAGTGAAACCTATGGCCCCCGGGTCTATCTTCCATCATACAAGTTTCCAATCTATTTTATTTTGCAATCTTTACTTTCAATCTATATCATAAAAATACCAAAAATATTTATCTTATTATTATTATCTCTATCAGATCTCACTCTTGCAAGTGGCCGTGAAGGGATTGACAACCCCTTTACCGCGTTGGTTGCGAGGTTCTTATTTGTTTGTGTAGGTACGAGGTGACTCGCGCATGGTCTCCTACTGGATTGATACCTTGGTTCTCAAAAACTGAAGGAAATACTTACGCTGCTTTGCTGCATAACCCTTTCCTCTTCAAGGGAAAACCAACGTATGCTCAAGAGGTAGCAACACGCATTCTAGACTAAGGCCCTGTGCATGTCGGTGTAACACTGAATGTTAGCTGATAGACGTTGTTAATCTCACTGTTTGTCGAAGTAGTTTACAGTCAATATGCTCTACTTAAGAAGATTCCTTGCCCTGTCCTGCACTCAATCTGCTTAGCTGAGATGGCATGCCAAGCCCGATTAGTTGCTAAAATATCCTGCCATATATTTATTGTGACATAGATTGCCATGGTCTAGTAGCCAATCTGTTGGGTGAAATAGCTCTACACCGTTTTATACTCGATCTTTGTTACTGCGATGGCCTTCGATAGTTTGATGGCTGTGTGCTCGGCCTCATTGACTGCTGAAACAGCCTGCCATAATTTAGCACTCAAATCTATTTGCTGAATTAGCTTTAAATATATTTCGTTACTTAGATCTGCTCATCCAAATATCTTGCCATAGCTTTAGACATTGACCTAGGTATTTTTTCTGGACTTCCTAAAAAAGCATATATGTTTTTCCTGTAATATCTAGTAGGAGAACTAATTTGTATGTCTAACAAATGGACAGGACTTGGATAACTTCTGCTCGAAGATTCTCCGCTGCATATGTCGAGGCGGTTGTAAATTTCATAACTTTATCAGAGCTGAGTACGGTGGTCCAAAATTAGATGTGCTCTGCCCGTGTAGCAGTTGTATGAATTCAGTTACAAGACCCCAGTCAACTGTGCAAAATCATCTACACTTGTATGTGATGTCGGTCACATATACTGGTGGGTTCATCATGGTGAAGCTGTGAACGTCAATGTTACTGACTACATGGAAGCAGCAGATCACCATCTTGATCTGCCTGATGCTCAGGTGGAAGAGGAGGAGGAGGAGGTGGTGGTGGAGCCAGTGAGTTTGACCAACATTGAAACAATGCTATGAAATGCTCGTGCATTTCGTGAACTTTCACCTGCAGAAGAAAAATGGTGGGCCCGCATGTTGGAACAATACAACGTGGTTGTCACCCTAGGAAATAAGCTGTCAGTATTCTCAGCTATGGTCACCTTTCTTCAGGTGAAGACATCTAAGCGGATGACCAACAAATCATTCGATGCGATGTTGGCTGCTTTCTGCAAAGCTTTCCCAGATGTGTCTGAGCTGCCACACACCTACAGTAAAATGAAGAATTTCCTTCATGCAGTTGGAATTGGATATGATATGATCCATGTTTGTAACAATAATTGTGTTCTGTTCCGGAAGGATTATGCCAACTTAAGTGAATGCCCAAAATGCAAATCATCAAGATGGAAAGATGGCGATGCTATGAAGAGGATTCCTCATAATGTTCTGAGACATTTTCCAATTACACCAAGATTGCAGAGGTTGTTTCATGATGCTGAAACAAGAGAGGATGTACTGTGGCATTCTAAGAACCAGGAGTACAGATATCAAAATGTAATGAGCCATCCATCACAAGGTAGTGAGAGGAAAAGCTTCAATCAGAAACACAAAAAGTTTGCTGCTGACCCGAGAAACATTAGACTTGGCTTAGCTTCAGATGGATTTAACCCATTTGGCCACCACAGCACCACATATAGCATGTGGCCAGTGCTTGTTATCCCTTACAACATGCCTCCAAATGTCTGCACCAAAGAATCAAACTACATGATGGCCTTGCTCATCCCAGGTCCAAAAGGTCCTGGAAAGGATTTTGATTTATTCATGGAGCCTCTTGTGGAGGAACTTCAACAACAATGGAGGGGTGTTCTCACTTGAGACCTATATAGCAGCCCACCAGCTGATTTCTTTCTGCGTGTTATTATAATTTGGTGCATTTGGGCACTATGTTAGGGCGAACGACAGATGGTTACAATGCATGTGTTCACTGTGACAGGAATCCGCTGTCATACGCAATACTTAGCAAGATCTGTTACATTGGACACCGTTGTTTCCTTGCCAAGGACAAGTCGCATCCTACAAAATACTAAACACATGTGTTCAATGCAAAGCATGAAAACCGCGATGCGCCAAAGAGGCTCACCGCCGATGAGTTACAAGTGGAATTAGAGAAGTTCAGGCATATTACACCAGGAAACCATCCCGATAATGGTAGCGGGAAAAGGAAGCATGGCAGGGCATAAGAGAGATTATTGTTTACCCGTAGGTCCACTTTGTGGGACTTGGAGTATTGGAAAGATTTGGATCTGCGGCATAATCTTGATGTGATGCACATCGAGAAAAATATATGTGAAAGCATTATCGGCACAATTCTTAATATTGAAGGCAAGACGAAAGATACCTTAAAATATAGGATTGATTTGACACACCTGGGTATCAGAAAGGATTTGCAGGTGCAAGATGAAGGTAAACCACGGGATATGGTACCAGGTGTGTACGTCTTGGACAAGGCAAAAAGAAAAGAATTCTGTGAGGTCCTGTCACGTGTGAGATTCCCACATGGATTTGCTTCCAACCCTAAAAGGAGAGCCAGTGCAGATGGAAACAAGGTACAAGGGTTGAAAACTCATGACTGCCACGTCCTACTTCAAAGGGTTTTACCTGTTATCCCTAGAGGATTGGGCCGTCCTGACTTATACAGAGCAGTTGCAGAGTTGGAACAATTCTTCAGGGAACTCTGCAGTAGAAATAGCAGGGTAGATGCTTTGGAGTGTCTTAGAGACAAGATACCAACTATCCTATGCGACCTTGAGAAGATATATCCTCCAGCCTTCTTTGATGTGATGGTGCATTTGGCTGTTCATCTACCTGATGAGGCACTACTTAGAGGTCTAGTGCAGTATGGGTGGATGTACCCTATTGAAAGGCGGCTCAGCACTTTCAAGGGCTATGTTAGGAACAGAGCTAGACCTGAGGGTTCCATTGCAGAGGCCTACATTGCTACAAAAGCGTTGACATTTTGCTCAAAATACATTGAAATAGCTTATCATCTTAGCAAAGAGGTGGGTGAAGCCAATCCCAGGCTCAATGTTTTTGATTATTCTGCTCGAGTTACAGGGAAGAGTTGACAAGAGGACAAACCTAAAGATTTGGACAAAATGGTTTTGTATTTGTTGAATAACTGTCCTGAGATACTACCTTATATCAAGTAAGTGCTAAATACTGTAGCTTATACATCATAATCTACTAAACTTGCAGCACATTCTTGTATATTTAAATGTGTGACACGATCACTATGTTGTGCAGCATCTACAAAAGGAGTTACTACTGCAAAATCCAAGAAACATTGACAAACTGGTTATGGCAGGATTTGCGAAATGGTTCAAGAGCCATGTAAGCTTTTGAATTGCACTATCAGTTTTTTTAATATATTGAGTACATAAGATGACCATCTTGTCTATTTTCTAACCATAGGTTAAGAAGATCGGGAGGATGGGCAGGCAGTTGATGATGCCCTTTATGCACTACCAATGGGTCCTGATACTCGGGTAAGACATTATGAATATTGCGTTGTTGGAGATGTGCATTACAACACCCTTGCACGCGATGAAGGCAGGAAGACACAAAACAGTGCCATCATGAGCACAGATACGTACGGCATAGAGACAACTGAAATGTATGTTAACATAACAGACATTGTTCAGTTGCAGTATATCTCCAGTTCGAGGATCATCGGTGTGTGGTTCTGTTGTGTTGTCATTTGTATAACCTATTTTCCAGGATCGCAAAACCCAGAGCTGATGATTATTTAAAATCCATCAATGTCAAGGCGGCGTACCAGACCAACGAGCCTTCTATTTTGGCAAATCAAGTAACACATATGTTTTTCTTGGAAGATACATTTGCACGTAGAGATGACTGGAGAGTATTGCAAAGGTTTGAGCAGAGGAATTCATTTAATGAAGTTGCACAACAAGATGATGCTTACACTGCTCCTGATGTACAAGATTCCACATATGTTCCTAATATCTTTGAGAACCATCACATCAATGACGCTGGTGAAAAGATTGCCTGTCATGCTGTGGACATATAAGAGTTGATCAAGAAGAAGCCAACGTTCGAGGACATTGATGATGAAGATAAGATGACACTCTGGGGAATTACGATTTAGACTGATACACATGGCGGAGATGTTGACGCTGCTGCTGCGGATGATGATTAGATTTCTTTTCTCGTATTTGCCTGCCAGAAGACGTTTTTTTTATCTACTATGTGAAATTGTGTTTGCTATGACAACTGAAACTTGATGAATGTGTTGTTTAGTATTTTGCTGTGAGAACATCACTTGTTATCTATGTTCATTTGTGTTTGGTGATTGTATGACGACTAAAACATGATGACATTGTTGTTTAGTTGTACTCATATTTGGCTGTGAAACTTGAATTTGATGACATAGTTTGCTGTTGGACTGCAATTTGCTCGACGTCTTCGAATGGGAACAAAGCTGACCCGATAGGGCCTCTGCTAATTTATTTATTTATTACCAAAAGGGCCTATGCTATTTATTTATTTATGAGAAAAAGGGGATACCCCCCGATTTCTATTAATAGAAATCATAAGATGTTCACAACACTACGCCCCGCCTGCTACACAGGTTTCATTCATTACTAGTTTTAGCAAAGTGCTTATGTCATGTCATGACCACTGAATACATCACGACTGCTACATACACAGCAAATAAAGAGACAATCATCCTACATAGCACATCGATTTCGCCCATTATATTATCATGAAATTCTTCCGGTTTGGCGGCCATCTTATTAACTAAGGTGGCTTGCTGATCCGAAATTTGGGCTATTAAGTTCTCAAGATGAGCGAATTGAGATTTCAGACCATAAAATTCTTTAGACATATCATCGAGCTCTTTATTCATGTAACCCATAAATCTTATTTGTTCTTTAAGCTCGTTTTGAAGAAATCATTATGCTCAAACTGCAAGGACATAAAACTTCTAACGTTATTTTCAATTTCTTCCAACCTTTTAAGGTGAAAATCAAAACCATTAGGTAAAGCCATCGCGGCAAACAATCCAACACACAAGCAAACAAGAGATAAGCAAAAAGAGGCAAACTAGAAAAGAGAAGGGAAACAGAAAAACAGGGCGAATAAAACGGCAAGGGTGAAGTGGGGGCGAGAAAAACGAGAGGCAAATGGCAAATAGTGTCATGCGAGGGATAAGAGTTTGTGATGGTACTTCGTATGTCTTGACTTGTGCGTAGACTGCCAGGCAACGGCGCCAGAAATCCTTCTTGCTACCTCTTGAGCACTGCGTTGGTTTTCCCTTGAAGAGGAAAGGGTGATGTAGCAAAGTAGCATAAGTATTTCCCTCAGTTTTTGAGAACCAAGGTATCTATCCAGTAGGAGGCCACACGCAAGTCCCTCGTACCTATACAAACAAATAAGAACCTCGCAACCAACGTGATAAAGGGGTTGTCAATCCCTTCACGGTCACTTACGAGAGTGAGATCTGCTAGAGATAACAATGATAAGATAAATATTTTTGGTATTTTTATGATATAGATTGAAAGTAAAGATTGCAAAGTAAAAATAGATTGGAAACTTATATGATGGAAAATAGACCCGGGGGCCATAGGTTTCACTAGTGGCTTCTCTCAAGATGGCATAAGTATTACGGTGGGTGAACGAATTACTGTCGGGCAATTGATAGAAAAGCAAATAATTATGAGAATATCTAGGCATGATCATGTATATAGGCATCACGTCCGCGACAAGTAGACCGACTCCTGCCTGCATCTACTACTATTACTCCACACATCGACCGCTATCCAGCATGCATCTAGAGAATTAAGTTCATAAGAACAGAGTAACACCTTAGGTAAGATGACATGATGTAGAGGGATAAACTCAAGCAATATGATATAAACCCCATCTTTTTATCCTCGATGGCAACAATACAATACGTGTCATTTCCCTTTCTGTCACTGGGATCGAGCACCGCAAGATTGAACCCAAAGCTAAGCACTTATCCCATTCCAAGAAAGATCAATCTAGTAGTCCAACCCAAACTGAATTCGAAGAGACTTGAAAACATAACCAATCATGCATAAAAGATTTCGGAGAAGAATCAAATAGTGTTCATAGATTGACTTGATCATAAACCCACTATTCATCGGATACCGACAAACACACCGCAAAAAGAGTTACATCGAGTAGATCTCCAAGAAGATCCAGGAGAACTTTGTATTGAGATCCAAAGAGAGAGAAGAAGCCATCTAGCTACTAACTACGGATCCGAAGGTCTGAAGTAAACTACTCACACATCACCGGAGGGGCCATGGAGTTGATGTAGAGGCCCACCGTGATCAATGCCCCCTCTGGCGGAGCTCCGGAAAAGGCCCCAAGATGGGATCTCTTGGGCACAGAAGGTTGCCGCGGCGGAAATAGAGTTTCGTGGTGCTCCTGGATGTTTTCGGGGTATGTGAACATATATAGGAGCAAGAAGTAGGTCGGTGAGCCACGAGGGGCCCACGAGGGGGGAGGGTGCGCCTAGGGGGGTAGGAGCGCCCCCTGCCTCGTGGCCTCCTCGTTGATTGCTTGACGTCCACTCCAAGTCATCTGGATCACGTTTGTTCCAAAAATCACGCACCCGAAGGTTTCATTCCGTTTGGACTCCGTTTGATATTCCTTTTCTACGAGACACTGAAATAGGCAAAAAAACAACAATTTGCACTGGGCCTTGGGTTAATAGGTTAGTCCCAAAATAATATAAAAGTGTAAAATAAAGCCCATTAACATCCAAAACAGATAATATAATAGCATGGAACAATCAAAAATTATAGATACGTTGGAGACGTATCAGCTACAAGTAATATTAAATGGGCTCTAAAATGAAAAAAATACATCAAACAGGCAATTAAGTTCCAAAATACTTTTTTCTTTCGGATTTTGATATTTTAAATTTCATTGTTTTTGTGCGGGTAAAATTTCATTGGATTTAAATTAAGGTATGTTTAGTTTTCAAATTAATTTAAATCTGGCTAGAAATTTCGGGCTCTATGCTGTTTGGGACTGATTTGGAGGCTGACTTGTGTACGAAAGGCTTTGTTAACTTAGTCCACAAACGTTTCTTGCAGCAGTGACCGCTGGATGTTAATCCAACGGCCGTGCTGCTTCTTCAATATCTGATCTTCTTGCTCCAGCCGTCCAAACCAGCGCCGGTGGGACTGCCTGTTCCCGCCTCCCGTGGCCGTCTTTGCTGCCGCATAGGCCGCACCGCCCCACCCTACTCCATTGCTGGCCAGGCCATTCCTCTACCCACCCACACCTCCTATTATTTTCCGGCGACGGCAGCCGGACCAGTAAACTGTCGTACTCCTCACCGCGTGGGAAACCACTGCCGAGTCTTCCCCGACTCTGTGTCATTCCCTTCCTAGGCCTCGTCGTCGTCCACCGTCCTGGTGCTCTCGGCGCATCGTGGTCAATGAACGACATCCATCGGACGTGGACTGTACGTGGAGAGGCTGACAGCTGGGTCCACGGCCGCACACAAGGAAATGCCTCCTTATTACACGCAAAATAATGATTCCTCCACCTGACATCTGGGACCCACCGGAAGGGCCTCTGTATTTCGCGAAAAAATGTTTTCCCCGCTGACAGGTCGGACCCACCAGTTATACCTTCGCACGCAAGGAAGTGCCTCCTTGTTACTCACAAAAAAATAATACTCCCCTGCTAGCTGGGACCCAGCATAGTGGGAGGCTGACATGTGGGCCTACTAAGTTGACGGGGACGGAGTGCTTTGTCAAATTAGTCAATATGAACGATTCTAGATACAGTGACCGTATGATGTCCATCCAACGGCCGTAGTGCTTCTTCAACCTCTGGTCATCTTGCTCCAGCCGCCCAAAGCAGCATCGGTCGTGCCGCCTACTCCTGCCTCCCGTGCCCGGCTCTGCTACCGCGGAGGCCTCACCGCCCCCTACTACTCCCACCGCTGGCCAGGCCCTACGGCGATGGCAGCCTCACACCGTAGGAGAACTAGTGAACCCTCGTACTCCTCTCCGCGTGGGCATCCACTACCGCGTCTTCCCCGGCTCCGCGTCGTCCCTTTCCTAGGCCTCGCCGTCGTCCACCGCCTTGTTGCGCTTGGCACGGCGTGGTAAATGTGGTTAATGAATGACTTCCATCGGAAGAGTACTGTACGTGGAGAGGCTGACAGCTGGGTCCACGGCCGCAGCAAGGAAGTGCCTCCTTATTACGTGCAAAACAATGATTCCTCCACCTGACAGCAGGGACCCACCGAACGGGCCACCATATTTCACAAAAAAACATTTCCCCTGACTGCTGGGACCCACCAGCTACATCTTCGCACGCAAGGAAGTGCCTGATAGTCGAGACCCACCCGGTCGAAGCATACGTAGCGTTGTCATTCTGGTCGCGAACATGTACGTACATACGATCGGTGTGTCTGCAGGCTGCAGCGATGATCCGTGGCCATGCAAGGAAGGGCACGTGTCATAGTATAGGTGCACACATGTTGTAGTAGAGGCGCCCACATAGCAAGTACACGTATGTACAACGGCCAGGGTGCACGAAAGTAAATACAGCCACGCATGTACATACGGGCGGGGTCTCTAACGCCTACTCGCGCATACGTACGGCCAGGGCTCATGTACATGGCTGGGTCGGAATAGAGATATTGCGTCGTCGTCATGTTCATGGGGAGCCAACCGGCTGGGTCGAAATGGAATGCATCGTCGTGTTCATCGGGAGAAAACCGGCTTGGACGGAACAACCGATGGAAACGAGGCCTGGCGTACCGTAGAACGGAGGAAACGGCCTTGTGTTCAACCGGCCACGGTTGAAACGGGGTCCTGTTCATTGGGAGGGGTCTGGCTTACCGCAAAACGAAGGAAACAGACTTCTCTTGGACCACTTATGGTTGAAACGGGGTCCTGTTGACCGGCAGGGGTGTGGCGTACCACAAAATGGAGGAAACAGACTTGTGTTGGAGCGCTACGGTCGAAACGAGGGTCCTGTTCATCGGGAGGGGTGTGGCGTACCGCAAAACGGGACTCCACGGGATACTGTTCATCTCTACCGTCGACCTCCTCCAGCCTCCATGGGCTACTGTTCATCCACCGTCGACCTCCTCCAGCCTCCACCTGCGACTGTTCATCCACGGGTTCCTGTTCATCCAGCCTCCACCGCGCGCTCCTCCACCGGCTACTATTCAACCAGCCTCTCCACGGAGGTCCTGTTCAACCACCCCTCCATGGGCTACTGTTCATCCAGCCCTCCGTCGGCTATTGTTCAACCAGCCCTCCACCGGCTACTGTTCAACCAGCCCTCCATGGGGTCCTGTTCATCCAGCCCTCCACGGGATCCTGTTCATCCACCAGCTCGATCGGGGTAGTGTTCATCCAGCGCAACGACCTATACTACCATGGGTTCCGGTTCATCCAACCCACACCGAGAAATGTTCATCCAAACCCCCCAATAACGCTCACTATTCATCTAGAGGCAGCATCGATCGGCTTCAGTTAGCAGCAGTAGCGAAGGAATCGCTTGATCGGGTTCAGTTAACACCCATCGATCAATCGCTCGAGTTCAATAACGCGTAGCCTACAGTGCAATCGCTCGGGTTCAGTTAGAGCCCAACGCCTCGCTAGGGTTCAGTTAGAGCCCAGCGCCTCGCACACACGCGCGTACGTACGAGAGAAACGCGCATCGCTCGGCCCCTGACCACCCACCGTAACCGGAACTCCCCGATATTTTCCTCGCCCTCGCTTCTACCACGGGTTTTTCTGTCATGGGCGGCCCAAAGAATGTCATGCAGCTACGTCTCCGGCCTGCCAAGGATGAAAAGCCCATTTTCTGTAATGATTTTTTGTCATAGAAGTAGGACCCTACCACATCTATGATGATACCAGGTTTTGTCACAATTATCGTCATAGAAGTGTCATAAGTATGACAGAATTTTTTTTGTCCGCCCCAAAATGTCATGGATGTCTTTTTTTGTAGTGGAGGTGTTTCTTTGATTGTCTTCCGTATGTGTGGAGGTCGGGATCGCGCGATGGTTAACTCCTACCAACCCTTCCCCTAGGAGCATGCGCGTAGTGCTTGGACTTGTAGATTTTTGCAATAAGTATGTGCGTTCTTTATGACTAATGTTGAGTCCATGGATTATACACACTCTCACCCTTCCACCATTTCTAGCCTCTCTAGTACCGCGCAACTTTTGCTGGTACCACAAGCCCACCATTTATCTTCCTGAAAACAACCACCATACCTACCTATTATGGCATTTTCATAGCCATTCCGAGATATATTGCCAAGCAACTTTCCACCGTTCCGTTTATTATGACACACTCCATCATTGTCATATTGCCTTGAATGATCATGTAGTTGACGTCGTATTTGTGGCAAAGCCACCATTCATAATTTTTTCATACATGTCACTCTTGATTCATATCCCGGTACACCGCCGGAGGCATTCATATAGAGTCATATTTTGTTCTAAGTATCGAGTTGTAATCCTTTAGGTGTTGTTGATGATGAACGCCTTGGTTCAACTCCACAATCTTGGAGGCTCCCAGGTGACACCTAACCAATCTAAGAGACACCACTCTCCAAACGGTAATAGACAGTGTTGTTGATGATGAACGCCTTGTTCTTCTGGTTCAAGTGATAGTCTCCCCAACACTCAAACACTCTCTCACAATTTGGCTTTGGTAGGAGAGGGTATTGAATGGAAAGCAACTTGGGGAAGTCTAGAAATCAAGGTTCGAATGGTTGGAATGGAATCTCTTGATCTCAACACATGTGTAGGTGGTTCTCTTCTCAAAAAATGAATGGTGGAAGTCGTGTTTCGTTGTGATGGCTCTCTTAGAGAGCAGGTGGTGGTGGAGGGGCATAAATAGGCAGCATCAAAAATCCAACCAAGTCCTTGACCCAACTCGGTAATACGGACATGAAAATCTCGGTGACACCGACTAGTGCAAAAGACTTGATCGTTAGGCTTTTCGGTGAGGCTAGTTATACAAACTTGGCGGAACCAAAGTGCATTGGCTAGGGCAAGAACTCATTTCGGTAATTCTGGTCGGTTCATCTGGTGATTCCGAAGTGAAGCAACTTCATCACGGAAACTTGGTCAGGCCGTCTCAGTGAGACCAAGAACCATTTTAGTTACACCAAAGTATTAGGGTTTGGCATATCACTACTGCAGGATGCTACTAACGCGACACTATGATCAGAGACCCTTTGACGCAACTGTGTGCGATGTATTAGTCACAAATGGTGATGTAAAAACCCCGTCAAAAAAGACGCAAAACATTTGCGATGAATGATACATCAAACACGGTTCAGATTTTAGTTGCGTGTGCGATGATGCGCATACGGTGATCCATACGAATCGTTTGCGATGAGGCAGAACAACATCAACGGGCAGCCAGATCAAGGTGTGTGTGATATACGGCATACAGTTCGCTCCGATGAACGGTTTACGATGCTCGAGGTGAACACAAACGATTCAGTGTAACAAGATGTGTGTGATACTCGGCAAATAGGTCGGTAATCGGAATTGTGTGCGGTCATTATAGACAACACATACGGTCTTTTTTGTGAATTGTGTGCTCGCTAGGGAAAACAGTTCAACAAACCAACCTGTGGGCGATAATGTAGAAGATCTCCGTCGAATATGTATTAGTAAACATCTGCGATGAGATTGACAGGATAAACAGAGATAACAAATTAATATGAGTGAATGGAAACAGAGATATATACAGTTTGCTTAATTTAGTCCTTGTTGTTGTTGTTGGATGGCCCCATGACATCGTCTTGGCGAGGACGGTTCTTGCCGCTGACCGTTGGCTTTTCATCGCTGCTGCCGTCGTCATCATCGTTGATGTCGTCGTCCTCCTCCTCGTTCGACCATTCCTCCTCCTCATCATCATCGTCCTCTTCTTCGTCCTCCGAAGGCTCCTCGTCCGTCTGGTTGTCGTATGAAGACTATGGAGGCGGCATCCCTTCCGTGATCTAGATATAATCAAGGTCAGGGATCGACACCGGACTCATGGAAGACAAGCGGGATGATTTTGATGTTGACCTATCATCGGGCGCCAGACTGCTGGCTGAACTGTCGTCCTCGCTATCGCTCGACATGGCTGCAGAGTGTGTGCCAGTGTGTAGCGTGGCCTACCGGGGACGATGAAGATGGTGGACACATAAGTGGGGTATGCAGAGAAGAGGAAATGCCAATTGAACCGTGGGTTGACGTATTATCTAACCGCTGATATAATCAACCACAATTATTTGTACCCAGTCCCTCCAAATTCCCGGGGTTGCGCATGACTCCTATTGGCTATTTGGTTGGTTTCTTTTTTCAGGACAAAAATGAGGAACGAGTTTTGGGATTATGCACCGGTACTGGTACGAACGGAGTAGGACAGTTGGCAATCAATACACTGAGCTCTTCTTATTGATAAATCCAGTAATAATCTAACTACAAAGGAAAAGAAAAAAAGACAAAGGAAAATATATGCACGAATCTTCGCGTAACATCAATGGCATATGACCTAGATGTGCATTACTTAGAGCACATCTAGATGTGCTTTAGCAATACTGTGAAACAAAACCCCTAATCATCATTGCGAACAATGCATAGAACATGGCTAATGCGACAACAATAACTACACATGCTAGTTCCTACTTGTCTCTTGATTTCATCTATTGTATGTGATTGATTCTTTCTTGCTTCATCCTGCTGATTGTACATTCCAGATCAGTCAGCTTCTTCTTTAGCTTTATGTTGTCTTCTGCGAGCTTGGTGATAACACTCCGAGCCCTGCCATGCCATTCTTCATCCAGCCAGTTAACAAAGGCACAAGACTCATATCCCTGCCAATGTTAAATAGTATTCAGGATGAGCAGTGGCATTAACTCAAGTAAAATGATGAACTTAGCACTAACCTCTAAGGGGAAACTGAGAAACTGCCTACCAATGTCGAATCCCTTCGTGCATACAAATCGACCGGGAGTGTTCCCATGCACACAACTCAGCCTTTGGTACTTCTCGGTGGCGTAAAACTCGGAGTCGAACTCGAGTTGCGGGAGTCTGGAGTCATGCTCCGGATCCGGTGGCAGATTGCTTTCCTAGGGGGGGCATTCATTTAGGACGGATTCAGCAATGAGCTACTTTGGACATGCTAAAAAAGATTGGGATAGATTGGAACCTGACAGGACGATTTGAATCCGTAGTACACCTGCCTGTTGATGACCTTAGGCAAGTGCTCGGCGGCGACCGCCGTCGTTGAGGCAATACGAGAAGGAGGAGCCGCACCAAAACCATCAGCACCACTCGTCTGCATTCCCCCAATGTCAGCGCCACACGACGAGATTTGGAGGTTATCTAGGGATTTGGGGGAAATGGGGAAACTGTGGGGATAAGCTAATAGTCAGGAACTACTTATGGCACTATATGTTGTATACAGCACATTGTTTATACATGTCGTTTGTGTTAGGTATTACAGCGTCACACATGATTTCCGCACCAAACCATGTGAGAAGACAACGTAGGTGAGATGTACTGCCCTGTACATATAATTGAGTTAAAGTGATACCGTGTAAACAACCGCTCTGCGGATATCCGTCCAAAAAAACAGTTGCTCTGCATATAGAGATGGCGGCGGGGGCGGCCTAGGCGGCGACTACCGGAGAAGAGGTCAATCCTCGGTCGGTGGGCAGTGGCGGCGTCATAGGAGGTCAATCCTCGGTCTGCGGCGGGAGATAGGAGGAGCTCAACCATCGAGGTTGGTGACGGCGTGATTCGAGCACATCCATCGCAGTCGATGGCAGGATAGTGGAGGTCGAACTTCAGGAGGTAGCCACACTAAGCTTTGCTCCTTGACCCTGCTGTCTCAGCGTGCCTCCGCATTGCGCTTCTCTGTCTGCTGGGTGGAGGTCGCCGCTCGGCTAATTAATTAAGGTATTCTTTTCGTGAGTGGCTTAATTAATGTATTCAATTCCTAAGGGTAGTGTTGTACTAGTACTCTACATGTAAATTGATTGGCCATTAATTTTTGTCATTGCATGTTTGGATAAAAATATGGAGCGCCCTCAGTAATTATGAAAAAAAACCTTGTGATTTATGCACGCATCTTTGGGCAACAGTTAATCCGTGGATTAATGTTGTTGTTTTGTTTTTAATTACCATTCGTGCAGTGTAGATGGAACGATCTCAATGGATGAATAATCAAAAAACCGCAAAATTTATCAGGGTGTGACAGAGTTCATGAATTTGGCTGAAAGTACAAAGAGGAGAATTGGTGATGCGGATTACATTCCGTGTCCATGTGCCGATTTTGCCAATACAAAGTCACATGTAGTTGGAGATGTCCAGTGGCACTTAGTCTCTCGGGGATTCATGGATGGATATACATGTTCGACCAGAAACGGTGAAGAGGAGGTCATGGATGGAGATACCTAGGGCTGCGAGATGCCAAACCCCGATCAGTGTCACATAGATGTTGAGTCTAACATTGGGGCAGAGGCGTCAAGCTACCAATGGAACACCGGAAAGTCAAAACGCCCACTGGAAAACCAAGACGTCGACATAGATGACGACAATATTGATATGCTAGATTTTGCTGCTATGATTGCAGATTTCGAGGGCCCAAAAAGGGTATGATTGGGTACAAGGATCTGCCAACCATTGATGCGGACTCCAAGAAAGAATTGTATCCAGATTGCAAAAGGAAATATTCCAGGTTGAGTGCCACCCTAGTGCTCTCAGATTTAAAGCATCAAACGGTCTATCAAACAAGGGCTACACAGAGATGTTAGGTCTTTTCAAAGAAATTCTTCTAGAAGATAATGTGCTCCCTAGAAGCACAAATGAACTGAAGAAATTTGTTTTCCCATTGGAACTTGAAGTACAAAAGATAAATGCTTGTGCGAATGATTGTATATTGTACCGTGGTGAGTACAAAGATTTGCATGCATGTCCCACATGCAAGCATGCACGATACCAGCGCAGTAGAGCAAAGGACAAGTACAAATTGGACGACGAGATCAAGACAGGAATCCCGTTCAAGGTTGTTTGGTACTTGCCTTTAATTCCAAAGTTGAGCCGTTTGTTTGCAAACCCTAGAGAGGCAAAGAGGTTGCGGTGGCATCATGATGAGCGAATTGCGGACAAGTATATGAGGCACCCGAAAGATGGGGCTCAATGGGAATTAATCGACAACAAGTTTGAAGACTTTGCCAAGGATCCTAGAAGTATAAGGCTCGAGAGTGTACTGACGGGTTGAATCCTATTGGCGATATGAGCACCAATCACAACACATTGCCGGTGCTTCTGTGCATATATAACATAGCTCCTTGGTCGTGTATGAAGAAAAAATACATTATGATGTCAATGATTATCCAAGGCCAGAAGCAACCTGGAAATGACATCGACATTTACTTTTAGCTATCGGTAGAGAACTGCTGACAGTGTGGATAGATGCACCTGCTGTAAAATGTTATGATGCTTACAAAAAGGAGATTTTCGATCTACATGTGATGCTAGTGCACACCATTCAATATATGACGGCATTAGGCAACACATCGGGGCAGAAAACAAAGGGAGATGTGGAGTGTGTCACATGCATGTATAGGACAGCTAGCAGAAGACTTCCCAACTCGCGCAAAACCGTGTATTTGTGAAATCGTAGGTTCTTACGGAAAAATCACCCATACCGAAAGATGAAAGCTGAATTTGATAGTACCGTAGAGGTTGGTGTGGGCCCAAGACCCTATGATGGGGAGGTGGTCCACAACCTGGCTAAACAAATTAATGTTATGCTTGGCAAGAACCACCCTTTGATGGTGAAACAAACACCCAAGGGTCAAGTGTTTAATAAGAAATCGATGTTATGGAAATTACCTTACTGGGTGATTCTATGTGTATGTCACTGCATCGATGTCATGCACGTAGAGAAGCACGTATGTGAAAGCATCCTTGGTACTCTTCTCAAGATTAAAGGTAAAAGAAAGGATGGTGACGGTTCATGGCTCGATATGCTTGCTGGTCAATCAAAATGCAAGAGTGAAGCAGAAGATGATGACAAATTCATCAAAGCTCGCGAGAGTTACAATTTTAGTAAAAAAGAAGCATCACAGTTGTTCACCTATTTGTTGTCAGTTAATACACCCTCTTCCTACTCCGCAAACACAAATCCTCGCGGTGGCCATCATGAATCTGAAGGACAATGATATAAGAAACACACTCATTGAGCTCTTTGATTTCTTCAACCAACTATGGCAGAAAGTTGTAGATCCTCAAGAGTTGGATCGTATGCAAGATGATATTGCAAGAATATTGTCCAACCTAGAGATGTTTTTCCCACCGCCATTCTTTCATGTCATGGTCCATCTCACTGTTCACCTTGTCGACAAGATAAAGTATTGTGGTCATGTGTTTCTTCGCAACATGTATCCCTTTGAGCGGTTCATGGGATATTGAAGCACTTTTGTCGGAACCGAAACCATCCAGAGGCAAGCATACTACAAGGTTATATCGCAGAGGAGGTGGTTGAGTTTTGCACCGAATACATGAAACAAAGACCTATAGATTTGTGATAACCCACAAGTATAGGGGATCGCAACAATTTTCGAGGGTAGAGTATTCAACCCAAATTTATTGATCCGACACAAGGGGAGCCAAAGAATATTCCCAAGTATTAACAGTTGAGTTATCAATTCAACCACACCTGAAAGACTTAATATCTGCAGCAAGTATTTAGTAGCAAAGTAATATGGAATTAATGGTAATGGTGGCAAAAGTAACAGTAATGGTTTTGTAGTGATTGTAACAGTGGCAATGGAAAAAGTAACTAAGCAAAGATCAATATATGAAAAGCTCATAGGCAATGGATCAATGATGGATAATTATGTCGGATGCGATTCCTCATGCAACAGTTATAACATAGGGTGACACAGAACTAGCTACAGTACATCAATGTAATGTAGGCATGTATCCCGAATATAGTCATACGTGCTTATGGAAAAGAACTTGCATGACATATTTTGTCCTACACTCACGTGGCAGCGGGGTCCTATTGGAAACTAAGGGATATTAAGGCCTCCTTTTAATAGAGTACTAGAACAAAGCATTAACACTTAGTGAATACAAGAACTCCTCAAACTACGGTCATACCGGGAGTGGTCCCGATTATTTTTCGCTTCGGGGTTAACGGATCATAACACACAGTAGGTGACTATTGACTTGAAAAATAGTCAAGAACTCACATATATTCATGGAAACATAATAGGTTCAGATCTGAAATCATGGCACTCGGGCCCTACCGACAAGCATTAAGCATAGCGAAGTAATAGCAACATCAATCTCCTAACATAATGGATACTAGGGATCAAATCCTAACAAAACTAACTCGATTACATGATAAATCTCATCCAACCCATCACCGTCCAACAAGCCTACGATGGAATTACTCACGCACGGCAGTGAGCATCATGAAATTGGTGATGGAGGAAGGTTGATGATGACGATGGCGATGGATTCCCCTCTCCGGAGCACCGAACGGACTCCAGATGAGCCCTCCTGAGAGAGATTAGGGCTTGGCGACGGATCCGTATCACAAAACGCGAAGAATCCTTCTCTCTGATTTTTTTCTCCCCGAACATGAATATATAGAGTTGGAGTTGAGGTCGGTGGAGCCTCAGGGGGCCCACGAGACAGGGGGCGCACCCCAGGGGGGTGGGCACGCCCCCAGCCTCATTAACAAGGTGTGGGTCCCATGGTGTTGATTCTTTCGCCAGTATTTTTTATAAATTCCAAAAATATTCTCCGTGAAGTTTTAGGTCATTCCGACAACTTTTATTTCTGCACAAAAATAAAACCTTGGCAATTCTGCTGAAAACCGCGTCAGTTCGGGTTAGTTCCATTCAAATCATGCAAGTTAAGAGTCCAAAACAAGGTCAAAAGTGTTTGGAAAAGTAGATACGATGGAGACGTATCAACTCACCCAAGCTTAAACCTTTGCTTGTCCTCAAGCAATTCAGTTGACAAACTGAAAGTGATAAAGACAAACTTTTACAAACTCTATTTAATCTTGTTGTTGTAAATATGTAAAGCGAGCATTCAAGTTTTCAGCATAGATTATGAAGCAACCATATTCACAATAACACTTAGGTCTCATGTTTACTCATATCAATAGCATAATCGACTAGCAAACAATAATAACAAATCTCGGATGACAACACTTCCTCAAAACAATCATAATATGATATAACAAGATGGTATCTCTCTAGCCCTTTCTGAGGCCGTAAAACAAAAATGCAGAGCACCTTTGAAGTTCAAGGACTGACTAAACATTGTAATTCATGGTAAAAGAGATACAGTCACAGTCATACTCAATGTAAACTAATAGTAATGCATGCAAATGACAACAATGCTCTCCAACTGGAGCTTTTTAATAAGTGGATGGTGACTCAACATAAAAGTAAATAAATAGGCCCTTCGCAGAGGGAAACAGGGATTTTTAGAGGTGCCAGAGCTCGAGTTTTGAAACAGAGATAAATAATATTTTGAGTGGTATACTTTCATTGTCAACATAACAACCGAGAGATCTTGATATCTTCCATGCTACACACATTATAGGCGGTTCCCAAACAGAATGGTAAAGTTTATACTCCCCCACCACCAACAAACATCAATCGATGGCTTGTCCGAAACAACGGGTGCCTCCAACTAACAACAATCCTGGGGGAGTTTTGTTTGCAATTATTTTAATTTAAGCATGGGACTGGGCATCCCAGTTACCAGCCATTTTCTCGTGAATGAGGAGCGGAGTCCACTCCTCTTGAGAATAACCCACCTAGCATGGAAGATATAGACAACCCTAGTTGATACATGAGCTATTCGAGCATACAAAACAGAATTTCGCTTGAAGGTTTAGAGTTTAGCACATACAAATTTACTTGGAACGGCAGGTAGATACCGCTTATAGGAAGGTATAGTGGACTCATATGGAACAACTTTGGGGTTTATGGAAGTGGATGCATAAGCAGTATTCCCGCTTAGTACAAGTGAAGGCTAGAAAAAGACTGGGAAGCGACCAACTAGAGAGCGACAACAGTCATGAACATGCATTAAAATTAATCAACACTGAGTGCAAGCATGAGTAGGATATAATTCACCATGAACATAAATATCGTGGAGGCTATGTTGATTTTGTTTCAACTACATGCATGAACATGTGCCAAGTCATGCCACTCGAATCGTTCAAAGGAGGATACCACCCTACCATACCACATCACAACCATTTTAATAGCATGTTGGCACGCAAGGTAAACCATTATAAACTCCTAGCAAATTAAGCATGGCACGAGCAACTATAATCTCTAATTGTCATTGCAAACATGTTTCATTCATAATAGGCTAAATCAGGAACGATGAACTAATCATATTTACAAAAACAAGATAGGCCGAGTTCATACCAGCTTCTCTCATCTCAACCAGTCCATCATGTATCATCATTATTTCCTTTCACTTGCACAACCGAACGGTGTGGATAATAACAATAGTGCATGTGCATTGGACTAAGCTGGAATCTGCAAGCATTGAATACATGGGAGAAGACAAGGTAATATGGGCTCTTTGTTAGATCAACAATAATGCATATGAGAGCCACTCAACATTTTCATCATGGTCTTCTCCTCTCGACGCCCAAAGAAAAGAAAAGAAACAAAACTATTTACAGGGGAAAGCTCCCAACTAGCAAAATAATAATGAGAAATCTTTTGGGGTTTTATTTTAATTACTACTACTACAGGCATGGGAAGTAAACTAGCTAAAAGCTACAACTAATTTTTTGTTTTTTCTTAAGGTTTTTCAAACACACAAGAAGAATGCTGGAAAAGAAAATAAACTAGCATGGATAGTACAATTAAAAAGTATGAGCACCGACAATTGGCATGAGTGTGTGAACATGAATGTAATGTCGGTGAGAAATACATACTCCCCCTAGCTTAGGATTTTGGCCTAAGTTGGTCTATGGCCATGGCTCAAAGCTACCTTCTCCAGTGTACGAAGGAGTATCCTCTAGGTGCCACTGGTTGGCGATCTCCTCCAGATCCCACTGATAAACACACTGTTGATAAGGGTCAAGGGATGGCTCCGGCTCAGGCTCTGTAGCTGGTGTCAGGCTCCAGTACGCATAAACGGCCTCTAGTAAAACGAGGTACGTGCCTGAAAATATGTTAAACAAAGAGGGCGTAGGCAAGGTAACAATCTCATAGTAGTTTTTATCAAAAATCAATTTATACTTAAGCATCTTCTTCTTATCTTTAATAATAAAATCATGTGCTACCATACTCTTATAATCTAGAAAAATAGGGGGCAGCAACTCTTCCTCTTTCTCATAATGCCTAATAGGTATCCTAAAGTGTGCAGCAAGGCGCGAAGCAAAGATGCCTCCAAAGATAGGACCCTTTGTTCGGTTCAGATTTAATCGTTTAGCAACAATAGTGCCTAAACTGAAAGTGGTATCACGAAACAAAGCATGGTGCAAAATAACAATATCAGGAGCACTAAGATTTCCACTGTTCCCGCGACCAATTAAGCATCTACTAGCAAATATTACAAAGTAACGTAGAACAGGAAAAATGTATGCTAGTAATTCTTGCATCAAAAACCTTCCTCGTTTCCCCTACAACAATCGTATCAATAAAACCCTCCACATCATTACGATGTGGTTCCTCTATGCTGCCCTCAAAGGGTATCTTACAGACCCGACAAAAATCATATAGTGACATCTCCTTAACCTCATCATATAAATGAAATTCCACTGAAGGTGGTGATTTCTTTGCATGAAAATATTAGTGAGGAGGAGATACTGTTCGCGCTGGTCGCGGAGGAAGTCGATGAGGCCTGCATTCTCAGCCAAAGAATAAAAGTCCTCATAAATCCCAGCTGCTTTCAAAAACTCAACACAAGGCCATTCGCACGGCTGAACCTCCACAGTGCGAGGGAGATTATATTTGGGCTTCTTATTCTCTTCACTTTGATTATCCTTCGAGCTTCGGCTCGAAGAGCCCCTCAACAATCTCTTAATCATTTTCTTTCTCTGAAAAATTTCTGAAATTTTTAGTGACTCAAAATAAAAGTGAAACAAACTAAACAAGATTGGTAGAAACTACTCCCACAAGTGCCTAGAGGCCATATCATGCATTAAAACTACCTTTAACCACATAAATTTGACATGCAAGCTCAAGAGCAGGGTCACCTAAGCAGCAAATTTTTTCAATAAATAAAACACTAGAACAAAAACTAATTGGACCATTGGAGGAGTCACATACCGAAGAACAATCCCCCAAAGCAGTTTTGTGAATGGAGCTTTGAGCTAGGAGATCGAAAATGGCAGCAAGATGAGCTAGAACTCGGGTTTGAGTTGTGGGAAGATTTTTCTGGAGGAAGACAAAGTGCTGGAATAAGTGGAGGGGGCCACATGGGGTCCACGAGGCAGTGGCCGCGCCCAGGGATTGGGCGTGCCCTGGACCCTCGTGGCCAGGTGGTGTGGCCCCCCAGGTGTGTTCTCTGTGCCAAATATTCTTAAATATTCTAGAAAAAACATATAAAATTTTGAGGACATTTGGAGAACTTTTATTTTCGGGGTACTTTTTTATTGCAAGGATAATTCAGAAAACAAACAGAAAATACTATTTTTGCTTTATTTAATCTAAATAACAGAAAGTAAGAGGAGGGTAGAGAGAGTTGTGCTTTCTAACTTCATCCATCTCATGCTCATCAAAAGGAATCCACTAACAAGGTTGATCAAGTCTTGTTACCGAACTCTTTCCGAATAACACGAAACTGAAGAATTTTCGAATAACACTAAGTTACCTCAACGGGGATATGCATGTCCCCAATAATAAGAATATCATATTTCTTCCTGACAGTAGGAAGAGGAAATTCAAAACCTCCAATACTAATCGTTGAAATTTTTCCAATAGAATTAATACTGTGGACTTGAGGTTGTTTCCTCGGAAAATGTACCGTGTGCTCATTACCATTAACGTGAAAAGTGGCATTACCTTTGTTGCAATCAATAACAGCCCCTGT
>NC_053025.1:618333659-618418423 GCF_003073215.2 Triticum urartu
CCCCCCCCCCCCCCCCCCCCCCCGCAACATAAATCAGCCATT
Source organism: Triticum urartu (assembly GCF_003073215.2). Taxonomy (NCBI): domain Eukaryota; kingdom Viridiplantae; phylum Streptophyta; class Magnoliopsida; order Poales; family Poaceae; genus Triticum; species Triticum urartu. The sequence continues at coordinate 618,333,702 of NC_053025.1, forward strand.
GCACCAGCATAGAAGTAATGAGTCGGTGAAATCCAAACGACACAACCATCTGATAAAGCAAACCCAAGGATTCATGAATTTATTTTTGATGTCAATCCTCACTTAACATATACTTTATTAATTGAACATCTAGAACCAGACCAGCTTTGGTGCACAGACAAGTTTTATCAAGATCATGCAGCGTGTCGAAGTAGTTTCCCTTTGTGCGGGTATGGTGATCTAATCGTGTATGATGTGATTCCTATGCATATGCATGTGTATTTTATACTGTTGGGAAAACCCTGGACGGACAAGAGATAATTAACATATCATTATGATGGTGAATTTTCTTTTGTACGAAAGGCTCGACTTATACCACTTGATTCATATACCCTGGAGCGATACATGCCAGATTGCCAAAGGCGTGATCATGCTCAGGAAGCAATTGATGTGAAGGTACTCAATGACCAAGAGGAAGCAGATGTGGACATTCAACATGCTGAATTTTTAGCCTCGACAGTTTCTGCGGATGCATATGCTGAGAAGATAGACTTGAAACCGAGGACGATTGCGTTTCAAGGGGGAGAGGATGATATGGTCAACACTAGTTCTATTTGTACCGTCGACAACCATGACATACAAGACGCTGGTCTGGTTCAAGTTAAGGCAGTTTTGCTAGTCACTGTTTGCGATAACGTGAGGCGTCTTGATCAGAAGAAAACGGAGGTTGAATTAGAATCACAATTTGCTCTTGTGCCAAAATACACAATGCATGCTTGGATATTAGAGAAAGAAAAAAGAAAAATTCTAACACATACACGTTTGAGCAAGGCATACGTCAACTAGGTTGTTTCTTTTGGTTGCCACGTCCACATCAAGAGTATACATGGACAAGATACCTTTTGATTGAAACTAACAGAAGAATCCTAATTGGTTACTAATTCTCATGATCAAGACCATCGGAGATTTATGTGTACGTGAGCTGGTTTAAATGGTGGGATTTCCTCTCCTTGAGAAACAATGGATAGGGGCTGCCAGGAAATTATGTTTAATTACTTTAGGTAATTAAATTTTAGTGATTACTTGCCAAGTTAAAGCTTGTGCTCAGATTTACTTCGTTAGGTGTTGGTCGAGAGTTAGAGATAAAGAAGTTTTTATTTGGTCTGACTTATTAAGCAAGTTTGAGTCGGCTAGCTATACTAGTATATATAGTTATGGTACCCTGTATGTAAAAGCAGGTTATATTTTGGAGTTTAGATAGCGTCATATACCGACCATGAAACGGCCATCTTCGGGTGTCGCTGTTATTTATTCTCTATAAATTTTCGGTGTGGAAGTTACACTTGGCTCGAGGTCTGTCATTTCCGACGGGTTGCGTGTTGGTTAAGACTACTTAGGCGGGAGGTTCTCCGTGTGTCGAGGGATTGTCCGTTGGTTATCGTTACTCCATCTTTGGGTTACATGTAATGCTCGCGTAATTGGGAGATTTTATTAGCTGAATTCAGAGGAGTACATTGTATCGTGAAAGATAAGGCCAAATCAGTAACACGACAATGTTGTGCTTTCATCGGTTGGTATTTGGATCAAAGGTTGTCCACGGTAAACTAGTTTTCTTCCCCTAACGATTGATATTTTTATTTATCATGAGGAAAGATTGTAGTTCGCAAAAAGGTGATGGCGATGAAGAGGGATCCATTGCGTGCCTTGCCTTGGTACCATTGCTTTATGTGTGTGTGTGTCGAACCAGCTAGTTGTGCCGTGTTAATGAATTGCTATTCCAGTATGAATTTGGCGAGTAAGACTATAATTGATGCTTTGAACTTGCCGTTGATTGAACATCCAGAACTATACGAGCTTTGGTGGACGGACAAGTTTGATTAAGATCATGCATCGTGTTGAAGTAGTTCCCTTTTATGCAGATATGGTGATTTGTCGTGTGTGATGTGATTCCTATGCATATGCATGGGTGTTCTATACTGTTGGGAAAACCCTGGATGGAAAGGAGACAATTAACTTATCATTATGTTGGTGAATTTTCTTTTGTACGAAAGGCTCGACTTATACTACTTGACTCATATACCCTGGAGCGATACATAGCAGATCGCCAAAGGCGTGATCATGCTCAGAAAGAAATTGATGTGAAGGTACTCAATGACCAAGAGGAAGCAGACGTGGACATTCAACATGCTGAATTTTTGGCCTCGACAGTTTCTGCGGATGCATATGCTGAGAAGATAGACTTGAAACCGAGGACGGTTTCGTTTCAAGGGGGAGAGAATGATGTGGACAACACTAGTTCTATTCGTACCATCGACAACCATGACATGCAAGACGTTGGTCTACTTCAAATTAAGGCAGTTTCGCTCGTCACTGTTTGCGATAACGTGAGGCGTCTTAATAAGGAGACAATGAAGGTTGAATTAGAATTAAAATTTGCTGATGTGCCAAAATACACAATGCATGCTTGGATATTAGAAAAAAAAGAAAATAATTCCAACACATACACGATTCGATCAAGGCATGCGTCAACTAAGTTGTTTCTTTTGGTTGCCACGTCCACATCAAGAGTATACATAGACAAGATACCTTTTGATTGAGACTAACAGAAGAATCCTAATTCGTTACTACTTCTCATGATCAAGGCCATGGGAGATTTATGTGTACGTGACCTGGTTTAAATGGTGGGATTTGCTCTCCTTGAGAAACATTGGATGGGTGCTGCCAGGAAATTATGTTTAATTAATTTAAGTAATTAAATTTTAATGATTACTTGCTAAGTTAAGGCTTGTGATCAGATTTACTTCCTTAGGTTTAGGTCGAGAGTTAGAGATAAAGAAATTTTTTTTAGTCGACTTATTAGGCAAGTTTAAGTCGGCTAGCTGTACTGTTATATATAGTCATGGCACCCTCTTTGTAAAAGCAGGTTATACTTTGGAGTTTAGACAGCGTCGTGTATCGACCAGGAAGCGGCCGTCTTCGAGTGTCGCTGTTATTTATGTTGTATAAATTTTCAGTATGGAAGTTACACTTGGCTCTAGGTCTGTCGTTTCTGACGGGTTGCGTGCTGGTTACGTCTACTTCGGCGGGAGGTTCTTTGTGTGTCGAGGGATTGTCCGTTGGTTGTCGTTACTCCATCTTCCGATTACATGTACTGCTCACGTAATTGGGAGATTTTATCATCTGAATTCAGAGGAGTACATTGTATCATGAAAGATCGGGCCAAATCAGTAGCACGACAAGGTTGTGCTTTCAATCAGTTGGTATTTGGAGCAAAGGTTGTGCATGGTAAAATTGTTTTCTTCCACTTACAAGTGATATTTTTATTTAACATAAGGAAAGATTGTGGTTCGCAAAAGGTGATGGCGATGGAGAAGGATCCATTGTGTGCCTTGCCTTGGTACCAATGCTTTATGCGTGTGCGTGTCGGACCAGCTAGTTGTGCCATCTTAATGAATTTCTATTCCAGTATGAATTTGGTGAGTAAGACTGTAGTTGATGCTTGGAACTTGCCGTTGATTGAACATCCAGAACCATACGAGCTTTGGTGGACAGACAAGTTTTTTCAAGATCATGCATCGCGTCGAAGTAGTTTCCCTTTATGCGGATATGGTGATCTAGTCGTGTATGATGTGATTCCTATGCATATGCATGTGTGTTCTATACTGTTGGGAAAACCCTCGACGGACAGGAGACAATTAACTTATCATTATGATGATGAATTTTCTTTTGTATGAAAGGCTCGACGTATACTACTTAACTCATATACCCTGGAACAATATTTGGCAGATCGCCAAAGGCGTGATCATGCTCAGGAAGCAATTGATGTGAAGGTACTCAATGACCAAGAGGAAGTAGACGTGGACATTCAATATGCTGAATTTTTGGCCTCGACAGTTTCTGCGGATGCATATGCTGAGAAGATAGACTTGAAACCGAGGACGGTTTCATTTCAAGGGGGAGAGGATGATATGGACAACACTAGTTCTATTTGTACTGTCGACAACCATGACTTATAAGACGTTGGTCTGGTTCAAGTTAAGGCAGTTTAGCTCGTGATAACGTGAGGCGTCTTGATTAGGAGAAAATGAAGGTTGAATTATAATCAAAATTTGCTGCTGTGCCAAAATACACAATGCATGCTTGGATATTAGAAAAAGAAATAAAATAATTCCAACACATACACATTTGATCAAGGCATGCGTCAACTAGGTTGTTTTTTTTAGGAAAAGGAAATCTCATTAAAACACATAAGCTGGGTTACAATCAGAGTTAATTACATGCATCAAACCCTGTGGCACATCAGCTAGAATACAAAAATCACCATTCACTCTAGCAAAGGCAGCTAGCTCATGTGCGGCCACATTGCATTCTCTGTAGATTTTGGATACTGTGCATGATTCAAACTCTCTGAACATTTCTTTCACTTTCACATAGCAGGCCCACCAACTGGCTCTATTAGTGTTGCAATCATTCACAGCAGTTACTACAGCGGAACAATCTGATGCAAAAATCACATTGTTCAAAGCTAATCTGTGTGCCTGGGTGAGGCCAAACAACAAGGCCTGAGCTTCAGCTTCCTCAGCTTCAGTACATCCATGAAAGCAGCAGCCCGCTGAGAAGGAAGACGGGTTGCATGCTGGCTACGTCTACTTCGACGGCAGGTTCTTCATGCGTCGAGGGATTGTTCATTGGTTGTCGTTACCCCATCTTTAGATTATGTGTACTGCTCGTGTAATTAGGAGATTTTATCAACTGAATTCAGAGGAGTTCATCGTACCGTGAAAGATAAGGCCAAATCAGTAGCACGACGAGGTCGTGCTTTCATCAGTCGGTATTCAGAGCAAAGGTTGTTCACGGTAAAATTGTTTTTTCTAGATACCATTGGTATTTTTGGCCTTGATAGTTTATGCAGATGCATATGCTGGGGAGATAGACTTGAAACCGAGGACGGTTTCGTTTCAAGGGGGAGAGGATGATATGACCAACACTAGTTCTATTTGTACCGTCCACCACCATGACATACACGACGTTGGTCTGGTTTAAGTTGAGGCAGTTTCGCTCGTCATTGTTTGCGATAACGTGAGGCGTTTTGATCAGGAGAAAATGAAGGTTGAATTAGAACCACAATTTTCTTCTGTATCAAAATACACAATGCATGCTTGGATATTAGAGAAGGAAGAAAATAATTCCAACACATACATGTTTGATCAAGGCATGCGTCAACTTGGTTGTATCTTTTGGTTGCCACGTACACAACAAGACTATACATGGATGTGATACCTTTTGATTGAGACTAACGGAAGTATCCTAGTCGGTTACTACTTCTTACGATCAAGGCCGCCGGAGATATATGTATACGTGAGCAGGTTTAAATGGTGGCATTTGCTGTCCTTGAGAAACATTGGATGGGGCTGCCAGGAAATTGTGTTTAATTACTTTAAATATATAAATTGTAATGATTACTTGCTAAGTTAAAGCTTGTGATCAGATTTACTTCCTTAGGTGTTGGTCGAGAGTTAGATATAAACAAATTTTTGTTTGGTCTAATTTATTAGGCAAGTTCGAGTCGGCTAGCTGTACTGGTATCTCTACTCCTAATGAAGCAGTTGATAGTCTCGCTTCCAGGTTTTTTTTCGTCCCACCACTTTCGTCCGGTTTTTTTTCGTAGGTTAACCGTCGTAGATTTTTTTCGTCGCCTCCCCCACTTCATCGGTTTATTTTCACTTCACCCTCTCACACAACGAAAAAAACTAAACGGATCAGAACTTTCCATACTGACGCAAATTATTTAGTAATGTCTTTATGTAAAAGAATCAATCACAATCAATCTCTAAAAATCAAATCTAAATTAATTAATCTTGATAACGTTTGTTTCCTTCCGAATCACGTCCATAACTTTCCTTCCTTGTTTGGGCAGAAACTGTTTGGTAGCAGAGATTAGGAAGCTTCCTATGAGTGTAGTAATAGGAAGTATTCTTTTTCTTGATGATTCCTTTCCATGCATGATGATAGTAAATTAGGCCAACATTCACCACTATTTATCAACGTCATCAATCGTATCCATTCCTACCAGTTTTAAGGGAATCTGCTCGCTATGTCTTTTTTAAGGGGATCCGCTCGCTAAGTCGTCGTCGCATGTTATTTTCACAAGAAATTCCCCTAAAAAAGGCGTGGGTATTGGTAGTTGAACGCCGGCTAGGTTTTCCGCCTGTCCCATCCTCGCGCTGTGCCGCCGCCACCCACCGAATTTCCAGCCGCCCGAGCCCGTTAACTTCGCCAGCCATCGGGTCGACTGCCCCCGCCCCAAACCCCCATCCCCAAGCACTAGCTATTGCCGTGTTGCCGCCCCAAGATCCACGCCACCGGAAACGAATCAAGCGCCGTCCCGACACCGCCGTCGCCGGCCCAGCACCTCCAGCCTTGCATGGACAGCTTCAATGTGCAGTCTCTCTTGCTGCCTCACCTTCTGCCAGCGCATGCAGCGGCGGGGTTGGATGCGTGCGTGCTTGCTAGCTTGCTCTCCGTGCGTACGTACTTTCTCTGCGTGCGTCGCACCGGCCAATGCGCATGATGCATGTGTGCCTGCTTTTCTGTATGTGTATGCCAGCATGATGCGTGTGTGCGTTGCTGTGTGTGTATGATATAGATGGCCCGAGTGTGTGCATGCGGTGCTCTGCTCTCTGCTGATCTATGTGTTGGTGCTCCTGCTATATGTTCATGCCATACAAATGAAATTTCTGTTAATCTTCTGACATGTTGAGTTGGTTCTCTCGGTCTTCTGAGGGGGTGAATGCAAAGCAGTCTATTAAGCCAGGCACTATTGCTGAGCTAAATTGACAAAAAAATATTGGTAACCATAGTTGTAGTTTAAGTAGTAGCGAGTTGTCTGATATGTATAAAGAGCCCGTTGGAACTGAGCCCGTTGCTAAATTGACAAAAAAGGTCGCCAGTGTCACTTGATATGTATGAGAATATTAAATGTATTATTAACATGATTAATATTGAACTCTTAAAGTTAATGTGGCCCCGTTGCAACGCACGGGCGTTCTTCTAGTATATAGTAATGGTAGGCTCTTTGTAGAAGGATGTTATATTTTTTGAGTTTAGATAACGTCGTGTATCGACCATGAAGCGGCCATCTTCGGGTGTCGCTGTTATTTATTTTGTATAAATTTTCTGTGTGAAAGTTACACTTCGCTCAAGGTCTGTCATTTCCGATGGGGTGCGTGCTTGTTAACTCTACTTCAATAGGAGGTTCTTCGTGTGTCGAGAGATTGTCCATTGGTTTTCATTATCCCATCTTCTGGTTACCTATACAACTCGCGTAATTGGGATATTTTACCAGCTGAATTCAGAGGAGGTCAATGTATCTTGAAAGATCGGGCCAAATCAGTAGCACGGCGAGGTTGTGCTTTCATCAGTTGGTATTCAGAACAAAGGTTGTTCACGGTAAAGTTATTTTCTTCCAGTTACGGTAGATATTTTTATTTATCATGAGGAAAGATTGTAGTTCGCAAATGGAGATGGCAATGAAGAAGGATCCATTGCGTGCCTTGCCTTGGTACCAATGCTTTATGCGTGTGCATGTCGGAGTTTTATCAAGATCATGCATCGCGTCGAAGTAGTTTCCCTTTATGTGGATATGATGATCTAGTTGTGTGTGATGTGCTTCCTATGCATATGCATGTGTGTTCTATATTGTTGGAAAAATCATGGACGGACAGGAGACAATTAACTTATCATTATGATGGTGAATTTTCTTTTGTACAAAAGGGTCGACTTCCCTCGAGGTCTGTCGTTTCTCATGAGTTGCGTGCTGGTTACGTCTACTTGGGCGGGAGGTTCTTGTGTCGAGGGATTGTCCATTGGTTCTCGTTACCCCATCTTTGGGTTATGTGTACTGCTCGCGTAATTGGGAGATTTTATCAGCTGAATTCGGAGGAGTTCATTGTATCGTGAAACATCGGGCCAAATTAGTAGCATGATGAGGTTGTGCTTTCATTAGATGGGGACCAGAGGAGACTTTGGTCGGCTGGTTCAGCCCAACATCTGCGGCGGCTCTTGATGTCATTACCCTCCTTGTAGGCGAAGCCGAGGTCCCTCCTATCCAGCCCCGACCACCTCCCGGACGAGAGTCCAAAATTTGTCTTGGATTGGGCACCGGCGGCCTGGACGTCGTATCCCTCCATGAGGGCGCCATCTTGCGAGGCTTGGGTGTTCGGGGGAAAGTTGCTATGGGTGGTGGAACCTGCATGGCAAGGGCTCCATCGGCGGCGATGGTGTGGAGGTTGGCAGGTGAAGCGGCGTCGGATATACCGTGTCTACAATAGTGGATCTTGGCGGCATGGTGCAGCCGAGTCTCGGCGACATATGCGTCTGAATGGACGAGCGCAAGGCGGTAGCGCTGTTCGTCGCCGTGGTGGCATCGACAGATGGCCGGCCTGGTAAGGATGATGCATGATCTCTTTTCTGGACATGGGTCAGCGGTTCGATGGTGGTGGCGGCTTCTAAAACATGTGTGTGTGGTGTACGCGTTAGATTTGCTGCACCGAGTGTAGGCTCCTTATATGTCATGCGGGCAGATCGGTGGTGACCTTAGTTCTAAATGGTGGGAGAGAGGGCACTCCATATTGTCGAGTTGTTAGGTGTAAGTGGTGGCTTCGGATGACTTGATGTATATTCTTGTCAGATCTTTGTTGAATAATTAATAAAGATGACTGTATGCACCGACTGATGGAGAGGCCGGGGATTTAAATCACCTTTCTGAGTAAAAAATGTCACTAATAGAAGGCAATTTTCGGGAACCTCCATAGGTTGGCGTGCGCTCCGCGTTCAGCTACCAGTGTTGGCCATCTTGACCTTTTTCACGGAATATTTGGGACTCAGACTGGCCATAGTGGGAGTAACTTCAAGAGTAACATCGATTCCAACTTAGCAAATTTGCCTATGTGACAACGAGTTAATATGTAGATGAGTAAATTGAGTAACTTAGCTAGTTACTGTAACATCACATATCCCAAGACAGTACGAGTCTATAACCTAATAAATGAAGCCTTGCACGACATCACACATATGTTACTACCCATTATAGAGGTACTACCTCCGTCCTAGTTTATTGGTCCCTATTGTATTCTTTGCCGAATTTTGACCATAAATTTAACAAACAAAAAAGTTCATGCATGTCATAAAAAAATATATCATTAAGAACTATGTTCAGATACGAATCGAATGATATAATTTTTGTTTGACATGCACTAACATTCTGCCAGTCAAATCTTTGATCAAAATTTAGTACAAATTATTAAAGGAGCCAATAAACCAGGACAGAGGTAGTAGTAACATAGCCTAGAATAGCGTGTATGTTATGGCTAGTCTCATTCATAGGAGCAGACTTTGCCATCCAGATCCAAGAAGGATGGTGCGCACGCCTATAAATACCTATCTACTCCAGCTAGGAGTTCGATCTAACACAACCATCATATCCATATCCAGCCCAACAAATGGCGCCTCTCAAGGTGACTGCTGCCGTCTGTGTCGTGCTGGTCCTGATGATCCAGCTACAGGTGCCAACGGTCGCGCAGGACATACCATGCGACGAGTGCGAGCCGGGATGCGGCCAGGCTTGCAATGCGCAGCGCCCCTACTTCTGCAACAGCTTTTGCAACATCTTTCCCACCCTGTGCAACTACTGCTTCCTCATCCAATCCGACTTGTGCGTGCCCGGGTGCACAAACCTCTGCAGGATCTACTGCGTGTGATCGACCATGCAGGAACACATCGACATGAGTGGATTCCAGAGTGTCGATGAGCATGCCTGCGTTGCCATTGTTATATTTGCTGCTCTATGTGCAATAAGTCAATGCCGGTCAGGCTGCATGCATGTATTGCATGCGAGTGCCTTGACTTAGCATTTGATACTGTGTTTAATTTGCTACTATTCCCTTCACTGCAGCATATTACATATTACTACGTTGTGCATCCAATGCATTTATATTGTACGCCCACCATTTGGTTATGAATAAGACTCGTTTGGAATATCACATATCTACCAAAGCAAAGTTCAGGTTGCACCTACTTGTGTATAGTTTATCTGCAAAGGTCAAATGTTCTCTTGTTTGGAAGAAACAAAAAGAAGAATTTTTCATATAAGGATAACACGAATCTTGACACAAACCGAATGGTTTAGATAGAGGGTACGCTAGTATGGTGGTACTAAAAATCCACACTCGAAGTATTCCTATATGCATATCATATAATTATCGTTTCGACCAAGTGTTTGGTTGTATATGTAAATCGCGTAACTCCCACGATAACCCACGTAGCCCATTTAAAGATAAAGAAGAGAATTATTCTACGATCTTTACTTGTGTTGTAGGTAAGTTACCTTTTTAGTATATATGATTCCTATTAAATCTATTAGGCTATGTAATTGTTAGAGTACCTCTATGGATTCACTCCTCTCAAACATCAATTTGGGCTACAAGAATTTATACAGGGGAATTGCTCATAGAAGTCCAAGAAACCGAGGTGGAAGAGGGGGGAAAGAAAGTTAGGAGAAGCCAGGGGCGCCGCCAGTGACGTGATCCTACGCGGATTCCTTCTTCATTGCTTCCTCCCCGATATACGAATGTTCCAAGGCCTCGCCGGCCCTTGGTAAAAGTGGCATGTACGAATGTTCCAAGGCCTCGTCGGCCCGTGATATGAAACGTCCGGACTTGTCAGCACCGGGTTCATAGTAAAGTCTCAAAAATGTGTTTGGCCTCGTCGGTCGCGAACAAAACGGGTCCAGCCTCGTCGGTCAAGACATGAGATATCTCCGGCCTTGTTAGTCGTGGAACAGTGAAATGACCCCCTCGCCTTGTCGGCCAAGGAGAAGTATGTCTAGCCTCGTCGGCCTAAACTTGCGAGGGTTCCGACCTCATCGGTCACGGAAGAGATGGATCGTGTGATGAGACTTTGCAACGGGCGCCCAGCCGTGAGGGCCATGAACGATGTATCAAGATTTACATGCCAGGCGTCTCATCATATGCCGGGGTGCTGATCCACGGGCACCTATGGGACCGGCGGACCGGGTCCCTTTCGGTTCGGCGGGGGCGGAGATCGTGCAAGGAGCTGATCGAGGCGAACCACGCGAGCGATTTACCCAGGTTCAGGCCGCACGGATGCGTAAAACCCTACTCCTGCTTTGTGGTTTGTATTGATTTCTTGCTCCGGTGCGCGGAGTGCTACAGTACACACCAGCAGCTAGCGAGACCGAGCGTGAGTGTTCGAACCCCCCTCTACGTTGCACACGGGCCTCCTTTTATATGCTCAAGGGGTCATCGACAGGTGGCAACGGAGGCAAAGGGTAAAAATGGAAAGGTGCTGCAGTAGGTACAGCTACCTGCTACAGTGTATCATACCTAACCCTGACGGCAGGGGACAAGGGCCTTAAATGCCCGTCTATGTCGCCTAAACAGTGCAGAAAAGGGACTGCCAGGGACGCCACCGTTCGCCACGATGGCGAACTTGTCAGCGCCGCTTGCCATCGCACGCCGCTGGCTGCACAGCCTCCCGCCACGTATGCTTGGAAGGGCCCCAGAGCGACACGTTGGTGGATGTGCTGGAGCGCAGGCCCAGAGAGGTGGCTTGCCGCGGCAAGCGCCTTGCCGCTTTCGTTGCCTTGTCGCGTCCGGGAGCTTGTCGCTCACCGGGCCTTGCCGGGACGCGTGGTGCGCCGCGGCAAGTTCCTTGAAATGCCTTGGGTGGCCTTCCCAGTAAGCTCCTCTTGCCGGGGTCTTGGGATGCTTTTGTTAGCCTTCTCGGCAAGCTCCTCTTGCCGGGGTCTTGTCTCCTTGACTTGGATACTTTGTTCTTGAATGGCTCCAAAGGAACCACGGAGCGCCTTGGCGGTCACCCGGCAAGCCTTGCCGCGGGACGCTGCGACTGCTCGTGCACAAGTTCGGGATACTAGGGTACCCCTACTCTAGTACACCGACAGGAGCCCCCAGGCCTAGGCCATACACGGTGCCAAGCGCTGTTGGGCCAGGCCCAAAATAGGGCACGGGCACGCGCGGCCTAGGTTACGCCGTATCTCACTCCGTATCCACCGCGCCCTCCCCGAACGGCACGCGTTGAATGCGGCATCGTGGGAGAGGACGTGGGTGGTTTCTTTATTCGGAAATGCGGAACGTCCGCCCCCTCCCTCTTTATAAGCAGGGGAAACAGGGGCAGTTCGCCCACTTGCCCGTTGCCGTTCCAATCTCAGAAATCTCCGCCGCTCCCTCGCCTTGCCAAAACTGAGAGAGAGAGCAGCGCTCCGCCCCCACATCGCCACCAGCACCACCAACGCCGTCGACCTCTTCCACTGCTTCCGCCATGGCTCCAAAAGCCGACAAGGGGAAGGCCGTGAAGTCGACCGAGGCACAGCGGCTCGCGGCACTGCGGAAGGAGCGAGTCGTCTTCCCCCCCCCCCCCCCAAGCTTGGCGCGAAGGACCTGAGGGAGAACTACTACCTTTTCTGGTCGGCGGAGACGCGAGCGCATCCGCGCACGAAGGTACTCCCCGCCGCCGCTTGGAAGAAAGCCCCAAACGGATATCCCTTCTTCGCTCTGTTCTTCTACTGCGGGCTCCGCCCGCCTTTCTCTGAGTTCTTTTGCGACATCATGAATACCTATGGATTCCACCTCCTTGACTTCACACCCAATGTCGTTCTGACAATGGCAGTTTTCGCACATCTCTGCGAAAACTTTGTCGGAGTCCTTCCCAATGTTGCCCTCTTCCGCCACTTCTTCATACCCCGAATAGAGAGAGGAGAATCCCTATCCGGCAGAATCGCCTGGATCTCAAGGGCCGGCAAGAAGGAAACGTATCTGGAGGGAGAATTCCGCGGCAAGTGGGAGGAGTGGAGGGCAGATTGGTGCTGGATTGACGAGGAGAGCCCGCAACCATTCACCACCCGGCGCCGAACCCCAGTAGCACGCGGCAGCGATTGGAGTGACGTGGCCCCGGAAGATGACAGGCTGAAGATTGCCGTCACCAGGATCCTGCGTCTCAGGCTTGCCGGGCTAACTGTTGGCGCTGTTGGCGCAGACTTCCTTCGCTGCCGCATCGCCCCCCTGCAGGAACGGGGGAGGCCCACATGGGAGTTCAAGAACGCGGCAGACATCATGAGGCTGCGGCCGGGCCTCAATTACAACTTCACAGTCCTGGAGCTCAACGCGATGCTTCAGGAGCTCTTCAAGTATGACCCCCAACATCCCGAGGTGTTCAGGTTGCCGGGGGACGTCGTTCCGTTGTGCAACAATTCCTCGCTCGACCGCATCCGTGCAATGATGCCGGAGTGCGACTCGCATGGAATTGTGCCAACTTGGCAGGAGCCTGCAGACGAGGTCATGCAGCAGTTCTTCGACGACTTGGTGGAAGTGCCGATCCGCTCCGACGAGAAGGATGGCCTTACCCGCGACACCACCGACGCAGAGATGGCGCTCATCGCCACTAGGCTGGAGGAGGCAGCGGCAGCCGCAGCCGCGGGCGAGTTTGGGTTCACTATGGAGGAGGCAGATGCAGCAGAGGCGGCAAGCCGTGCCGAGCGAGGGGAGCCTGCCAGCAAGAAGGAGCTTGCCGGGTGTGACGCCGAGCCGAGCGAGCCCGCCAAGGACACGAGCGGCTCGCTAGAAACCAACTCATCTTCCACCTCGTCTTCAGACAGCCCACCACGAGCAGAGCCTCCATCCCCACCAAGAAGGTGTCTCCGCAAGGTCGTTGACATGGCTGAGCGGCAAGCGGGTCAACAGTCGCCGCGCCGCGTGATACGCTCCACCGCGGCAAACACCATTGCTGCAGGAGCGCCTCATGCTGCGACGGCAACTGGAGCGGAGTCTAGCCGGACCACCGTTTCAGTTCCTGCCGCTGCTCACGCCGCGCCAGTAGCCGGGGTGGGGTCGTCTCAGACCGCCACCACTGCTCCCGCCAAGCGGCCAAGGGAAGCTTCTCCTCCGCCTCCTCGCGGCGGGTGCGCGCCGGACTTCGACTTCTCCGCGTTCAGCTCCGACGAGGAAGAATAAGAAGAGTAAGCTTCTCTTGTTGTACTTGCATTTCTTCAATTCTTGCTGTTTGTCTTGTATCTGACTTGCTTTTCTCTGAACTTGTTCCTCTTTAGGACTCTGGCCCAGAGAGCGGCAAAGAGAGCTAAGGTCCCAGTGATCGTCATCGAGGATGAGCCTACTGCGACAGCAGGTGGCACGCCCGAGACAACCTTGCCGGACCCGGTGACTTTCCTCCAGAGCAGCCCCCAGCGTAAGTGTATGATTTACTTTCCGCTGCGAGGCACGCACGGGTACTTGTCTTTGCTGATATCTACTTGTTGACTTGTGTAGGAGCCCAGCAGCCCCACCAGGAGCCAAGGGAGAATCCTCCGACAAGGGAGAACTCTCCGGCAAGGGAGGGCTTCCCGGTAAGGGAGAAGTCTCCGGCAAGGGAGGGTTCTTCGGCAAGGGACAGCACCAGCGGCCCCCCGACGGCGGAGACCACGACTGCAGAACCTGGTGCAGGTACTCCTCTTGCTTCAAAACTTCCCTTGGGTTCTCCTTCTCTTGATCTTCTTTTTGTTGGATATTTGCTTGACTCTTCCCCCTTTTCCGGCCGTCAGACCCATCCGCTGCAGAGCAGATGGAGACCGAGGTCGCCGCCGACGAAGCAGCCGGTGGTGGCGATGCCGCCGGCGCAGGGGCCGCCAAGGCTGCCGCCGCAGCAACTGGCGAAGGGTCTGGTGATCGCACTGATGGCCCTGAGGCCGCAGGAGCGCCAGGCGCTACACCGACCACTGATCCGTCCGCCGGAGCTGCAGCGCCAAGCTCCGAGGAGCCCCAGCCGGGCGTCTACTTGAAGGCCGGCGAAGGCGTCTTCATCAACCTCCCCTGGGCGTCAAGCTCCAGGGTGCCGGTCGAGGGGGAGATCTTCGACGGAGAAGTGCTTGCCTCCGCGGGGTTGACGGTGGTTGACGCGCCAAGCAGCGGCAGCAACGAGCCCGAAGAAGAGCGGCTGCTGCGGAAGTTGCTGTCGCTCTACCGCGCGCGGCAAGCCAAGCTGGAGTCCCGCGAGGCGCTTGTCGCGAAGGTGGGAGTAGACATTGAAAAGCGCGCGGAGGAGCTCAGGGGTTTCCATCGGGAAGCTCTTCGAAATCTGGCGGAGGAGCGGGAGCAGCTCGTTGAAGCGCAGAAGGCCTTCCTCCTCGAGAAGGCCAAAGTCGAAGAGCGGCAGCGACTTGCCGCTGTGAAGCTAGCCGCGGAGGAGGGCGAGCTGGCGCAGCGGAAGGTCAATCTCGACGCCCACGAGGAGGAGCTTGCCGCGCGCGAGGAGAAACTTGGCAGAGCCCTCTAGCAAGCAGAGGACGCTGCCGCCGCCGCCGAGGCCGCCAAGAAGGAGTTGGAGACGAAGGTGGCGCGGCTAGAAGCCGATCTTGCCAAGAAGGGTAAAGAGCTCAGCGCCGCCAAGGTCTTCAACGTGGATCTTGAGTTGAAGCTAACCACTTTGACCAAGACTCTGGACAGCGCCAAGAAGCGGGAGGCGGCCTTGAAGGAGGAAATCAAGGCCGACAAGGCGCTGCTGGAGAGTGCTGCCGCCGCCCAGAACGCCTTCAGGGAGACTGTGACGCACTGGACGGAGAGTCTAGTGAATACCGCCACAGACATCGACAAGGAGCTGGCGCAGCTGGGGATGAAAGATCTCGGGTATCCCTCCGACGACAACCTCCAACCCAGCGCCAAGCTCGTCCTGTTCTTCAAGGGCGTGGCGACGGCCCTTCAGCGGCTCCGGGAAAGGATCCCCAAGTAGCTGGCCGACGAGTCGCGCAAGATCTGCGCGGGAGCTCTTCAGAAAGTGTTGATGAAGGTGGCCTTCCGCAATCCGGGCCTCCGCCTCACCAATATCCTCAGGACCTTGCCGCCGGAAGCTGATCTGGAGGAGCTCAAGGCCCTTGTCGCACCCATTGTGGACAAGGTGAGCGGGATCAAGAGGGTCGAAGGCGATCGCGTAGATTAGGCCGCCCATTTCTTCTTTCCTTGTCGCTGTTTATCATGTCATGAAAACAATCTATTAGAGCTGCGACAAGCTATCCTTGTAATATAGCTTTGTTCTATGGAATGATTGCAATGTTATTCCCTTTACTTGATCCCTCCCTTTGTATGTCTTTTTACCCTACGCTTTTAGGGAACTTGCCGGTGCAGGCACCTGGGCCGCGAGCGCTGAGTGCGGGACGTCAGCAGCCTGCTGGCAGTGCCGCTACCGGCAAGAAACCTTGTCGCAACTAGTTGCGGCTCACTTAAGTTGCTGAGCGAACTCGAAACAAAGTAAGGGCGCTAGCGGCTCACTTAAGTTGCTGAGCGGACTCGAAGCAAAGTAAGGGCGCTAGCAGCTCACTTAAGTTGTTGAGCGGACTCGAAACAAAGTAAAGGCGCAACTAGCTACGAGTTGGTTCCTCTGCGCACAGGTTTTCCATACAAAGTGCGGTCGTTCAAGGGAGATAACTTAAAATTTAAAAAATTTGATTGCTCAAACTTTGGCAACTTAGCTTTTTCTGTTGTTTGCTTCCCGGCAAGGCAAAACTTTTCTTGAACGACGCCTGGTCCATACCATCGTCTTCTCCTTCCCCCCCCCCCCCCCCCCCCCCCCCGACAAACTTGTGGGCGAGGGGAACCTTCCTTTCAAAAGAAAGAAGAGACAATACAGATATGGGCCTTTACGGCTCGTTATTGCTTACCGTGGGGTAGGTGCTGCACAAAGTGTCAGATCATATATGCCAAGAAATAAGAAGCATGAAATCAACAAAATGTGCGAAGCACGTGAGCTTTACTTATGCACGGGGTCTGCGCCCGGCTTTGTACAAAGGATTACATGCAACAGTGGCAAGACTTGTACAAAAGGTGGTTGCCGGAACAGGTTCCGACAACCGCGCCTTACGGGTAAAACTTACGAAGATGCTCAATGTTCCAGGAGTTGCTCACCGGAATGCCATTTCGGTCTCAAGGCGGACAGCGTCAGGCCTAGTGACTCGTTTCACCCGGTAAGGGCCTTCCCACTTCGGCGTCAACTTGTTGGAATTCTTGGCGGACTGAACTCGCCGAAGAACAAGGTCGCCTTCCTCGAGATTTCTGGCGTTAACTTTGCGGCTATGGTAGCGGCGCAAAGCTTGCTGGTAGCGAGCAGCTCGCACAGCAGCCTGAAGACGGTCTTCCTCAAGGAGCAACGCGTCATCTTGTCGCAGCTACTCTTGCTCGAGCTCATCATAAGCGAGCACTCGAGGTGACCAGTATACGAGTTTCGTGGGGATAACTGCCTCTGCTCCATAGACTAGAGCGAAAGCTGTCTGGCCAGTGGCTCGATTTGGCGTCGTCCTGATCGACCAAAGATCCACCGGCAGCTCCTCGATCCAGTTTCTTCCGCACTTGTGCAGCCTGTCGAAAGTTCTGGTCTTGAGCCCGCGCAGCACTTCAGCATTTGCCCTCTCCGCTCGACCGTTGCTTCTCGGGTGAGCAACAGAAGCGAAGCAGACCTTGGCGCCAAGACCTTGGACGTACTGCATGAAGGTGCGGCTCGTAAATTGTGTACCATTGTCAGTGATTATCCTGTTAGGGATCCCGAAGCGGCAAACAATCGACCTGAAGAACTTGACTGCTGACTGTGCTATCACCTTCCTCACTGGTTCCACTTCCGGCCACTTTGTGAACTTGTCGATTGCAACATACAAGTACTCAAAGCCCCCGACAGCTCGGGGAAACGGGCCGAGGATGTCGAGCCCCCAGACCGAAAATGGCCAGGATAAAGGGATCGTCTGGAGAGCTTGAGCTGGCTGGTGTATCTGCTTGGAATGAAACTGGCACGCTTCACACTTGGTTACTTGTGCAGTTGCATCCTGGAGGGCTGTTGGCCAGAAGAAACCTTGCCGGAATGCTTTGCCGACAAGTGCTCTTGCACCAATGTGGTGTCCACATATGCCTCCATGTATCTCTGCCAACAGCTTTTGTCCGTCTTCCCGCTGAATACACTTCAATTTCACACCGTTGAGTCTTCTTCTGTACAGTGTCTTGTCGACAAACTGGTACATACTTGACTGTCGGGCTACTCTTTCCGCTTCTTCTTGCTCTTCGGGAAGTTCTCCTGTCTGAAGGAAATGGACAATCTGCTGCGCCCATGCTGGAGCTTGTGGCTCGACAACAAGGACTAAAGGCAAATTTGCTGCTGCGGGAACATCCGCTTCCACGGCGAGAACCTCCGGTTCTGCCGGAGCGTGACGTTCCCTGGCAAGTTTGCCAGAGCAAAACTTGTCAGGAGCTTTTGCTTCAACGGAACAAACCCTGGGGTTTGCCGGAGCAGACTGCTCCTTAGCGCTTTTGGCGTTGATCTTGGGGACTGCTGCGGGAACATCCGCTTCTCCGGCGAGAACTTGCGGCTCTGCCGGAGCATGACGTTCCCCGGAAAGCTTGCCGGAGCAAAACTTGTCGGGAGCTTCTGCTTCAACGGAACAAACCCTAGGGCTTGCCGGAGCAGACTGCTCCGCAGCGCTCTTGGCGTTGATCTTGGGGACCTTGTTGGCGGCGGCTTCGGGAAGCTCTGCCGGCAAATAGTCACCAGAAACCAACTTCCTCTTCTTGCTCTATCCAGTTGATGGCGTCACGGACGGTTGAGTCAGCTTGAGCACAAAGATCCCTGGTTCCACAGGTAACTTAAGTGCGGCGCATTTTGACAGGCCATATGCAATGTCGTTCTGAGCTCTTGGAACATGTTCCATTTGTAGGCCGTCAAAGTGCTCTTCTAGCTTTCTCACTTCGTCGACGTAAGCTTCCATCAACGGACTCTGATAATTCTTGTTTACTTGGCGAACAACAAGCTGTGACTCACCCCAGATAATGAGCTTCTTGATCCCAAGGTCTGCCGCGATCCAGAGACCGGCAAGCAAGTCTTCATATTCTGCAGTATTGTTTGTTGCTTGCTCCTTGGGAAAGTGCATCTGGACTACGTACTTGAGGTGCTCTCCGGTGGGTGCGACAAGCAGCATGCCAGCGCCGGCGCCTTGCAGTGAAAAGGCACCATCAAAGTACATCAGCCACTCTTTGCTTACTTCCTTGTCGGGGATGCTCGTTTCTGGAATTTCTTCATCTGGTGTTGGCGTCCATTCTGCTATAAATTCTGCCAATGCTCTGCTCTGGATAGTTGAAGTACTTTCAAACTTGAGGCCAAAGCTTGACAGTTCCAGTGCCCACTCAACAATCCTGCATGTCGCTTCTGGATTCTGCAGTATCCTCTTCAGCGGAAAGCGAGTGACAACTGTGATCTCATGTGCTTGGAAGTAGTGGCGTAGCTTTCTCGAGGCCATGAGAAGGCCGAAAAGCAACTTTTGCACTCCAGAGTACCTTGGCCTAGCCCCCTGCAGAAGGGAACTGACAAAGTAAACTGGGCGCTGCACCATTTTCTTCTGTATCTCCTCTCGCATCTGCGCAGATCCATCTTTGTCGGGACCAGAGCTTGCCGGGGGAGCGCCCTGCTTGTCGCTGGATGCGCTTGCCGTGGTTGTTGGCTCGTCGTCTGCCTCCCTCTCTGCTACTAACGCAGCACTAACCACTTGATTGGTTGCCGCTATGTACAGCAGCAACTTCTCTTGTGGCTTAGGTGCGACAAGTATTGGAGGGGAGGACAGGTACCTCTTCAAGTCTTGCAGCGCAGCCTCCGCTTCCGGAGTCCATTTCATTGGACCTGCCTTTTTCAATAATTTGAAAAATGGCAGGGCGCGCTCAGCAGACCTAGAGATAAACCTGCTGAGAGCAGCCACGCAACCGGCAAGTCTTTGTACATCCTTGACGCCCTTTGGTGCTTCAATCTGCTCAATGGCCTTGATCTTGTCGGGATTGGCTTCAATTCCCCGCTGAGACACGAAGAACCCGAGAAGCTTGCCGGAGGGAACTCCAAACACACACTTCTCGGGGTTGAGTTTGAGGCTGATCTTGCGCAAATTTGCAAAGGTCTCGTCTAAATCTTGGATCAAAGTTGCTCTGTCCTTGCTCTTGACCACTATGTCATCCATGTATGCTTCCACATTTCTGTGTATTTGCAGCTCAAGAGCGACATGAACTACCCTTGCAAATGTTGAACCAGCATTTTTTAATCCGAAAGGCATCCGTATGAAGCAATACATGCCACATGGAGTAATAAATGCGGTTTTCTCCTCATCCTCTTCTGCCATGAAGATCTGATGATATCCTGAGTATGCGTCAAGAAATGAAAGCAAATCACATCCGGCTGTGGAGTTAACAATCCGGTCAATGCGCGGCAAAGGAAATGGGTCTTTGGGACAAGCTTTGTTAACATCAGTAAAATCGATACAAAGTCTCCATTTCCCATTCGCCTTGCGCACGACTACAGGATTGGCCAACCACGTAGGATGGAGCACTCCTCTGACAAGGCCTGCTGCTTCTAGCTTCTTGATCTCTTCTGCTATGAATTCTTGGCGCTCCACTGCCTGCTTCCTGACCTTCTGCTTGACGGACTGCGTATGAGGACAAACGGCAAGGTGGTGCTCAATTACTTTCCTGGGAACACCGGGGATGTCAGACGGTTGCCACGCAAACACGTCGACATTCGCCCGCAGGAAAGCAACGAGTGTGCTTTCCTATTTAGGGTCGAGAGTGGCGCTGATGGTGAAGGTACCACCAGTGTCGTCCTCCTTGGTGGACACCTTTTTCGTCTCTGGAGGAGCTGCCATCGTCTTCTTACACTTGGCGGTGGAGCTCGATGGTGCGTCCTCGACGGCAGCGCAGCTCTCCGAAGAGGTGCGCTTGCCGGAGTGGGCATCAGAACTCTTGCCGGACTTGGTCTTCTCCCCCCCGGGAGCTTCAGCGGCAAGTGACTCGCGATCTGCTGTGGCTGCTGCTTCCCGGTAGATCTTGTCGGCACAGATAAGAGCATCTTTCTTGTCGCCGGGGACAGAGATGACGCTTATCGGGCCTGGCATCTTCAGCATGTTGTATGCATAATGAGAGGCTGCCATGAACTTGGCGAGTGCTGGACGGCCAAGTATCCCATTGTAAGGTAATGGAATATCGGCAACGTCAAAAGTGACCCTCTCAGTCCTGAAGTTCAGCTCACTGCCAAATGTTACCGGCAGCGTGACTTTCCCCTTCGGCTTGCTCCTTCCCGGGTTGATTCCTTGGAATATGCTGGTCTCTTCGAGCTCGCTGTGAGGGATCTGGAGCTTCTGGAGTACAGTGGAGGAGATCAGATTCAAGCCGGCCCCGCCGTCAACTAACATCTTGGTGACCTTGAGGTTGCGGATAGTTGGTGAAACCAACATCGGCAAGCACCCGACTGCAGTCGTGCGATCAGGGTGGTCCTCAATATCAAAGATGATAGGTGTGCTGGACCATTTCAGAAGCTTGCGTGATTCGACAGGTGGTTCTGCTGCATTGACTTCCCGCACCCACTACTTGAGCTGGCGGTGCGAAGTATGCAGAGAAGCACCACCGTCAACGCACAAGACCTCTGTGGCTTTCTAGAACTCCTGCTCACTGGTCTCGACATCATCCATGTCTTCGTCGTCGTCGTTGTCATCATCGTTGTCGCGGCCGCGGGGAGGTCTATCTCCTTGCCGCTGCTTGGCCTTGCCGCGGCGTCCTCCCCGGCCGGCGCGCTTCTTGTCGGATTCTCCAGCACCTCCTTGGGCCCTCTCCTTGTCGCGTCGCTCGTACTCAGCCTTTTGCTGCTGAACAAGCTGCTCGACTTTCTTACAGCTCTGGAGGTCATGGCCCTTGGTGCGGTGAATCTTGTAGTATTGCTTGTCGGTGCCGTCCTGCTTGTCGGCGACCGCCACAGCCTGGCAGTTGGTGCATGCGGCAACCTCCTTGCCGGAGCTACCAACTTTGGCCTGCTTGGCGCCACCTTCATTGCCGGACTGCTCAACGACTAGCACCTCATTGCCTTTCTTCTTCCTGTTCCGCCGCCGGTTCTTCTTTGCCGGGGCAGCATCCTCGCCGTCAGATCCTCCTGCTCCTGCATTCTCTCCGGGGAGTCTCCTCCCTTCCTCAGCACGTGCACACTTGTCGGCCAGGGCATACAGCTCGCTGACGTCTCTGATCCTGCACATCGCCATCTCCTCCCGCATCCTGCGGTTACGCACGTTCTGATGAAACGCGCTGATGACCGCGGCGGGGTGGACGTCTGGGATGTTGTACTACACACGGCTGAACCTCTGAATATACTTGCGCAGGGGCTCTCCTTCCTTCTGGACAAGCAGATGAAGATCACTCTCTTGGCCATGAGGTTTGTGGCTGCCTGTAAAGGCGCCGACAAACTGATGGCATAGGTCTGCCCGGGAGGATATGGAGTTGTCCGGCAAGTGCATGAGCCAGGACCTGACGTTGGGTTTGAGCACCAACGGGAAGTAGTTGGCAAGGATCTTGTCGTCCCGCCCCCTAGCATCCTGCACCGCGATGGTGTAGATGCTGAGAAATTCCGACGGATGCGACTTGCCGTCGTACTTCTCTGGCACATCTGGTTTGAAATTCTTCGTGCTGGGCCACTGGACTTGCCGCAGCTCACGAGTGAACGCAGGGCAACCTACCGCGTACGGCAAGTCGCCTGGTTCCCCTGGCGCATGCATGTCGACAGAGGGCCCAGCGCGCTGGTCTGATTGACGTCGCGCTTCTCTTCGGCGCTCGATGCGAGTACGAGCGTCCTCTTGTTGTCGTTCTTGAAAAACTTGGCGTTGATCGCCACGAGCTTGCGGATCTGATGACGCGGTGGAGTCGCTGTCAAGGTGGATCCGGCGAGTCGGCGATCTTGGCCTTTGGGGCGGAGAGTTCACAGAGGTCGCACCCCCACCGGTCTTGTCGCCACCGGCTCGTGCCTGGCTGACTTGCCGCGGCTGCGACGTGCTCGGCTGCCGTGGAGTGTCGCCATTGGCGAAGCCGATGAGACTCTGGATGGTGGCCCTCCAATCGTCGATCTTGTCCGCCGTTGGAGGGTAGTCTAGGAGCAGTTGAGCTCGCGCCAAAGCTTCTGCTGCAGTGGCGGGTGGTGGTGGCGAACGGTGCGAGGAGCGGGATATGCTCGGACTTCTAACCACGTTAGAAGGAGCAGTATCCCGTCCAGGCGACCGTGCCTCGCTGGTGCCAGCATGTTGGCGTGCATGGTGGTCCTGAGCGCTCCGAGATCCACCAGCTCGATCATGGTCTAGCAAACGCATGGTACCGTGAGCACCATGACGCTGTCGGTCCCGCGCCTCCTGAGATGGGCACGGTGCATGTACGGACGCCGATGTCTTGGAGTGCGCCCGGTCATTGTGGGAGCCGGCTACGCCGCCGATGGGCAGCGCAGCCTTGTCCTTGGACCTGGCAGCACCGTGAGCTCCCTCGTCGACGCGCGTTCTTCCGCCGGCGCCTGCCCCATCAGCCGTTTGCTCCGGCGATGGTGGGTTCGGCGCGGACGGAGCAGCCGCCTCCGAAGCCTTCTTCTTCGGCGGCATGTTGATGAAGATGATGAAGATCTAGCTCGCGAGGACGCCGGATCTGGTTCACACAACTTCGACGCCCCCTACCAGGCGCGCCAAAGATGCCGGGGTGCTGATCCACGGGCACCTATGGGACCGGCGGACCGGGTCCCTTTCGGTTCGGCGGGGGCGGAGATCGTGCAAGGAGCGGATCGAGGCGAAGCACGCGAGAGATTTACCCAGGTTCGGGCCGCACGGATGCGTAAAATCCTACTCCTGCTTTGTTGTTTGTATTGATTTCTTGCTCGGGAGCGCGGAGTGCTACAGTACACACCAGCAGCTAGCGAGACCGAGCGTCAGTGTTCGAACCCCCCTCTACGTTGCACATGGGCCTCCTTTTATATGCTCAAGGGGTCACCGACAGGTGGCAACGGAGGCAAAGGGTAAAAATGGAAAGGTGCTGCAGTAGGTACAGCTACCTGCTACAGTGTATCATACCTAACCCTGACGGCAGGGGACAAGGGCCTTAAATGCCCGTCTGTGTCGCCTAAACAGTGCATAAAAGGGACTGCCAGGGACGCCACCGTTCGCCACGATGGCGAACTTGTCAGCGCCGCTTGCCACCGCACGCCGCTGGCTGCACAGCCTCCCGCCACGTACGCCTGGAAGGGCCCCAGAGCGACACGTTGGTGGATGTGCTGGAGCGTGGGCCCAAAGAGGTGGCTTGCCGCGGCAAGCGCCTTGCCGCTGTCGTTGCCTTGTCGCGTCCGGGAGCTTGTCGCTCACCGGGCCTTGCCGGGACGCGTGGTGCGCCGCGGCAAGTTCCTTGAAATGCCTTGGGTGGCCTTCCCGGTAAGCTCCTCTTGCCGGGGTCTTGGAATGCTTTTGTTAGCCTTCTCGGCAAGCTCCTCTTGCTGGGGTCTTGTCTCCTTGACTTGGATACTTTGTTCTTGAATGGCTCCAAAGGAACCACGGAGGGCCTTGGCAGTCACCCGGCAAGCCTTGCCGCGGGACGCTGCGACTGCCCGTGCACAAATTCGGGATACTAGGGTACCCCTACTCTAGTACACCGACATCATATTAAGTAGCCACGTTGTTCAAGAATCATGAAAACATGTTCAGATCTGAATATTTGATGTCCACCAGTTGCTAAATGAATTAGCCTGCCATACTGACTCTGCTATGTGCGCAAACAATTAGAGTGACTTCTATTACCCCAAATGGGCTGCAGTTTGTACAGCACACATACTGATTAATCTTTTATGAGCCTTTAAAATTTTAGGCCGAAACTATGAGTGGTTTAGCCGTGAGAAATTAAAAAGTGTTGTTTAGTCTATAATATCCGCCTCATACTATTTCGCTTTAGTCTATAATATCCGCCTCGTACTATTTCGCTGACTTGTTAATTTCTGCAATTTACATCAAACTTTGCACAAGGTATACCATGCATGTCAACTGCATGCTGTTATCAATTTTCCAAGGTCAAACTTGCTTATACTCAGACTGCACCATCTAGTGGTGTAGAGCACTTGCATTCACACAGATGTTTCTTCCATAATAGTACTTGCTTGTGACTTGTACCATTGGATGCATGGGCGCATGGCCATATTAACGTGTGGCCACTGCTGATGAAAGGCTCATCCATGATGGACCGTATGCGCATGAGCACCCTGGCGGCCGTACATGTACGGCAGCCTGCTTGTGGCGTTGCGTCCGTGCTCATGTTTGTCTTGGCCTAGCAGCATGTCTATGTATATGTGTGTCCTCTGGTCGGGCCATTGTATACTCCATCCGTCCTTTAAAAAGTATACTTTCAATTTTATTAGAGAGTCAAACTATCTCAAACTTAGACACGTTCGGGTAGGAGTTTGTGCGTTGTTATGGGCAATTTGAAACTGCAGAAATGATTTGGCTTTTAACAGAACAACAACTATTCATTTTTGTAGGTTTTATTCCGAGCTACTGCGCTGATCCGTATGTGGTCCTTACTCACTTCGACGGAGGCCAGGGAGCGTTTGGTTACTGGATCTGTCCGGTAGGAGATGGTAGCGCGGGATATCTTTAACCGGTTTGGATGGCAGTCATGTAATAGGACAGGCGATTAGTTTACCTATCTTCGTTATGCCAGCCGGGTGTGGCTTTTGGGACTTTTGTTTTTGGCATTGTGGCTCTTGGTGAGCTAGCCATTTATTTGTTTCCAGACTTTCAGACCTTATTGAACATCCTTTTTTATATATAATTGTGGCCGTATGCATCGTTCTGATGCAGAGGCAGGGGAGTCCCCTCTTTTTGATAAAAAATTCTCAAACTTGGACCGAATTTGTGCAAAAATATATCAGTATTTGTGAAACCAAATAGGTATATAATGAAAATATATTTTATCACGAATCTAATGATACTAACTTGATGGCATAAATGTTGATGTATTGTTGTATAAATACAGTCAAACATGAAAATGTTTGACTTTCTAAAAAAGTTGAAAGTACACTCTTCAAAGAACGGAGGGAGTATACTGGCCTGTACTAATTTTGGTCACACAACACCTACACCTGTATTTAGCTCACTGTAAATTGATCAATTCTAGCTCGTAGACGTGCCTGTGTACAATAACCATGAATCATGAATACACCTGTACCTGTGTATAATAATCATGAATGTTGAATCTCGCCTTAATTACCTAAGGTTGCATGGAGACGTGCAGCTAACCGGAAATCGACGCCTCGTTATCGACGGAAACGCCTCCTCCACTGAAGCATCACCGGAAATCTTAAAAAATAAGTCCAAAAATAATGTGAGCACCAGAACTTAGCTTGGTGGGTTTGGGATACCACTGTCCCTCTAACCATCCAACCACAAGTTGGTGCGCCGAAGCCTTGCTAAAGGCATGTAGGCGTGGAGAAGATTTTCCTTTGATTCTAAGAAAATAGTTAGAAAAAACTTTATGAAAATACTTCCCATACTCATAGATACTTCGGTGCGACAAAATCTCGTCAAATACCCAGCTGAAGAAGGTGCTCACGACGTAGCCATTGGCAATACCATAGTGGTTAGAACCGACGTAGTATTCATGGTTGGCATAGCCTTGTGTAAAGACAGCAGTGACAACGATAACTGTTGTCACGCCCAACCTTCCTTCAAAATGTTCTTGATTGGAAGATGAAATCAAATGGCCAGCTCCCTGGCGTCGGTGCTAAAACTAACAATTCTCGGGTAAGGGGTCTCGAACTGGTAGCGTCGGCCCGATGGTAACAGGAGGAAACATGGACACAGTTTTACTCAGGTTTGGGCCCTCTCTCACATGTAATACCCTACTCCTGCTCTTTAATATTTTGTGCATGGGGTGCAAAGTGGAGAGAGATCTACCTCGAAGTTATACGAATGTGTTCTAATCTCTAAAAACCTTTCCTCTACAGACTAAACCCCTCGGCTTATATAGGCACCATGTGTATCTAAGTTTTACATATGGTCGCTTACAATCTAGGGATGACATGCCGAACAATTAAACACGCCTTGAAGTGTATTCCATATTTAGTATGCCGAGAGTCAGGGCATATATGGCCTCCGTGGTGTGCACCCTTTAATCCAGGACACCATCAGTAGCCCCTAAACATGTCTTCAAGTGGAGGACCCAGGCTTCTATCTTCAGAACAACTTCAATCTTATAGTCATCGGTTTCGTAGGTGAGTTCTATCTTCCACATCGGCTCCTTAATTCGAGGACATCTCAATCCAAGTCTTTTTTATGTTCTTCATAATCAATCTTCTCTTCAAAAAGCACCAGGAAAAATGTGTAGATCGCCTACTCCATCAAATAAGTGGTATTTTTAACAAAGCCCTCATCTGGGTAGTTTTTGCTTTTACTGACCCGACACTAGTAGAAAACGGGCCATCAGTCCCGGCTCCAGAGGCCCTTTAGTCCCGGTTCTGTAACCAGGACAAAACGATCGGGACTAAAACCCAGAACTTTTAGTCCCGGTTGGCTTACGAACCGGGACTAAAGGGGCTCCACATGGCCGTTGTGGGGTGCCCACGCAGGAGGACCTTTAGTCCCGGTTTACCCGGTTGGTAAACCGGGACTAAAAGGTCGCCACACGTCAGCAACCCCTAGGCACTAGGGTTTTTTTGAAGGGGGTGGGTGTTTAGGGGTTTTGGATGGTTTAGGGGTTTCATATTGTGTTAGCTAGCTACTACATATATATAAAGAGAAGTGACCGCTCTTTCTCCGTGCTTGGTGGACGCTAGCTAGTACATATAGAGAGAATTCAACGGTATAGTAAGCAAATGAAGGAAACCATTAATTACGCAAGATCGTCATGAACATATATAGAGAGAAGTGACCCCTCTTTCTCCGTGCTTAGTCGAACAACAAGTTTACATATATCTATCCGATGCTACTACATATATACAATATAACATCCCTTACATCATCAAGCACCAAACTCCCATTGAATTTCCGTATGGTATTCTCTCTTTTCATGTATGACGTGGTCAAGAAAGAATCCCGACAATTCCTCTTGAATTGATCGTATGCGATCATGTGGTAGGAGTTCATCCCGCATCTGCCAGACCTAATTTAAAGAAGGGGGTCAATACATATATATGAATGAAACTCAACACAATTGATGGTCATAAAATACAATTGTGAATATTGTTTACGTATGTCAAATTGTTTGTCAGAGAAGCCCCGCTCAGAGGTCGAGTGGCGAATGAACTCGCAAAGGTAGTATCCACATAAATTATTCCGGCCTGCCTGCCA
Source organism: Triticum urartu (assembly GCF_003073215.2). NCBI lineage: Eukaryota > Viridiplantae > Streptophyta > Magnoliopsida > Poales > Poaceae > Triticum > Triticum urartu. The sequence goes on from NC_053025.1 coordinate 618,361,891, forward strand.
TAAGCACTTTACGAGAATAGAGTTCAATCAAACTGACAATCAAGCATGATAACGGTATTGATGAAACCAGAATCAATGAGAGATGTGAGGAACTAGCTAGTACTACTTAATTTGGTGTGTGTAAATCGCAGCTCGTTCTTCAGGCTCGGAACCATTCCTGTGAACTCTTTCCAAACCCTGCCAGGCAAAGAAAATGATTACTTGATATCAGGAAATGAACGAAAGTAGCCGATATGGTGCAATGATGATTGAACTCACTTCTGGAGCATTGCACTCATGTCCGCATAATCCTTGGGATCTTTACGTCTCGAGTCTAAGAAAGTTACTACTCCCACGTCAAGCTTAATGGATTGCAGCCTCGCGTAAGCGCAACCGAATATGCACAAGATAGTAACACTCACTTGAAGTTGTAAGGAAAGCGTATTTCCCTTTTGTTTTGATGTCGAAGGAACGCTTTTAGCAAGTTTTTCTCGATATCTTTGGCTCTATTTTGTACCGTTCATTCATTTACGGTATTTGCGCTAATGAACCCAATGTCATAGATTCGTCCTCTGTTGCATTCAACGATCCCTGCATAATATAGTGAGGATAATCATATATAAATGCAATGAACGAGATGAGCTAGAGACTTAATTGCAGAAATAATACTTACAGACAGTAGCAATTCATGAGTTGTTTGTTGAGGGCATGTTGATTGAATAACTGAAATAATTCCACAAATTCAATAGACATCAGGTCGACTCCAATGAAGTCGTCCTCATCTTTAATTCTCACCATCATACTATCGGTGCCATCCTTCCTGCAGATGTCCAAGTACCACCCATGCAATCTTCGCATCATCGTTGTTAGATGAGGGGCTTGATCAACTTTAACGAGAGGCTTCCCGTGCTCGTATCTAAAGATCTCTACTACCTCAGTAATTTCAAACTGTACATCATCGCCCACGTAATCACCAAGATTGGTACCGGGCAGTAGCCCCGGATAATTAGCGATATCGCTAGATACCTTGAGCGGGGGAACGATTGATTCTCCTATTCGCTCAGCTAGGGTTTTCCCACTTCTTCATCTTACATCACTGGAGGTACTTCCCGACCGCCACGCTTCGTCATATGTCCTTTCAATACATCGGTCATAGTTGGATTGCGGCGGAGGCGGTGGTGGTCGCTTAAGGGCATCTAGAGTGCGCTTCACTTTCACCGGATCTTTTGTTTCCTTCGAAGACGGACGTTCCCGTTCAAAATGGGCCTGCACTTCAGCATCCATGATGACCTTGGTTTCCTCGCCAGTCCTCTCATGTGGTAACTTTGGAGGAGTCCGAACGCACCGGAGGCAGCTGATGCGGAGGAGGATTCTACTGAGGGGCCTCATCCGTTAGAGTCCGCTGAGACAACGGAGAAGGCTGACGCGCTGGAGACGACTCATGCATCGGAGATAGCAGAGATGGACTGTGAGGAGGAGTCCGCCGAGGATCCAGCTGAGTCTGCTGAGGCGGCGTCCAGTTTGGAAGCTTGATGTGCTCCTTTCTCCATAGACATGTACTCCTTAAGTCATTTTCCAGAAACATGTCCCCTTCACCTGTAGGGTATTCATGCTCCAGCCCCACAAACCCCTCGATTATTTCATCCACCCCGACAATAGCAAAGCCATGTGGAATCAGACGGCTATGGAAAGTTCTCTCAGCTCGAGGAGGTAAAACAGAGCCGACCGCCACCTTCACTGTTAGGTTATGGCATTTCTCCATTAGCACACAATGTTCATTCTCCATGATACTATCCACGGGGTAGCGAGGAGCCTTGATATCAGGTTGAACGACCTCCGTGGAAACCACACTACTTCGCTGCTGAGATGGTGGGGTAGCTTCGGGGGCAGCGTCGAACGAAGGATCTTCGTGCCGCTGAGATGGTTGGCTAGTAGCTCGCTATCTCTCAAGTTCCTCTAGTTTCGCTAATCTTTCACTGATCTTCTGCATTTCGCTTGCTTCCTCTTTCTTCTTTCTCTGTCGGCTTCTATAACTACCACTGCCAGGAAACCCATGCACCCACCGAGTGGAGCCTAATGTGCCTCGTGTTCGTCCAGGGTGTTCAGGATTCCCGAGGGCCTTGGACAGCTCGTCCTCCTCTCTGTCGGGAACAAACCTCCCTTCTAGCGCTTCCTGGATTGCTTCCTCAAGCTTTTTCATGGGTGTTTCAAGTTGATCTTTCGTCCAAACACACTTCCCTGATTCTGGGTTCAAAGTTCCCCAACCCCAAAGAACCAACTCCTTGCCCGATCTGGTCAGTGCAATGTCGTTGGTTGGACCCTTTAGCAAGCAGGTCTTGCTCAGCTTTGTCCCACGTAGGTCGGGCTTTGCTGTAGCCACCTGACCCCGTAAGATGGTGATACTTCTTCTTTGCAGCATTTTTCTTATTTATAAGTGACCTTTGCTGACCCTTCTCCAGTTCCTTATAGGTCACAAATGTGGGCCAGTGATCTTTTATCTTCTCATATTGACCGGTGAATTCTGGAGTCTTGTCTTTGTCAACAATTTTTTTCTTCAAATCTTTCTTCCAGTTCTTGAATAGTTCTGCCATCTTCTTAAGAGCAAACACCTTGACCTTCGGGCGAATAATTGGCTTATTCAGATCCTCCTCTGGCAGTAGGCCGAAATTTGTCATCAGCGAGCTCCAAAGATCATCTTTCTGTCTATCCTGGACATAAGAAACTTCTGGGTCCTTCTTCTTATTCCATTCTTGGATGCTGATTGGGACGTTGTCCCTAACAACAACTCCACACTGATGTACAAATGTGTCCGTGGTCCGGTTGGGAGCAATCGGTTGGCCATCTCGAGCAATTTCTTCGATCGTGAACCTTTCATCCTCGCCCAATCTTTTCTTCGGGCCTCGTCTCCTTACCAAAGTTTGGCTCGATCCGAAGGGCTATAAAAGAAGAAATAAGCGTCAATATATGTACATAAAAAAACAATTAATGCATCTAGTTAGCAGAGACTTAATTTTTATATATATACCTCGCCGGACTTTGCTATAGTTAAGGCTCCTTCCTCCGTTGGATCACCAGATCTGTCATGATCTCCTTCCTCCTCCATTGGATCACCGGAGCCGTCATGATCTCCTTCCTCCTCCATTGGATCATCGGTGAAGTTGAGATACGATAAGGTGATATCACCTCTGTCGCGGATTATATCCCCCAACAACTCTTCTTTTTCTAAGTCTCTGTCCATAGTTTCTGCAAACATTATAACATGTCAATATAGAACCATGAGAGATGGATAGTGGCAAACATAGACTTAATCACAACAAAGGAATGATATGCATATATATGAGCAATGGATAAGTGGCAAACATCATGAGAGGTTCACAAGTTTTATAACAGTCAGCTCCACACGTCGATCGAGGACTCCTCCCCCCTCATGTCTGATGAGCCATCCTATCTTTCGAGAGAGGATACTTTGCATACAGCCTCTCTCATGGTTGCCGAGGATACTTGCAGACCCCCCATCATGTCAAAGTTATCAGGGATATGTTGAATTCTGAGAGAGTTAGGGGTGTTCTAACGCGGCACTACATGATGTAGGTGAAGGGGGATAACATCCGGGAATGTTTTTCTGAAGTCTGCATTTTCAGAAATATGAACCGGAGGGGGACAGTTTCCAGGTTCTCTATGCTAGCTGCTTGTGACAGACGGACGGAGAGCATATTTGGATTCGTCATATTTTCTGATCGATTTTCATATATAAATTATTTTCATCGGAGTTGCAGTTAATTTGCAACGAATTTCTAAAGTTTTACCAATATCCTATGAACAAAAACAAATCATCATATGAATATATAGGCCCATATATCACTTTTCGGGCTCTACCTACATAAACTTAACATATCATTTGGTAAATATCATTTTTTCAACATAACATCCGATATGGACCAAAATATTGACCGATATTGCCGATATCTTGCCCGATATGTCAATCGATATAGAACGATACATAGATGACAATAACTCTTTATTAGAAAGCAGTGAAATAAGATTATGCATTAATAACTTCATTATATATAAAAATACTAGACTTGTTTTTTCTGATATATCTACATATCGTCCGATATATCACCCGATATCCGACATTCGATATGTCGAAGCCAAACCGATATGAGCCTGATATACATACATACATACATATTAATATTTTCCATCCATTCATACATACATACATATACATCTACATTATATACACACTAAGAATCTATGTATACATCAACATATACATACATAGTTAATAAACAAAAAATAAACAAAACAAATGGACAGCGAGCCAGGGTGGCGGCGCCTCACAGCAGGGGCGGGTGACGGCGACGACGGGGGCGGCGACGGCGACGACGGGGGCGGCGACGAGGAGCGAGAGCGCGCGGGCTCGGGGGCGGCGGCGATGACGAGGGGGGGCGAGGAGCGAGAGCGTGTGGGCTCGGGGGCGGCGATGATGACGGCGTCGGGGCAGGGCACAGCGAGGGAAGCGGCGGACGGTGTCGGGGCAGCCTGGCGGAGTCGAGGTGGTCGTCGCATTGAGGAGATCGAACTGGAGGGAGGAGAATGGAGAGGCTGGGCAAAATTTCCTAACTGTTGGCTTATATACCCAATCCTTTAGTCCTGGTTGGTGGCTCAAATCGAGACGAAAGGCCCCCTTTCGTCCCGATTCGAGCTACCAACTGGGATTAAAGCCCTTTGCTACTGCATCCACAAGTTTAGTCCCACCTCGCTAGTTGAGAAAGGCTCAGAGTGGTTTATAAGCGCTGCTGCCACTACCCGCTCGAGCTCCTCTCAACTGCAGGCAGTACATGCCTATTTGACGCCATGTTGGGCCTGGTTGCACCGCGGGCCTGCATCCTGGCCCATTTCTAGGGTTTCTAGTCATATGCAGGCCGTGGTGGCAAGTAGGTGGGCCTTTTTTGCATTTGTAATGTTTTTAAAATTTTAATTTTATTTTTTGCATATGTTATTTGTATTTATACAATTTTAGTTGTGTAAATTTTATATAATTTTAGTTACATAAAGTTTATATAATTTTAGTTACATAAAGTTTATATAATTTTAGTTGCATAACTTTTATTTTTTATAGTGTCTTTTTAGTTTTATAAAATCTTTATAGTTTTCTATTAAAGTTTGTAACAAAAAATACTCTATGAAAATTCTTTGTACTATTAAAGTTTTTAACAAATAAGTACTTTGATATTATTTTTAATATTATTTTGATTCTTTTTGAGTTGATTCTTTTTGCTGTTGAAGAATATTATATAAAATTGATTATTTTTAGTTCATTCTTTTTGCTTTTAGAGTTTTATAAAAACTTTTTAGTTTATTCTTTTTGCTGTTAGAGTTTTATAATAGCTTTTTTATTCATTCTTTTTGCTATTAGTTCATTCTTTGAGCTAAACGACCCAAGAAATTGAAAAGCAGTACAAATGAACTCTGAAAAGGTTGAAACTTGGCATGGTCTCATCATTTCACCCACGTAGCATGTGCTAAAAAGTTGAGAGGGTTACGGCAAAAACTGGATGGACTTCGTGTACAAAATGGACAATTTCTTTCGAAGTATCAAGGTTTCGGATGAAAACTCATCTGTTACAAAGGCATTTAATTTTTAAAATTTATTTTAACTCCAGACTTTTTGTGCGTTCAACATGGGACGAAATCACTATTCTGACCCTTTGAACGAACTTTGTTACAAAATGAACTCGACATGAAAGTATTTCACGATCTGACCCTTTTAGCAACGTCATAGCCCACGGCGTTTCTGCTCAAAGAAGAAACGCCGAGATAGCTAGCGTTTCTGATCAAAGAAGAAACGCCGAGGTAGCTAGCGTTGCGGACCAGGTAAGAAACGCCGAAGGCGCTGGCGTTTCTGGCCATCATAGAAACGCCAAAGAACCATGGCGTTGCTGCCCTTTTTCATGTGCAACCTAATTAATAAGTCTAATTAATTATGACCAAAGAGGGCAGCAAACGCCATGGTCATTGGCGTTTCCATGATGGGCTGCAACGCCAGCGCCTTCGGCGTTTCTTACCTGGTCCGCAACGCTAGCTACCTCGGCGTTTCTTCTTTGGTCAGACACGCTAGCTACCTCGGCGTTTCTATATTGGACAGAAACACCGCGGACTATGGCATTGCTAAAAGGGTCAGATCGTGAAATACTTTGACGTCGAGTTCATTTTATGACAAAGTTTGTTTAAAGGGTCAGAATAGTGATTTCGTCCTTCAACATGCACCATTCAAAGCCACATCATCAGTTTTCAACCATTTCTGACTTCATTTGCTATTTTTCATATATTTACTGATTTATTTTAGCTAAATGACCTTGAAATTGAAAAGAAGTACAAATAAACTCTGAAAATGTTAAAAGTTAACATGGTATCATCAATTCACCCACGTAGCATGTGCCAAAAAGTTAAGAGAGTTACGGCAAAAACTGGATGCACTTCATATGCAAAATGGATAATCTCATTCGAAGTCAGGGTTGCAGACGAAAAATCATCCGTTACGAAGTCATTTTTTTATTATTTCAACTCCAGAATTTTTGTGCGTTCAACATGCACCATTCAAAGTCACACCATCAATTTTCAACCCTTTCTGAGTTCATTTGCTATTTTTCATGCATTCACTGATTTGTTCTAGCTAAATGACCCTAAAATTGAAAAGCAGTACAAATAAACTCTCAAAAGGGTGAAAGTTGGCATGGTATCATAATTTCACCCACGTACATGTGCTAAAAAGTTCAGAGGGTTATGCCAAAAACTGGATGCACTTCGTATACAAAATGTACAATCTCTTTTGAAGTATCAGGGTTCGGACGAAAACTGATTTGTTATAAAGGCATTTATTTTTTAACTTATTTCAACTCCAGACTTTTCGTGCGTTCAACATGCACCATTTAGACCCACATCATCAATTTTCAACTCTTTATGACTTCATTTCCTATTTTTCATGCATTTACTGATTTGTTTTATCTAAATGAACCTGAAATTGAAAAGCAGTACAAATGAACTCTGAAAAGGTTGGAACTTGCCATGTGCCAAAAAGTTGAGAAAGTTACGGCAAAAAATGGATGCACTTCGTGTACAAAATGGACAATCTCTTTCTAAGTATCAGGGTTTTGAATGAAAACTCATCTGGTTTAAATGGTGGGATTTGTTCTCCTTGAGCAACATTGGATGGGGGCTGCCAGGAAATTGTATTTAATTACAACTTGTGATCAGATTTACTTCCTTAGGTATTGGTCCAGAGTTAGAGATAAAGAAATTTTTGTTTGGTCGACTTATTAAGGAAGTTTGAGTCGGCATCGTGTACCCTCTTTGTAAAAGAAAGTTATATTTTGGAGTTTAGACAGCATCGTGTACCGGATGAAGCGGTCGACTTTGGGTGTCGCTGTTATTTATTTTCTATTAATTTTCTATGTGGAAATTACACTTGGCTCTAGGTCTGTCGTTTTCGACAGGTTGCTGCTGGTTAAGTCTACTTAGGCGGGAGGTTCTTTGTGTGTCGAGGGATTGTCCGTTGGTTGTCGTTACCCCATCTTTGGGTTACATGTAATGACTCCCGTAATTGGGAGATTTTATTAGCTGAATTCAGAGGAGTGATTATATCATGAAAGATCAGGCCAAATCAGTAGCACGACAAAGTTGTGCTTTCATCAGGTTGGTATTTGGACCAAGTCCACGGTAAAATAGTTTTCTTCCCCTAACGATTGATATTTTTATTTATCATGAGGAAAGATTGTAGTTCGCAAAAAGGGTGATGGTCGATGAAGAAGGGATCCATTGCGTGCCTTGCCTTGCTACCATTGCTTTACATGTGCGTGTCGGACCAGCTAGTTGTGCCATGTTAATGAATTGCCATTCCAGTATGAATTTGGTGAGTAAGACTATAATTGATGCTTTGAACTTTCGTTGATTGAACATCCAGAACTCATACGAGCTTTGGTGGACTGACAAATTTTATTAAGATCATGCATCGTGTCGAAGTAGTTTCCTTTATGCAGATACGGTGATTTGTCGTGTGTGATGTGATTCCTATGCATATGCATGTGTGTTCTATACTGTTGGGAAAACCCCAGACGGACAGGAGAAATTAACTTATCATTATGTTGTTGAATTTTCTTTTGTACGAAAGGCTCGACTTATATTACTTGACTCATATACCCTGGAGCGATACATGGCAGATCGCCAAAGGCATGATCATGCTCAGGAAGCAATTGATGTGAATGTACTCAATGACCAAGAGGAAGCAGACGTGGACAATCAACATGCTGAATTTTTGGCCTCGACAGTTTCTGCGGATGCATGTGCTGAGAATGATAGACTTGAAACCGAGGACGGTTTCGTTTTAAGGGGGAGAGGATGATGTGGACAACACTAGTTCTATTCGTACCGTCGACAACCATGACATACAAGACGTTGGTCTGCTTCAAATTAAGGCAAGTTTCGCTCGTCACTGTTTGTGATAACGTGAGGCATCTTGATAAGGAGAAAATGAAGGTTGAATTAGAATCAAAATTTGTTGTTGTGCCAAAATACACAATGCATGCTTGGATATTAGAAAAAGAAAAAGAAAATAATTTCAACACATACACGTTTGATCAAGGCATGCGTCAACTAGGTTGTTTCTTTGGTTGCCATGCCCACATCAAGAGTATACATGGACAAGATACCTTTTGATTGAGACTAACAGAAGAATCCTAATTGGTTACTACTTCTCATGATCAAGGCCATCGGGGATTTATGTGTACGTGAGCTGGTTTAAATGGTGGGATTTGATCTCCTTGAGAAACATTAGATGGGGGCTGCCAGGAAATTATGTTTTATTACTTTAAGTAAGTAAATTTAAATGATTACTTGCTAAGTTAAAGCTTGTGATCAGATTTACTTCCTTAGGTGTTGGTCGAGAGTTAGAGATAAAAAAGTTTTTGTTTGGTCGACTTATTAGGCAAGTTTGAGTCGGCTAGCTGTACTGTTATATATAATCATGGTACCCTCTTTGTAAAAGCTGGTTGTATTTTAGAGTTTAAACAGCGTCGTGTATCGACCAGGAAGCGGCCGTCTTCGGGTGTCGCTGTTATTTATCTTTTATAAATTTTCGGTGTGGAAGTTACACTTGGCTCAAGGTCCTTCGTTTCCGAGGGGTTGTGTGCTTGTTATGTCTATTTCGGCGGGAGGTTCTTCGTGTGTCGAGGGATTGTCGTTGGTTGTTGTTACCACATCTTCCGATTACATCTACTGCTTGCGTAACTGGGAGATTTTATTAGCTGAATTCAGAGGAGTACATTGTATCATGAGAGATCGGGCCAAATCAGTAGCACGACGAGGTTGTGCTTTCATCAATTGGTATTTGTACCAAAGGTTGTCCACGGTAAAATTGTTTTCTTCCACTTACAAGTGATATTTTTATTTATCATAAGGAAAGATTGTAGTTCGCAAAAGGTTGATGGCGATGGAGAAGGATCCATTGCGTGGCTTGCCTTGGTACTAATGCTTTATGCGTGTGAGTGTCGGACTAGCTAGTTGTGCCATGTTAATGAATTGCTATTCCAGTATGAATTTGGTGAGTAAGAGTGTAGTTGATTCTTTGAACTTGCCGCTGATTGAACATCCAGAACCATACGAGCTTTGGTGGACGGACAAGTTTTATCAAGATCATGCATCGCGTCGAAGTAGTTTCCCTTTATGCAGATATGGTGATCTAGTCATGTATGATTATTCATATGCATATGCATGTGTGTTCTATACTGTTGGGAAAACCCTGGACGGGTAGTAGGCAATTAACTTATCATTATGATGGTGAATTTTCTTTTGTACGAAAGGCTCGACTTATACTACTTGACTCATATACCCTGGAGCAATATATGGCAGATTTGACCTTCAACCGTCTCACTTTCCTGCCTGACCGAGGGAATTCTGAAATTTGTAGTGCTGCTACTTCTGGGACTTCCAAGTACAAGGAAGGTGATGACGAGGAGATGGAAGACGTGGCCACATCCAAAGCAGGTATGACTCCTATTATCTTGCCATGACTTTGTCAATCATGTCCACGGTCGACTGAACTTCTTGCGGTCGATTCATTTGCAGCTTCGCAGAATATTATTGAACTTCCAGGCGACGATGAAGATGTGGCACAGAAGCCCACGGGAAGGAGGAGCAGGACCTTAGGCAGGAGGGCGCCGGCCGGCAAGACGCCCCAAACGACGCCAGCATTAGAACCAGTGGTCCAGCAGTCTGGAGACCTCAATCGAGCTTCTGTTACCTTTGCTGGTCTTGTGTCGAGTGTACGCCCTTCGGCGTCGACTGCCCAAGTCCTTGTTTCACTTGTGCAACTCCATGCCTCAGATCCCCAAGCTGCTGCAACTGTTCCATCAACTTCACTCTTCACTGCCCATCCTACCCCAGAGGACCCAATAGGTGCCTCTAAGGAAGCTATACGCTAGGCGGGCCTTATGATGGAGCAAATGAGGTGGTGCATGATGCCAGCCAAGCTTCTTATGACGCCAGCTCAGCTCTCCAGGCTAATGTCCAAGTTAGTTGACTTCCGACTGATCTTTAGCTTGACGCTTGTTCTGTTAGGATATGCTACTTGAAAACTACTGCTTTATGATACGTCTCCGTCGTATCTACCTTTCCAAACACTTTTGCACTTGTTTTGGACTCTAACTTGCATGATTTGAATGGAACTAACCCGGACTGACGCTGTTTTTAGCAGAATTGCCATGGTGTTATTTTTGTGCAGAAATAAAAGTTCTCGGAATGACCTGAAAATCAATGGAGAATTATTTTGGAATATATAAAAAATTCTGGAAGGAAGATCCACATCAGGGGGGCCTCCACCTATCCACGAGGGTGTGGGGCGCGCCCTACCCCCCTGGGCGCGCCCCCGCTGTGGGCCGCCACCTCCCCGCTCACCTTGACTCCATATATTCACTTTCGGGGAGAAAGAAACCAGGGAGAAGGATTCATCGCGTTTTACGATACGGAGCCGCCGCCAAGCCCTAAACTCTCCCGGGAGGGCTGATCTGGAGTTCGTTCAGGGCTCCGGAGAGGGGAATCTGTCGCTATCGTCATCATCAACCATCCTCCATCACCAATTTCATGATGCTCACCGCCGTGCGTGAGTAATTCCATCGTAGGCTTGCTGGACGGTGATGGGTTGGATGAGATTTATCATGTAATCAAGTTAGTTTTGTTAGGGTTTGATCCCTAGTATCACTATGTTCTGAGATTGATGTTGCTATGACTTTGCTATGCTTAATGCTTGTCACTAGGGCCCGAGTGCCATGATTTCAGATCTGAACCTATTATGTTTTCATCATTATATGAGAGTTCTTGATCCTATCTTACAAGTCTATAGTCACCTATTATGTGTTATGATCCGTTAACCCCGAAGTGACAATAATCGGGATACTTACCGGTGATGACCGTAGTTTGAGGAGTTCATATATTCACTATGTGTTAATGCTTTGGTCTGGTACTCTATTAAAAAGAGGCCTTAATATCCCTTAGTTTCCAATAGGACCCCGTTGCCATGGGAGGGTAGGACAAAAAATGTCATGCAAGTTCTTTTCCATAAGCACGTATGACTATATTCGGAATACATGCCTACATTACATTGATGAACTGGAGCTAGTTCTGTTTCACCCTAGGTTATGACAGTTACATGATGAACCACATCCGGCATGACGAGCTTTCCATATATTGTTATCATCACTACAAAACGTCAAAATATTACTTTTGCTACCGTTACCTTTTCCTACCGTTACCACTACTATCATATTACTTTGCTACTAAATACTTTGCTGCAGATATTAAGTTTCCAGGTGTGGTTGAATTGACAACTCAGCTACTAATACTTGAGAATATTCTTTGGCTCCCCTTGTGTTGAATCAATAAATTTGGGTTGAATACTCTACCCTCGAAAACTGTTGCGATCCCCTATACTTGTGGGTTATCAAGACTATTTTCTGGCGCCGTTGCCGGGGAGCATAGCTCTATTCTTTGAGTCACTTAGGATTTATATATGCTTATCATTATGAAGAACTTGAAAGATCCAAGAACCAAGATTTATCCCTCAACTACGAGGGGAGGTAAGGAACTGCCATCTAGCTATGCACTTGATTCACCTTCTGTTTTGAGTAAGCTTGCGACACCTAAACCTGCTCCCGCTATTAATTCTGATATGTCGCATGTTATTGATGATGCCACTTCTTCTATGCATGATACTTATGATGAAACTACTTCTATGCTTGATACTACTGTGCCACTTGGTGAATTTCTTGATGAACAACTTGCTAGGGCTAGAGAGAATGAAGTTATTGAAACTGATAATATCGATGAAAGTGATGATGAAGATTCTCACCCTAGATATGAATTACCTGTTGTGCCTGAGGGCTATGTTATGGATGAAGAAACTGCTAGAGACTTTCTTGCTTGGAATGATAGGAGTGATCTTAAGAAATTATTAGCTAAGCTGAAACAAAAAACACTGGATGCTAGAATGAAATATGATCCTGCTTATGCTACTTCACCTAACTTTGTTACTGATAAGGATTATGATTTCTCTGTTGATCCTAAGATATAATTACTTTAGTTGAATCTGATCCTTTCTATGGCTATGAATCTGAAACTGTTGTGGCACATCTTACTAAATTAAATGATATAGCTACCCTGTTCACTAATGATGAGAAAACTCGCTATTATTATATCCTTAAATTATTTCCGTTCTCATTAAAGGGTGATGCTAAGATATGGTTTAATTCTCTTGATCCTGGTTGTGTGCAGTCCCCAGGATATGATTTATTACTTCTCTGCTAAATATTTCCCTGCTCATAAGAAACAAGCTGCTTTAAGAGGGAAATATATAATTTTGTGCAAATTAAAGAAGAGAGTCTCCCACAAGCTTGGGGGAGGCTTCTCCAATTACTTAATGCTTTGCCTGATCATCCTCTTAAGAAAAATGAAATACTTGATATCTTTTATAATGGACTAACCGATGGTTCCAGAGACCACCTGGATAGTTGTGCTGGTTGTGTTTTTAGGGAAAGAACACCAGATGAAGCTGAAATTCTATTGAATAATATGTTGACTAATGAAAATAATTGGACACTTCCTGATCCAATCCCTGATTCAATTCCTGAACCAACTCCTAAGCCAAGTCCGAAGAAAAGGGGTATTCTATTTCTCAGTCCTGAAGATATGGAAGAGGCAAAGAAATCTATGAAAGAAAAAGGCATTAAAGCTGAAGATTTTAAGAATTTACCTCCTATTGAAGAAATACATGTTCTTAATTTACATCCTGTTGAAGAAATACATGGTCTTGATAACCCGACACATGTAGTAAAGGTAAATTCTCTCTATAGATATGATAAAGCTGAAATCCCATTTACTAAGTTTGCTAGCCAATGCTTAGATGAGTTTGATAACTTTATGGTTAAGCAAGAAGATTTTAATGCTTATGTTGCTAGACAATTGAAACATAATGCTTATATCAGTGAACACTTGAGTGATTATTGTTGGGGAACGTTGGAGAAAACAAAAATTTTCCTACGGTTTCACCAAGATCCATCTATGAGTTCATCTAGCAACGAGTGATCGGATTGCATCTACATACCTTTGTAGATCACGCGCGGAAGCGTTCAACGAACGGGGATGAGGAAGTCGTACTCGACGTGATCCAAATCACCGGAGATCCTTGCGCCGAACGGACGGCACCTCCGCGTTCAACACACGTACGGTCAGCGTGACGTCTCCTCCTTCTTGATCCAGCAAGGGGGAAGGAGAGGTTGAGGAAGATGGCTCCAGCAGCAGCACGACGGCGTGGTGGTGGTGGAGCAGCAGTATTCCGGCAGGGCTTCGCCAAGCTCGTGACGGAGGAGGAGATGTGTTGGGGAGGGGAGGGGCTGCACCTTTGATGTGCTCTGCAGCCCTCCCCTGACCCCTCTATTTATAGGGGAAGGGGGAAGGGGGCCGGCCCCCTCTAGATGAGATCTAGAGGGCGGGCGGCGGCCAAGGGGATGGGGGCTTGCCCCCCAAGCAAGGGGGCGCCCCCCTTTAGGATTTCCCCCAACCCTAGGCGCATGGGCCCTAGGGGGAGTGGCGCCCCAGCCCACTTTGGGCTGGATCCCTTCCTCATACAGCCCATAAGGCCCTCCGGGAGAGGTGGCCCCTCCCGGTGGACCCCCGGAACCCCTCCGATGGCCCCGGTACAATACCGATATGCCCCCGAACCTTTCCGGTGACCGTATGACAACTTCCCATATATAATTCTTTACCTCCGGATTATTCCGGAACTCCTCGTGACGTCCAGGATCTCATCCGGGACTCCGAACAACTTTCGGATTACTACATACTCATATCTATACAACCCTAGCGTCACCGAACCTTAAGTGTGTAGACCCTACGGGTTCGGGAGACAAGCAAACATGACCGAGACGACTCTCTGGTCAATAACCAACAGCGGGATCTGGATACCCATGTTGGCTCCCACATGCTCCTCGATGATCTCATCGGATGAACCATGATGTCGAGGACCTAATCAATCCCGTACACAATTCCCTTTGTCAATCGGTACGTTACTTGCCCGAGACTCGATCGTCGGTATCCCAATACCTTGTTCAGTCTCGTTATCGGCAAGTCACTTTACTCGTACCGTAATGCATGATCCCATGATCAACCACTTGATCACATTGAGCTCATTATGATGATGCATTACCGAGTGGGCCCAGAGATACCTCTCCGTCATACGGAGTGACAAATCCCAGTCTCGATTTGTGCCAACCCAACAGACACTTTCGGAGATACCTGTAATGTACCTTTATAGTCACCCAGTTACGTTGTGATGTTTGGCACAGCCAAGGCACTCCTACGGTATCCGGGAGTTGCACAATCTCATGGTCTAAGGAAATGATACTTGACATCCATAAAAGCTACAGCAAACGAACTACACGATCTTTGTGCTATGCTTAGGTTTGGGTCTTGTCCATCACATCATTCTCCTAATGATGTGATCCCGTTATCAATGACATCCCCATGTCCATAGCCAGGAAACCATGACTATCTGTTGATCAACGAGCTAGTCAACTAGAGGCTTACTAGGGACACATTATGGTCTATGTATTCACACATGTATTACGATTTCCGGACAATACAATTATAGCATGAATAATAGACAATTATCATGAACAAGGAAATATAATAATCATTTTATTATTGCCTCTAGGGCATATTTCCAACAGTCTCCCACTTGCACTAGAGTCAATCATCTAGTTACATTGTGATGAATCGAACACCCATGGAATTCTGGTGTTGATCATGTTTTGCTCTAGGGAGAGGTTTAGTCAACGGATCTGCTACATTCAGGTCCGTTTGTACTTTACAAATCTCTATGTCTCCATTTTGAACACTTTCACGAATGGAGTTGAAGCGACGCTTGATATGCCTGGTCTTCCTGTGAAACCTGGGCTCCTTGGCAAGGGCAATAGCTCCAGTGTTGTCACAGAAGAGAGCCATCGGGCCCGACGCATTGGGTATGACTCCTAGGTTGGTAATGAACTCCTTCACCCAGACTGCTTCGTGTGCTGCCTCCGAGGCTGCCATGTACTCCGCTTCACATGTAGATCCCGCCACAACGCTTTGCTTGCAACTGCACCAGCTTACGGCCCCACCATTCAAAATATACATGTATCCGGTTTGTGACTTAGAGTCATCCAGATCTGTGTCGAAGCTAGCATCGGCGTAACCCTTTACGACAAGCTCTTCGTCGCCTCCATAAACAAGAAACATTTCCTTAGTCCTTTTCAGTTACTTCAGGATATTTTTGACCGTTGTCCAGTGTTCCATGCCGGGATTACTTTGGTACCTTCCTACCAAACTCACGGCAAGGTTTACATCAGGTCTGGTACACAGCATAGCATACATGATAGACCCTATGGCCGAGGCATAGGGGACGACACTCATCTTTTCTCTATCTTCTGTCGTGGTCGGGCATTGAGCCAAGCTCAATCTCGTACCTTGCAATACAGGCAAGAACCCCTTCTTTGACTGATCCATTTTGAACTTCTTCAATATCTTGTCAAGGTACGTACTCTGTGAAAGACCAATGAGGCGTCTCGATATATCTCTATAGATCTTGATGCCTAATATATAAGCAGCTTCTCCAAGGTCCTTCATTGAAAAACACTTGTTCAAATAGGCCTTTATGCTTTCCAAGAATTCTATACCATTTCCCATCAACAGTATGTCATCCACATACAATATGAGAAATGCTACAGAGCTCCCACTCACTTTCTTGTAAATGCAGGCTTCTCCATAAGTCTGCATAAACCCAAACGCTTTGATCATCTCATCAAAGAGAATGTTCCAACTCCGAGATGCTTGCACCAGCCCATAAATCGAGCGTTGGAGCTTGCACACCTTGTCAGCATTCTTAGGATCGACAAAACCTTCCGGCTGCATCATATACAGTTCTTCCTTAAGATAACCGTTAAGGAATGCCGTTTTGACGTCCATTTGCCATATCTCATAATCATAGTATGCGGCAATTGCTAACATGATTCGGACGGACTTCAGCTTTGCTACGGGAGAGAATGTCTCATCGTAGTCAACCCCTTGAACTTGTCGATAACCCTTAGCGACAAGCCTAGCTTTATAGATGGTCACATTACCATCTGCGTCTGTCTTCTTCTTAAAGATCCATTTATTTTCTATGGCTCGCCGATCATCGGGCAAGTCAGTCAAAGTCCATACTTCGTTTTCATACATGGATCCTATCTCGGATTTCATGGCTTCCAGCCATTTGTCGGAATCCGGGCCCGCCATCGCTTCTTCATAGTTCGAAGGTTCACCGTTGTCTAACAACATGATTTCCAAGACAGGGTTGCCGTACCACTCTGGTGCGGAACGTGTCCTTGTGGACCTTCGAAGTTCAGTAGGAGCTTGATCAGAAGTATCTTGATCATCATCATTAACTTCCTCTCTAATTGGTGCAGGCACCACAGGAACATTTTCCTGAGTTGCGCCACTTTCCGGTTCAAGAGGCAATACTTCATCAAGTTCTACTTTCCTCCCACTTACTTCTTTTGAGAGAAACTCTTTCTCTAGAAAGGATCCATTCTTGGCAACAAAGATCTTGCCTTCGGATCTGAGGTAGAAGGTATACCCAATAGTTTCTTTAGGGTATCCTATGAAGACGCATTTTTCCGACTTGGGTTCGAGCTTTTCAGGTTGAAGTTTCTTGACATAAGCATCGCATCCCCAAACTTTTAGAAACGACAGCTTAGGCTTCTTCCCAAACCATAATTCATACGGTGTCGTCTCAACAGATTTCGACGGAGCCCTATTTAAAGTGAATGCGGCAGTCTCTAAAGCAGAGCCCCAAAATGACAGCGGTAAATCGGTAAGAGACATCATAGATCGCACCATATCTAATAGAGTGCGATTACGACGTTCGGACACACCATTACGCTAAGGTGTTCCAGGCGGCGTGAGTTGTGAAACTATTCCACATTTTCTTAAGTGTGTACCAAATTCGTGACTCAAGTATTCTCCTCCACGATCTAATTGCAGAAACTTGATTTTTCTGTCACGTTGATTCTCAACCTCACTCTGAAATTCCTTGAACTTTTCAAAGGTTTCAGACTTGTGTTTCATTAAGTAGATATACCCATATCTACTCAAGTCATCAGTGAGGGTGAGAACATAACGATAGCCACCACGAGCCTCAACACTCATTGGACCGCACACATCAGTATGTATGATTTCCAATAGGTTGGTTGCTCGCTCCATTGTTCCTGAGAATGGAGTCTTGGTCATCTTACCCATGAGGCATGGTTCGCATGTGTTAAATGATTCGTAATCAAGAGACTCTAAAAGTCCATCTGTATGGAGCTTCTTCATGCGTTTGACACCTATGTGACCAAGGCGGCAGTGCCACAAGTATGTGGGACTATCATTATCAACCTTACATCTTTTGGCATTCACACTATGAATATGTGTAGCATTACGCTCGAGATTCATTAAGAATAAATCATTCACCATAGTAGCATGACCATAAAACATATCTCTCATATAAATAGAACAACCATTATTCTCGGATTTAAATGAGTAGCCATCTCATATTAAACGAGATCCTGATACAATGTTCATGCTCAAACTTGGCACTAAATAACAATTATTGAGGTTCAAAACTAATCCCGTAGGTAAATGTAGAGGTAGCGTGCCGACGGCGATCACATCGACCTTGGAACCATTCCCGACGCGCATCGTCACCTCGTCCTTCACCAATCTCCGCTTATTCCGCAGCTCCTGCTTTGAGTTACAAATGTGAGCAACTGCACCGGTATCAAATACCCAGGAGCTACTACGAGTATTGGTAAGGTACACAT
Source organism: Triticum urartu (assembly GCF_003073215.2). Taxonomy (NCBI): domain Eukaryota; kingdom Viridiplantae; phylum Streptophyta; class Magnoliopsida; order Poales; family Poaceae; genus Triticum; species Triticum urartu. The sequence continues at coordinate 618,380,295 of NC_053025.1, forward strand.
CAATTACATGTATATCACATATACCTTTCGTTTTGCCGGCCTTCTTGTCCGCTAAGTATTTGGGGAAGTTCTGCTTCCAGTGACCACTTCCCTTGCAATAAAAACACTCAGTCTCGGGCTTGGGTCCATTCTTTGGCTTCTTCCCGGCAGCTTGCTTACCAGGCGCGGCAACTCCCTTGCCGTCCTTCTTGAAGTTCTTCTTACCCTTGCCTTTCTTGAACTTAGTGGTTTTATTCACCATCAACACTTGATGGTCCTTTTTGACTTCTACCTCTGCTAATTTCAGCATTGCAAATACTTCAGGAATGGTCTTTTCCATCCCCTGCATATTGAAGTTCATCACAAAGCTCTTGTAGCTTGGTGGAAGCGACTGGAGGATTCTGTCAATGACCGCGTCATCCGGGAGATTAACTCCCAGCTGAGTCAAGCGGTTATGTAACCCAGACATAGTGAGTATGTGCTCACTGACAGAACTATTTTCCTCCATCTTACAGGTGAAGAACTTGTCGGAGACTTCATATCTCTCGACCCGGGCATGAGCTTGGAAAACCATTTTCAGCTCTTCGAACATCTCATATGCTCCATGTCGCTCAAAACGCTTTTGGAGCCCCGGTTCTAAGCTGTAAAGCATGCCGCACTGAACGAGGGAGTAATCATCAGCACGTGTCTGCCAAGCGTTCATAACGTCTTGGCTCTGTGGGACGGGTGCGTCACCTAGCGGTGCTTCTAGGACATAATCTTTCTTGGCAGCTATGAGGATGATCCTCAGGTTTCGGACCCAGTCCGTATAGTTGCTGCCATCGTCTTTCAGCTTGGTTTTCTCTAGGAACGCGTTGAAGTTGAGGACAACGTTGGCCATTTGATCTACAAGACATATTGTAAAGATTTTAGACTAAGTTCATGATAATTAAGTTCATCTAATCAAATTATTCAATGAACTCCCACTTAGATAGACATCCCTCCAGTCATCTAAGTATAACATGATCCGACTTAACTGGGCCGTGTCCGATCATCACGTGAGACGGACTAGTCAACATCGGTGAACATCTTCATGTTGATCGTATCTTCTATACGACTCATGCTCGACCTTTCGGTCTTCTGTGTTCCGAGGCCATGTCTGTACATGCTAGGCTCGTCAAGTCAACCTAAGTGTATCGCGTGTGTAAATCTGTCTTACACCCATTGTATGTGAACGTTGGAATCTATCACACCCGATCATCACGTGGTGCTTCGAAACAACGAACTGTCGCAACGGTGCACAGTTAGGGGGAACACTTTCTTGAAATTATTATGAGGGATCATCTTATTTACTACCGCCGTTCTAAGTAAACAAGATGCAAAAACATGATAAACATCACATGCAATCAAATAATAATAGTGACATGATATGGCCAATATCACATAGCTCCTTTGATCTCCATCTTGGGGCTCCATGATCATCTTGTCACCGGCATGACACCATGATCTCCATCATCGTGTCTCCATGAAGTTGCTCGCCAACTATTACTTCTACTACTATGGCTAACGCGTTTAGCAATAAAGTAAAGTAATTTACATGGCGTTTCTCAATGACACGCAGGTCATACAAAAAATAAAGACAACTCCTATGGCTCCTGCCGGTTGTCATACTCATCGACATGCAAGTCATAATTCCTATTACAAGAACATGATCTCATACATCACATATATATCATTCATCATTCATCACAACTTTGGCCATATCACATCACAAATCACTTGCTGCAAAAACAAGTTAGACGTCCTCTAATTGTTGTTGCAAGTTTTACGTGGCTGCAAAAGGGTTCTAGCAAGAACGTTTTCTTACCTACGTAATAGCCACAACGTGATTTGTCAACTTCTATTTACCCTTCATAAGGACCCTTTTCATCGAATCCGCTCCAACTAAAGTGGGAGAGACAGACACCCGCTAGCCAAATTATGCAACTAGTGCATGTCAGTCGGTGGAACCAGTCTCACGTAAGCGTACGTGTAAGGTCGGTCCGGGCCGCTTCATCCCACAATACTGCTGAAGCAAGATAAGACTAGTAGCGGCAAGAAAGTTGACAACATCTACGCCCACAACAAATTATGTTCTACTCGTGCAAGGAGAACTACGCATAGACCTAGCTCATGATGCCACTGTTGGGGAACATTGCAGAAAACAAAAAATTTCCTACGGTTTCACCAAGATCCATCTATGAGTTCATCTAGCAACGAGTGATCGGATTGCATCTACATACCTTTGTAGATCACGCGCAGAAGCGTTCAACGAACAGGGATGAGGAAGTCGTACTCGACGTGATCCAAATCACCGGAGATCCTAGCGCCGAACGGACGGCACCTCCGCGTTCAACACACGTACGGTCAGCGTGACGTCTCCTCCTTCTTGATCCAGCAAGGGGGAAGGAGAGGTTGAGGAAGATGGCTCCACAGCCCTCCCCTCACCCCTCTATTTATAGGGGAAGGGGGAAGGGGGCCGGCCCCCTCTAGATGAGATCTAGAGGGCGGGCGGCGGCCAAGGGGAGGGGGGCTTGCCCCCCAAGCAAGGGGGCGCCCCCCTTTAGGGTTTCCCCCAACCCTAGGCGCATGGGCCCTAGGGGGAGTGGCGCCCCAGCCCACTTTGAGCTGGATCCCTTCCTCATACAGCCCATAAGGCCCTCCGGGAGAGGTGGCCCCGGCCCCGGTACAATACCGATATGCCCCCGAAACTTTCCGGTGACCGTATGACAACTTCCCATATATAATTCTTTACCTCCGGATTATTCTGGAACTCCTCGTGACGTCCAGGATCTCATCTGGGACTCCGAACAACTTTCGGATTACTGCATACTCATATCTATACAACCCTAGCGTCATCGAACCTCAAGTGTGTAGACCCTATGGGTTCGGGAGACAAGCAGACATGACCGAGACGACTCTCTGGTCAATAACCAACAGCGGGATCTGGATACCCATGTTGGCTCCCACATGCTCCTCGATGATCTCATCGGATGAACCACGATGTCGAGGACCTAATCAATCCCATACTCAATTCCCTTTGTCAATCGGTACGTTACTTGCCCGAGACTCGATCGTCGGTATCCCAATACCTTGTTCAGTCTCGTTACCGGCAAGTCACTTTACTCGTACTGTAATGCATGATCCCGTGATCAACCACTTGATCACATTGAGCTCATTATGATGATGCATTACCGAGTGGGCCCAGAGATACCTCTCCGTCATACGGAGTGACAAATCCCAGTCTCGATTCGTGCCAACCCAACAGACACTTTCGGAGATACCTGTAATGTACCTTTATAGTCACCCAGTTACGTTGTGACGTTTGGCACACCCAAGGCACTCCTACGGTATCCGGGAGTTGCACAATCTCATGGTCTAAGGAAATGATACTTGACATCCATAAAAGGTACAGCAAACGAACTACACGATCTTTGTGCTATGCTTAGGTTTGGGTCTTGTCCATCACATCATTCTCCTAATGATATGATCCCGTTATCAATGACATCCCCATGTCCATAGCCAGGAAACCATGACTATCTGTTGATCAACGAGCTAGTCAACTAGAGGCTCACTAGGCACACATTATGGTCTATGTATTCACACATGTATTACGATTTCCGGACAATACAATTATAGCATGAATAATAGACAATTATCATGAACAAGGAAATATAATAATCATTTTATTATTTCCTCTAGGGCATATTTCCAACAATTATATGGCTAATGTTAAAGGTGAACTAAAACTTATTAGTAAACATGCTGCTATGGTTACCACTCAAGTAGAACAAGTACTTAAAGCTCAGAATGATTTGCTCAATGAATTAAATATTAAGAAAAATGATAATGTTGTTAGAGTTATGACTAGAGGTGGTAAAATGACTCAGGAACCTTTGTATCCTGAGGGCCATCCTAAGAGAATTGAGCAAGATTCTCAGAGAAATAATGTAGATACACCTAGTCCTTCTAAGAAGAAGAAAAAGAAAAATGATAGGACTTTGCATGCTTCTAGTGAACCTGTTGATGACACACCTGAGAATCCCAATGATATTTCTATTTCTGATGCTGAAACACAGTCTGGTAATGAACATGAACCTAGTGATAATGTTAATGACGATGTTCATGTTGATGCTCAACCTAGCAATAATAATGATGTAGAAACTGAACCTGTTGTTGATCTTGATAACCCACAATCAAAGAATCAATGTTATGATAAGAGAGACTTTGTTGCTAGGAAGCACGGTAAGGAAACAGAACCATGGGTTCAGAAACCCATGCCTTTTCCTCCCAAACCATCCAAGAAAAAGGATGATGAGGATTTTGAGCGCTTTGCTGAAATGATTAGACCTATCTTCTTGTGTGTGCGTTTGACTGATATGCTTAAAATGAATCCTTATGCTAAGTACATGAAAGATATTGTTACTAATAAAAGAAAGATACCGGAAGCTGAAATTTCCACCATGCTTGCTAATTATACTTTTAAGGGTGGAATGCCTAAGAAACTAGGAGATCCCGGAGTACCAACTATACCATGCTCCATTAAAAGAAACTATGTTAAAACTGCTTTATGTGATCTTGGAGCCGGTGTTAGTGTTATGCCTCTCTCTTTAGATCGTAGACTTGATTTAAATAAGTTGACACCTACTGAAATATCTTTGCAAATGGCTGATAAATCATCTGCTATACCTGTCGGTATTTGTGAGGATGTGCCTGTTGTGGTTGCAAATGTTACTATTTTAACGGACTTTGTTATCCTTGATATTCCCGAGGATGATAGTATGTCTATTATTATTGGAAGAACCTTTTTGAATACTGCATGGGCTATTATTGATTGCACCAAAGGCAATGTCACCTTTCATGTTAATGGCAATGAGCATATGGTACACTTTCTGAGGAAACAACCTCAAGTTCATAATATAAACTCTATTGGAAAAATTTCATCGATTATTTTTGGAGGTTTTGAATTTCCTCTTCCTACTGTCAAGAAGAAATATGATATTCTTATTGTTGGGGATGTGCATATCCCCATTGAGGTAACCTAGTGTTATTCGAAAATTCTCCGGTTCCATGTTATTCAGAATGAGTTTGTTAACAAGACCTGATCAACCTTATTCGTGGATTCCTTTTGATGAGCATGAGATGGATGAATTTAGAAAACACAACTCTTTGTACCCTCTTTTTACTTTCTATTATTTATATTAAATAAAGCAAAAATAATAAATTCTGTCTGTTTTCTGAGTTATCCATGCAATAAAAAATACCTCGAAAATAAAAGTTCTCCAAATGCCCTGAAATTTAAATATGTTTTTTTGGAATATTTGAGAATATCTGGCACTGAGAACACAGCAGGGGAACAAGCACCTGGCCACGAGGGTGGAGGGCGCACCCTACCCCTGGGCGCGCCCCCTGCCTCGTGGGCCCGCGGTGGCCCCCCTCCACTTATTCCAGCTACCACACACTCCTTCCTCCCACAAACATCACTAGCCAGCTCAAACCCGAGTCCAAGCTCATCTTGCTGCCATTTTTGATCTCCTTGCTCAAAGCTCCATTCAAAAAACTGTTTTGGGGGATTGTTCCTTGGTATGTGACTCCTCTAATGGTCCAATTAGTTTTTGTTCTAGTGCTTTATTCATTGCATATTTTTGCTGCTTAGGTGACCCTATTCTTGATCTTGCATATCAAATTTATATGGTCAAAAGTAGTTTTGATGCATGATATTGCCTCTAGGCACTTGTAGGAGTAGTTGCTATCAATTTTGTTGAGTTTGGGTCACTTTTATTTTGGAAGCTACTAAAAATTTCAGAAATTTTTAGAAAAATATGAAGAGATTTTTGAGGGCCTCATCGAGCCGAAGCTCGAGGGATAAGCAAAGTGAGGAGGATAAGAGGCCCAAATATAATCTTCCTCGCACCACGAAGGTTCGGCCATGTGAATGGCCTTGTGATGATTTCTTGAGAGCAGCCGGGATTTATGATGATTTCTATGAATTGGCTGAGAATGCAGGCCTCACCGCCTTCCTCCACGACCAACGCGAACAGTATCTCTTACTCACCAATATCTTTGTGCAAAACTTTCATTTCCATGCTAGGAGCTCACCACCTACGGTGGAATTTTATTTATATGATCAACATAAGGAGATGTCACTTCGTGATTTTTGTCAGGTTTGTTTGATCCCTTTTGAGGGCAGCGTAGAGGAACCACATCATGACGATGTGGATGGGTTTATTGATACCATTACTGTAGGGGAAACGAGGAAGGTTTTCGATGCACGAATTACTAGCATACACTTTCCTGTTCTACGTTACTTTGCTATATTTGCTAGTAGATGCTTAATTGGGCGAGGAAACTGTGGAAACCCGACTGCCCCTAACATTGTTATTTTGTGCCATGCCTTATTTCGTGATGACACATTCAGTATGGGTGCTATTATTGCAAAGCGGTTAAATCTTAACCGTACTAAGGGCCCCGTCCTTCGAGGCACCTTCGCCTCGCGCCTCACTGCACATTTTAACATACCTATTAGGCATTATGAGAAGGAAGAGAAATTGCTGCCTCCTGTTTATCTAGATTATAAGAGTATGGTAGCACATGATTTTATTGTTAAGAATAGGGAAAAGGCGCTTAAGTACAAATTAATATTTGGTAAAAGTCATCATGAGACTATTACCTTGCCTGCTCCTTCCTCGTTTGATTTATCTGCAGGCAAGTACCTTGTTCCGTTGGAGGCCATTCACGCCTACCGGAACCCTACATCAGCTAAAGAGCCAGAGCCGTAACCACAATTTGATCCTCCACGACAGTCTGATTACCAGTGGGATCCGGAGGTGACTGCCAACCAGTGGCAATCCGAGGCTTCTTCACAGTACGGCCCCAGCTACAACTTTGGATATCCGCCAGGCCAGCCGTGGCCATACACCAACTTAGGTCAAAACCCTAAGCTTGGGGGAGTATGCATTTCTCACCGACATTACATTCATGTTCACACACTCATTGCTAGTTGTTGATGCTCATACTTTTTCATTGTATCATCCATGCTAGTTTATTTTCCTTTTTTATGTTTCTTCTTGTGTGTTTAATAAACCTTAAGAAAAACAAAAAAAATAGTTGTAAGCTTTTAATTAGTTTACTTTCCATGCTTGTAGTAGTAATTTAAAAGAAACTCCAAAAAGATTTCTCGTTCTTCTTTTGCTTGTTGGGAGCTTTCCCGTGTAAATAGTTTTATTTCTTTTCTTATTCTTTGGGGTCGAGAGGAGAAGACCATAATTAAAATGTTAAAGTGGCTCTTATATGCATTATCGTTGATCTGACAAAGAGCCCATATTACCTTGTCTTCTCTCTTGAATTCAATGCTTGCAGATTCCAGCTTAGTTCAATGCAGGTGCACTATTATTATTATCCACACTATTCGGTCGTGCAAGTGAAAGGAAATAATGATGATTATATGATGAACTTATTGAGATGAGAAAATATGGTATGAACTCGACCTCTCTTGTTTTTGTAAATATGATTAGTTCATCGTTCTTGATTCAGCCTATTATGAATAAACATGTTTGCAATGACAATTAGAGATTATAGTTGCTTATGCCATGCTTAATTAGCTAGGAGCTTACAATGGTTTACCTTGCGTGCCAACATGCTATTAAAATGGTTGTGATATGGTATGATAGGGTGGTATCCTGTTTTGAACGATTCGGGTGGCTTGACTTGGCACATGTTCACGCATGTAGTTGAAACAAAATCAACATAGCCTCTACGATATTTATGTTCATGGTGCATTATATCCTACTCATGCTTGCATTTGGTGTTGATTAATTTTAATGCATGTTCATGACTGTTGTCGCTCTCTAGCTGGTCGCTTCCCAGTCTTTTGCTAGCCTTCACCTGTACTAAGCGGGAATACTGCTTGTGCATCCAATTCCATAAACCCCAAAGTTGTTCCATATGAGCCCACCATACCTACCTATATACGGTATCTACCTGCCGTTCCAAGTAAATTTGCATGTGCCAAACTCTAAACCTTCAAATAAACATTCTGTTTTGTATGATCGAATAGCTCATGTATCAACTAGGGTTGTCCGTATCTTCCATGTTAGGCGGGTTATTCTCAAGAGGAGTGGACTCCGCTCCTCACTCACGAGAAAATGGCTGGTCCGGGATGCCCAGTCCCATGCCTTATGCAAATCAAATCAAAATAACTGCAAACAAAACTCCCCGACTGTTGTTAGTTGGAGGCACTCGTTGTTTCGAGTAAGCCATGGATTGATGCTTGTTGGTGGAGGGGAGTATAAACTTTACCATTCTGTTTGGGAACCACCTATAATGTGTATAGCATGGAAGATATCGCCATCTCTCGGTTGTTATGTTGACAATGAAAGTATACCGCTCAAAATATTATTCATATCTATTTCAAAACCGAGCTATGGCACCTCTACAAATCCCTGCTTCCCTCTGCGAAGGGCCTATCCATTTACTTTTATGTTGAGTCATCATCCTCTTAATAAAAAGCACGAGTTGGAGAGCACCGCTGTCATTTGCATCCATTACTGTTAGTTTACATTGAGTATGACTTGACTGGATCTCTTTTACCATGAATTACAATATCTAGTCAATCCTTGATCTTTAAAGGTGCTCTGCATTTATGTTTTGTGGTCTCAGAAAGGGCTAGCGAGATACCATCTTGTCATATCATATCATGATTGTTTTGAGAAAGTGTTGTCATCCGAGATTTATTATTATTGCTCGCTAGTTGATTATACCATTGATATGAGTAAACATGAGACCACAATGTTATTGTGAATATGGTTTGTTCATAATCTTTGCTGAAAACTTGAATGGTGGCTCTACATATTTACAACAACAAGAGCAAACAGAGTTTGTAAAAGTTTTTCTTTATCACTTCCAGTTTATCAACTGAATTGCTTGAGGACAAGCAAAGGTTTAAGCTTGGGGGAGTTGATACGTCTCCGTCGTATCTACCTTTCCAAACACTTTTGCCCTTGTTTTGGACTCTAACTTGCATGATTTGAATGGAACTAACCCGGACTGACGCTGTTTTCAGCAGAATTGCCATGGTGTTATTTTTGCGCAGAAATAAAAGTTCTCGGAATGACCTGAAAATCATCGGAGATTTTTTTGGAATATATAAAAAATACTGGAAGGAAGATCCACGTCAGGGGGGCCTCCACCTTTCCACGAGGGTGGGGGCGCGCCCTACCCCCGTGGGCGCGCCCCCTACCTCATGGGCCCCCTGATGCTCCACCGACCTCAACCTTGACTCCATATATTCATTTTTGGGGAGAGAAAAACCAGGAAGAAGGATTCATCGCGTTTTACGATACGGAGCCACCGCCATGTCCTAAACTCTCTCGGGAGGGCTGATCTGGAGTCCGTTCGGGGCTCCGGAGAGGGGAATCCATCGCCATCGTCATCATCAACCATCCTCCATCACCAATTTCATGATGCTCACCGCCGTGCGTGAGTAATTCCATCGTAGGCTTGCTGGACGGTGATGGGTTGGATGAGATTTATCATGTAATAGAGTTAGTTTTGTTAGGGTTTGATCCCTAGTATCCACTATGTTCTGAGATTGATGTTGCTATGACTTTGCTATGCTTAATGCTTGTCACTAGGGCCCGAGTGCCATGATTTCAGATCTGAACCTATTATGTTTTCATCAATATATGAGAGTTCTTGATCCTATCTTGCAAGTCTATAGTCACCTATTATGTGTTCTATGATCCGTTAACCCTGAAGTGATAATAATCAGGATACTTACTGGTGATGACCGTAGTTTGAGGAGTTCATGTATTCACTATGTGTTAATGCTTTGGTCTGATACTCTATTAAAAGGAGGCCTTTATATCCCTTAGTTTCCAATAGGACCCCACTACCACGGGAGGGTAGGACAAAAGATATCATGCAAGTTCTTTTCCATAAGCACGTATGACTATATTCGGAATACATGCCTACATTACATTGATGAACTGCAGCTAGTTCTGTGTCACCCTAGGTTATGACTGTTACATGATGAACCGCATCCGGCATAATTCTCTATCACCGATCCATTGCCTACGAGCTTTCCATATATTGTTCTCCGCTTATTTATTCTTCCGTTGCTATTGTTATCATCACTACAAAACACCAAAAATATTACTTTTGCTACTGTTACCTTTTACTACCGTTACCAATACTATCATATTACTTTGCTACTAAATACTTTGCTGCAGATATTAAATTTGCAGGTGCGGTTGAATTGACAACTCAGCTGCTAATACTTGAGAATATTCTTTGGCTCCCCTTGTGTCGAATCAATAAATTTGGGTTGAATAATCTACCCTCGAAAACTGTTGCGATCCCCTATACTTGTGGGTTATCACTTTACTATCCGTAATATGTCCGTGGATGAGTGTTCTAGAACCATAATGTGCATCTATCAAGAGTTTGCATCTTGCATCTGTACACCCACTGGGTGTTTTCAACTTTTGCTGAGTAATTTTTCCACTTGAGTCGACCATGTCGTGTCGAGTCTATCTTTGAATCAGTGGGGGCGCGCAGAGTGCACCCACTGGGTGTAGTCCCCGAGACCATCGTCGAATGTTTGATTCGGCGGAGGTCTTTATCAAAAATATCTCTTTACAGTTCTTCCACTCGGTTTAGACAGGTCGTGTCGAGTAGGAGTCGGACCAGTGGGGGCACGCCCTGTGCACCCACTGGGTGTAGTCCCCGAGACCGCGGTCGACTGCGGACAGTCGGCGGTGGTCTGAGAACATGCATTGCCACATTTCTTCTTGTTCTTTGAACCACGTCGAGTTGAAAGCAGAACTAGTGGGGGCTCGCCAAGTGCACCTATTGGGTGTAGTCCTCGAGACTACTATTGAATGTTTGATTCGATGGTAGTCTTAGAACTCTTTTGCGGTAATGACTTGAACTTGTATCTTTTTCGCTCGGAAGCAATTGATCTTTGTCTCAATCGATTGACATGTCTTACTTATTGACTACAGAAATCTTGTGACTTCGGGAGCCAGTTCGTTGATTTGGAGAAACAATAGATCCAACTCGGTCTCGACCTGGCTCTAGCCAAGGGGAACTTGAAGAAGGCACAGGATGACGCAACTGCCATGGGAGGTAATGACTTGCCGACTTTTTGCTTTGTCATCTTTTCTTTCCATTCGTTTAACCGAGTGACACTACTCGAGCAGATGTGCATAGTGAAAACAGGCAACTCCAAGCTTGTCTGAAGAATGTTATTTCTTTAGAGAAAATGAAGTAGGCGCTGGAACAGAAGGACCTTGACTTTGCCGCAGCTCAGAAGATGGCCGACAAAAAACCGAACTTGCCGACAAGAAGTTGGCTTCAGTCGGCAAGTTAGAAGAAGAAAACGCCAAACTGAAGACTACCATTGGCGAGGCCAACAAGGAAGTTGAGCAGCTGAAGAAGGACAAGGTGGCTTTGACTGACCGAGTTGGAGATCTCACTCGGAAGAGAGATGAACTGGAGGTTTATCTAGGAGGACTCGCCAAGAAGTTGTTCCTTATGCTTGAAGGTGTTTTTCTTTGTACGACTGATTTGCTACTGTCGACTCATCATATAACTGTTGACTCATTGTTTTATTGTGTGTGCAAAATTCTGTGAAAACTTCGAGGAAGAGACTGGGAGAATTGAAACAAGCTTGGACCCCTACAACTCCCCTGTCAAGGATGAAGCTGCCATGAACGTGCTACGACTGGAGTCTCGCCTTGCCAGCATTATGGACTACCTTAAGCGACTGAAGGTGGCCGTGTCGTGGATTGACCTAGCGCTCTGGCCAAGGGTGACATTTCAGAATGATCTCAAATCCCTGATGACTCGACTTAATGAGATCCCTGGTCGAGTGCAAGAATGGAAGAAGTCGTCTGCTCGGTGTGGTGCTGACGTTGCTCTATCTCTCGTTCGTGTCCACTGCAAAGAAGCCAAGGAAGAGAAACTAGCAGCGCTCAAGGTTGCCAATACCAAGAAGCTTGACTTCCAATCCTTTATGGAAACCTTCATCAAAGCAGCCACTCGCATTGCAGATGGAATCGCCTAGGATGAGTTCGTCGAGCCTGCCAGCCCTCCTCTCGCGGAGTGAACAAACTTTAAGCTCAGATTAAATTTGCCTCGGAATGCCGAGTGATTTTGTAACCGTTAAACTCCTTCGGGCCTAACGCCCAAGTACTCTTATCCGCGGTTCGGATCCTTGTGGGAATTATCTACACATGGATTTTCTTTGCATATGCTTGCCGTTGTCTCCGAGTGGAACTTGTTTCTTCATTCGGAACAGACTTTTGTACATGTGATGAGCTCTGAAGAGAAGGTCGCAGACGACCTGCACCTCGTCGTCCTTGCGGATAGAGATAGAGCGTACATTGTATTTGTGGCGCAGCTCCGAGGAGAGGGTCGCAGACGACCTGCACCTCGCTGTCCTTGCGGATCGAGATGGAGCGTGTGGCTAAGTCTCCGAGGGAGAGGATTGCTCTTCACTCGGAGGTTTAAACACTTAGGCGAGTACGAGACTGCAGCTAAGCCTCCGAGTGAGAGGATTGCTCATCACTCGATAGGATTTTTTAAACTTAGGCGAGTACGGGACTGCAGTTAAGCCCCCGAGTGAGAGGATTGCTCATCACTCGGTAGGATTTTTAAAACTTAGGCGAGTACGAGACTGCAGCTAAGCCTCCGAGTGAGAGGATTGCTCATCACTCGGTAGGATTTTTAAAACTTAGGCGAGTACGAGACTGTAGCTAAGCCCCCGAGAGAGAGGATTGCTCATCAATCGGTAGGATTTTTTAAACTTAGGTGAGTACGGGACTGCAGCTAAGCCCCCGAGAGAGTGGATTGCTCATCACTCGGTAGGATTTTAAAAACTTAGGCGAGTACAAGACTACAGCTAAGCCCCCGAGTGAGAGGATTGCTCATCACTAGGTAGGATTTTTTAAACTTAGGCGAGTACGAGACTACAGCTAAGCCTCCGAGTGAGAGGATTGCTCTTCACTCAGTAGGATTTTTAAACTCAGGCAAGTACGAGACTGCAGCTAAGCCCCCGAGTGAGAGGATTGCTCATCACTCGGTAGGATTTTTTAAACTTAGGCAAGTACGGGACTGTAGCTAAGCCTCCGAGTGAGAGGATTGCTCATCACTCGGTAGGATTTTTAAAACTTAGGTGAATCAGATTCGCGGCTAAGCCCTCGAGTGAGAGGCTTTCTCTTCACTCGGTTGGATTTTTAAAACTTAGGCGAGTACGAGACTGCAGCTAAGCCCCCGAGTCGACCGATTCGGTGTTGTTCTTAATCCCCAAAGGACTGATGGAAGCTCATTTACCCAAGCGCCTGCTGCATGTTTGAGGTCACGCATCAATCGGGGTTTCAGCCCTTGGAGGATCAAACCATTTGCTTTTTCTGCCTGTCCATTTGACTGCGGGTGGGCGACTAAAGCGTAGTCAACTCGAGTGCCTTGGGAAGCACAAAACACTCTGAACTCATCAGAATCAAAGTTGGAGCCATTATCTGTGATAATGTTGTGAGGGGCTCCATATCTGAATGCCAGCTCTCTGAAGAAACTGATGGTAGTGCTTGAATCGAGATTCTTGATGGGTTTGGCTTCGATCCATTTAGTGAACTTGTCGACTGCTACAAGCAAATGAGTGAAACCACTTCTGCCGGTTCTCAGATGACCGACCATATCCAATCGCCAAACAGCAAATGGCCAGACGAGTGGAATAGTCTTCAAGGATGATGCAGGCTTATGGGACATGTTGGAGTAGAACTGACGACCTTCACATTTGTCAACTATATCTTTTGCCATCTCATTAGCTCGCGACCAATAAAATCCCGCCCGGTATGCTTTGGCCACGATGGTCCGAGAGGACGCATGGTGACCATAGGTTCCCGAGTGGATGTCATTGAGGATCATTCGACCTTCTTCAGGTGTAATGCATCGCTGGGAAACTCCAGTAACACTCTCTCTGAAAAGCCGTCCACCTATCATGGTGAAAGCTTTGGATCGACAGGCAATCTGACAGGCTTCATTTTCATCTTCTGGAAGTTCTTTCCTAAGCAGGTACGCAATATATGGCACCGTCCAATTGGGGATGACGACCAAAACCTCCATGATCAGGTCGGCCATGGCTGGAATCTCGACTTCAGTCGGATCGGCAGAGCTTTTTGGTTGCGGGGGCTCTTCTGTGAAAGGATCCTCTTGAACTGACGGTGTGTGAAGATGCTCTTCTGTGAAAGGAGCAAGCTTGTGGGGCCATTGCTGGTCGACTCAAAGCACAAGGTCTCCTTCCTGGAATGCTCGATCTCTCACGTTTCTGGCATGGAATCGACGGAGGTCTTGCTGATAAATGGTCGACCAGATCAAGGCCATCTATCTTTCATCTTCCAGAAGATCAACAGCATCTTGTCGAGCTTATTCTACTTTAGCTTCTGAGAAGAGTTCTACTCAGGGTGCATTGTGAAGCAAATCACTCGGCAGCACGGCTTCAGCCCCATAGACCATGAAGAAGGGAGTTCGGCCAGTCGACCGATTCGGTGTTGTTCTTAATCCCCAAAGGACTGATGGAAGCTCATTTACCCAAGCGTCTACTGCATGTTTGAGGTCACACATCAATCGGGGTTTCAGCCTTTGGAGGATCAAACCATTTGCTTTTTCTGCTTGTCCATTCCACTGCGGGTGGGCGACTAAAGCGTTATCAACCCGAGTGCCTTGGGAAGCACAAAATGCTCTGAACTCATAAGAATCAAAGTTGGAGCCATTATCCATGACAATGTTGTGAGGGACTCCATATATGAATGTTAGCTCTATGATGAAACTCATGGCAGTGCCTGAATCGAGTTTCTTGATGGGTTTGGCTTCGATCCATTTAGTGAACTTGTCGACTGCTACAAGCAAATGAGTGAAACCACTTCTGCCGGTTCTCAGAGGCCCGACCATATCCAATCCCCAAACAGCAAGTGGCCAAATGAGTGGAATGGTCTTCAAGGCTGATGTAGGCTTGCGGGACATGTTGGAGTAGAACTGACAACCTTCACATTTGTCGACTATATCTTTTGCCATCTCATTAGCTCGCGGCCAATAAAATCCCGCTCGGTATGCTTTGGCCATGATGGTCCGAGAGGATGGATGGTGAACACAGGTCCCCGAGTGGATGTCATTGAGGATCATTCGACCTTCTTCAGGTGTAATGCATCGCTGGGAAACTCCAGTAACACTCTCTCTGAAAAGCCGTCCACCTATCACGGTGAAAGCTTTGGATCGACGGACAATCTGACGGGCTTCATTTTCGTCTTCTAGAAGTTCTTTCCTGAGCAGGTACGCAATATATGGCACCGTCCAATCGGGGATGACGACCAAAACCTCCATGATCAGGTCGACCACGGCTGGAATCTCGACTTCAGTCGGATCGGCAGAGCTTTTTGGTTGCAGTGGCTCTTTTGTGAAAGGATCCTCTTGAACTGACGGTGTGTGAAGATGCTCTAGGAACAAATTGCTGGGAATGGGCTCCCGCTTAGAACCTATCTTCGCCATGTCATCAGTTGCTTGATTCTTAAGTCGGGGTATATGGTGGAGCTCTAACCCTTCAAACTTCTTTTCTAACTTTCTTACCGCATTGCAATAGCCAGTCATGGCTGGGCTCCTGATGTCCCACTCTTTCATCACTTGATTGACCACTAAGTCTGAGTCGCCGTAAACCATTAGGCGACGGACATCGAGTGAAATGGCCATACGCAACCCATATAGAACTACCTCATATTCAGCCAAATTATTGGAGGAATCAAAGTGATCTGGAGAACGTAACTGAGCTTGTCGCCTCGGGGGGATACCAGTACTACCCCAGCACCAGAACCATTCAGCATCTTGGAACCGTCAAAGAACATAGTCCAATGCTCCGAGTGAATCTGAGTCGGTTGTTGCTGCTCAACCCACTCGACAAGGAAATCTGCTATTGCTAGGGACTTGATTTCTTTCTTTGCCTCAAACTTGATATCCAATGGAAGGAGTTCAATCGCCCATTTTGCCACTCGACCAGTTGCATCCCTGTTGTTCAGAATTTCTGACAATGGAGCGTCGCTGACGACTGTAATCAAATGATCTGAGAAATATTGTGCAACCTTCTTCGTGGTCAAGTAAATTCCATAAACAACCTTCTGATAATGCGGATATCTCTAGTTGGATGGAGTCAAGACTTCAGAAATATAATACATTGGGCCCTGAACCTTGTAGGATTTACCTTCTTCTTCCCACTCAACTGTGAGTACTGCACTGACAACTTGTCCAGTAGCTGCAATATAAAGCGGTAAAGGCTCTTTGCTGATTGTGGCAGCGAGCACCGGCTGGGTGGAAAAGCAGTGCTTTGAGCTCTGCAAACGCCGCGTCAGCTTCAGGTGTCCACTCGAACTTATCAGATTTCTTCATCAGTCGGTAAAGAGGCAATGTGATGACCCACAAGTGTAGGGGATCTATCATAGCCTTTTCGATAAGTAAGAGCGTCGAACCCAACGAGGAGCAGAAGAAAATGATAAGCAGTTTTCAGTAAGATATTCTCTGCAAGCACTGAAATTATCGGTAACAGATAGTTTTGTGATAAGGTAATTTGTAACGAGTAGAAACTAATAAAAGTAAACAAGGTGCAGCAAGATGGCCCAATCCTTTTTCTAGCAAAGGACAAGCCTGGACAAAATCTTATATGAAGGAAAGCGCTCCCGAGGACACATGGGAATTATCGTCAAGCTAGTTTTCATCACGTTCATATGATTCGCGCTTGGTACTTTGATAATTTGATATGTGGGTGGACCGGTGCTTGGGTACTGCCCTTACTTGGACAAGTATACCACTTATGATTAACCCCTATTGCAAGAATCCGCAACTACAACAGAAGTATTAAGGTAAACCTAACTATAGCATGAAACATATGGATCCAAATCAGCCCCTTACGAAGCAACGCACAAACTAGGGTTTAAGCTTCTGTCACTCTAGCAACCCATCATCTACTTATTACTTCCCAATTCCTCCCTCTAGGCCCAAACGATGGTGAAGTGTCATGTATTCGACGTTCACATGACACCATAGAGGGATGACAACATACATCTCATCAAAATATCAAACGAATACTAAATTCACACGACTACTTATAACAAGACTTCTCCCATGTCCTCAAGAACAAACGTAATTACTCACAAAGCATATTCATGTTCATAATCAGAGGGATATTAATATGCATAATGGATCTGAACATATGATCTTCCACCAAGTAAACCAACTAGCATCAACTACAAGGAGTAATGAACACTACTAGCAACCCATGGGTACCAATCTGAGGTTTGGATACAAAGATTGGATATAAGAGATGATCTAGGGTTTGAGATGAGATGGTGCTGGTGAAGATGTTGATGGAGATTGACCCCCTCCCGATGAGAGGTTCGTTGGTGATGACGATGGTGACGATTTCCCCCTCCCGGAGGGAAGTTTCCCCGGCAGAACAGCTCTGCCGGAGCCCTAGATTGGTTCCGCCAAGGTTCCGCCTCGTGGCGGCGGAGTTTCTTCCCGAAAGCTTGCTTTTGATTTATTTTTCTTTACGAAAGACTCCATATAGCTAAAGATGGGCATCGGAGGGCCACCAGGGGGGCCACGAGGCAGGGGGCGCGCACAGGGGGGTAGGGTGCCCCCCACCCTCATGGACGGTGGGTGGCCCCCCTCTGGTACTTCTTGCGCCCAATATTTTTTATATATTCTGAAACATGCTCCCGTGAAGTTTCAGGATTTTTGGAGATGTGCAGAATAGGTCTCTAATATTTGCTCCTTTTCCAGCCCAGAATTCCAGCTGCCGGCATTCCCCATCTTCATGTAAACCTTGTAAAATAAGAGAGAATAGGCATAAGTATTGTGACATAATGTGTAATAACAGCCCATAATGCAATAAATATCGATATAAAAGCATGATGCAAAATGGACGATCAACTACCCCAAGCTTAAACCTCGCTTGTCCTCAAGCGAAAGCCGATATTGAAAAATATGTCCACATGTTTAGAGATAGAGGTGTCGATAAAAATAAAATACGGACATGAGGGCATCAAGATCATTCTTAGAACAACATATATATATATATTGTTATATGATCTCTTATGCTAAAGTAACAATTCAATCACAATTTCAAGTATGAATCATAAACTTCATTGAAAAATAACAAACTATAATCTCAGTCATTGAAGCAATTGCAATTTATCATACCATAGGAAAGAGTCAATATAAGAGCTTTTCAGCAAGTCAACATACTCAACTATCATTTAGTCTTTCACAATTGCTAACACTCACGCAATATTTATGGGTATGAAGTTTTAATCGGACACAAAGAAAGATAGGGGCTTATAGTTTTGCCTCCCAACTTTATACCTCAAGGGTAATGTCAACAGTAATAGCTCATGCAAACCCACATCCAATTAGCCATATATATCAGGATCTTTCCAACACATTGTGCTTGCCAAAGAATAAAATGTAAAAAGGAAAGGTGAAGATCACCATGACTCTTATATAAGATAGAAGATAAAAGTAAAAGATAGCTCCTTCACAGAGGGCAGCAGAGGTTGTCATGCGCTTTTATGGTTGGATGAACAAAATCTTAATGCAAAAGAACGTCACTTTATATTGCCACTTGTGATATGGACCTTTATTATGCAGTCCGTCGTTTTTATTTCTTCCACATCACAAGATAGTGTAAAGCTTATTTTCTCCACATTAATAAGTCATACATATTTAGAGAGCAATTCTTATTGCATGCACCGATGACAACTTACTTGAAGGTTCTTACTCAATCCATAGGTAGGTATGGTGGACTCTCATGGCAAAAACGGTTTTAGGGATATTTGGAAGCACAAGTAGTATCTCTACTTGGTGCAAAGAAATTGGCTAGCATGAGAGGGAAAGGCAAGCTCAACATGTTGGATGATCCATGACAATATAATTTATGTCAGATGTAAGAAAACATAACCCATTACGTTGTCTTCCTTGTCCAACGTCAACTCTTTAGCATGTCTTATTTTAATGAGTGCTCAAAATCATAAAAGATGTCCAAGATAGTATATTTATATGTGAAAACCTCTCTTTATTTTTTACTTCCTATTAATTGCAACGATGACCAAAACTATGTTTGTCAACTCTCAACAAATTTTATTCATCATACTCTTTATATGTGAGCTCATTACTCTCCATAAGATCCACATGATCTCTTTATTTCTTTTTATATCTTCTCTTTTATTTTATTCCCTCAAGATCATAGCAAAATAATAAAGCCCTTGACTCAACACTAATCTTTATTATATATATAGCTCACAGACTCGATTACATAGAAGGATCATAAAGCAAAACTCACAACTAGATCATACTAAAACATTATTCTATGAGATCAAGATATAACCAAAAGGATCGAACTAAGAAAAACGGTAAAGGTAAAAGTGATGGTGATACGATACCGGGGCACTCCCCCAAGCTTGGGAGTTGCTAAGGGGAGTGCCCATACCCATGTGTTTATGTCTGCCTCTTCGTAGGTGGTGTTGTGATATTCTTGGCGATGATGCCCCTCAAGATACGATTCTCTTCTTCAAGCTTATTGACTTGCTGCTTGTGGCTCATTATTTATTTTCGGAGCGTGCCCGTGACGGCTAGAGCTCCTTTCACCCATGGATGTTGCATAGCTGCAGGATAACAAGTAACACTCTTTTTCATATTTTCATAAGAAAGAAATCTGACATTGGAAGGGATAACCGAGTTTGGAATGGCTAAACTCTGTAGTTCCCCCATCGTGAATCCAGATCGGAAACGAGAAGTAACTTCTTGGTCCTCTTCCGTGGCATCTATCCATTTCAAGTCGACCTCCATCTCTTCTTCCGTTGATGGCCCAAAGTGGTCAGCATCACTATTTGCTCTTGGTCCCGGTGTCGGATGAGACACCCGACTCTCTCTGACTGACTCTTGAGAAGACATCTTGCTCCGAATCTGCAGCAGAAACAGATCAAAATAAGAACAGGAGATATTTGCGTGATACGATGGTCAAAACCTTCGGAAGATTATATAATGATTTTTTACCGACCAAAAGAAGTATCGTGCAAGAGAACGGAGTCCGGAGAGCGCACGAGGTGCCCACGAGGCAGGGGGCGCGCCCAGGGGGTAGGGCGCGCCCTCCACCCTCGTGGAAGCCTCGTGTCCTTTCCGGTCTACTTCTTATTTTCCTATTTTCTTAAATATTCCAAAATGGAGAAAAATTCCCCTTAGAACTGTTTTGGAGTCGGTTTACTTACCGTACCACGTACCTATTCCTTTTCGGAGTCTGAAACATCCCAAAAACTGTCTCTTATGTATTCCTCCGGGGTTACGGTTTCAATAACATTAGTTTCAACATTTATAGGATTACCTGAGATATAATGTTTGATTCTTTTACCGTTCACCACCCTCGGATTTGTTCCTTCGAAGTTGTAGATATTTATGGCACCGGAACGATAGACCTCCTCGATAACGTAAGGACCTTCCCATTTAGAAATAAGTTTTCCTGCAAAAAATCTTAAACGACAGTTGTATAGCAATACATAATCACCTACATTAAAATCACGCTTTTGTATCCTTTTGTCATGCCATATTTTAACTTTTTCTTTAACAATTTGGCATTTTCATAAGCCTGGGTTCTCCATTCATCAAGTGAGCTAATGTCAAATAACCTCTTCTCACCGGCAAGTTTGAAATCATAATTGATCTCTTTGATGGCCCAATATGCCTTATGTTCTAATTCAAGAGGTAAGTGGCATGCTTTTCCGTAAACCATTTTATACGGAGACATACCCATAGGATTTTTATATGCAGTTCTATAAGCCCATAATGCATCATCAAGTTTCTTGGACCAATTCTTTCTAGATCTATTAACAGTCCTTTGCAAAATTAATTTAAGCTCTCTATTACTCAATTCTACTTGACCACTAGACTGTGGATGATATGGAGATGCAATTCTATGATTAACATCATACTTAGCAAGCATTTTACGAAAGGCACCATGAATAAAATGTGAACCACCATCAGTCATTGAATATGTAGGGACTCCAAACCTAAGAAAAATAACTTCTTTAAGCATCTTAATAGAGGTGTTATGATCAGCACTACTAGTTAGAATAGCTTCTACCCACTTAGTAACATAATCAACAACAACTAAAATGTGTGTATACCCATTAGGGGAAGGAAAAGGTCCCATATAATCAAAGCCCCAAACATCAAATGGTTCAATAATGAGTGAATAATTCATAGGCATTTCTTGACATCTACTAATATTACCAATTATTTGACATTCATCACAAGATAAGACGAACTTACGGGCATCCTTGAAGAGAGTAGGCCAATAAAAACCGGATTGCAATACCTTATGTGCAGTTCTATCTCCGGCATGGTGTCCTCCATAAGCTTCAGAGTGACACTTGCGTAGGATCTGTTCCTATTCGTCTAATAATACCATCTACTCCTTCTTTATAAAGGTGTGGGTCATCCCAGAAGTAATGTCTTAAATCATAGAAAAACTTTTTTCTTTTGCTGGTATGTGAAACTAGGTGGTATAAATTTAGCAACAATGTAATTGGCATAATCAGCATACGATGGAGTAGTACGAGAAGCATTTATGACAGCTAATTGTCCATCAGGAAAGCTATCATCAATAGGTAGTGGGTCATCAAGAACATTCTCTAACCTAGACAAGTTGTCTGCAACGGATTCCCAGCTCCCTTTCTATCAATAATATGCAAATCAAATTCTTGTAGCAGGAGAACCCATCTAATAAGTCTAGGTTTAGCATCTTTCTTTTCCATAAGATATTTAATAGCACCATGATCAGTGTTAATAGTTACTTTAGAATCAACAATATAAGGTCTGAACTTATCACAAGCAAATACAACTGCTAAAAATTCTTTTTCAGTAGTAGCATAATTTCTTTGAGCATTGTCAAGAGTTTTACTAGCATATTGAATAACATTTAATTTCTTATCAACTCTTTGTCCTAGAACAGCCCCTACAGCATAATCACTAGCATCACACATAATTTCAAATGGTAAATTCCAATCAGGAGGCTGAACAATAGGTGCAGAAACCAAAGCTTTCTTAAGTATTTCAAATGCTTCTACACAATCATCATCTGTCACATCCCTAGTTCTAGTATGCTCTGAGCTAGCTAGTCATGTGTTGCATCATTTTAAATTCTCATGAATTTGAATTGGGGACTGTTGAAACCCTAGCACAGATGAATCCAACTAGGTTCAAATAAAAAAATATCATTTTCAAGGATCCCAAAATTCCTTTGGAAAAGTTCATCATTTTTGAATTGGTCTACAACCTCTGCCAAAAATGGTGCACATTTTCCTAGGTCACTTTGGATTTTTGAATGAATTCATAAAGTATTTGAATTTGGCCATTTAATTGCTATAAATAATTAAAATGCCCAAATAATTCTGAAAGTGGTTGAGGGCTATTGGAAATATTTTCAAAAGTGCCCACAATTATTTTCAGGGTTTTTGAAAATGCCTTAGGATTTTATTTAAGTCAAAAACAATTACAGAAAAATAGAAAAGAGAACAGAAAAATAAAACAGAACACAAACGTACCTGGCCTTACCTGAGAGACCCAGCAGCAGCCAGCCCACCAGAGCCCAGCTGCCAGTCGTCGTCCTCCTTGCGCCAGAAGGACGCGGGCGCGTGCCCGCCGCGCGTGGCCACACGCCGGCCACCTCCAGGCTATCTGCCTGTGCGACGACCCCACTGGAGGCGCCACGCACCCCCCAGGCCCTCTCACTCCTCCCCCCATGCTCATCCCCTCCCCTGTCCCTCTCGCGCGCACCCACCCGAGCGCAGCCGTCGCCGCCGCTCGTTGCTGTCGTGCCCTAAGCCTCCCCTCACCTCTCCGACATGCCCAGGGGCTCCGCCACCGTCGCCTATGCCCCCCTGTTGACTCACACGACTCCAAACGCCGCCGAACGCCGTCTTCACCTTCGTCTTTAGCCTCGGGCACCCGAGCCTGTCTCCGGTCGATTCGGCGCCGCCAGGACCTCCCCGAGCTCGCTGACCCCCTCTTCGGCACCGCTATGAGCTCCTACGCCCCTCGCCCCTCTCCCCGTTGATGCGCTCGTCCTCTAGTCGTGTTTTCCACCTCGGCCGAAGCTCGCTGCCGCCGTCCATGGCGCCGCCGCGGCCACAGCTGCTGCCACCCGCGTCCGAGCTCATCAGCGCGCTCAGCGCACCCATAGGAGCATGATGCACTCACCATCTCCTCCCCTAGTGCTCCGTAGCCCCGTTTCCATCGATGGCCGAACCACGGCCACCGCAAACCTCGTCGTCGGCGTCGATTCCGGCGACCAACTGGTCCAGCTCCACCACCCACACACGCGGCTCAGCCCCAGCTCTCCATAGCACCCAACCACGCCCCAAACCGTGGTCTGTAGCGCGATCCCGACGCGCTCCGCCGCGTCTGGACTCGCCGGCGGCTAAACGCCGGCGACCGCTGACCCGTTGACCGGCGTGGGTTAACCCCACTGCCCGGTTTGACCTCCCCCTCTCTCTCACTGACTTGCGGCCCCGCCCGACTAATTACCCTAGTTAGCACTAATTAACTAGTTAGGTTAGTTACTACAGTCACTGACTAGTGGGCCCTGCCCAGTTAGTTAGGGCTAACAAACTTAGTTAGTTGACTGGGTCACTACTAGTGGGTCCCACTGGTCAGGTTTCACCTGGTCGACGCCTGTTGACTGCCGTCGTCACCCTGACGCAGTGCTGACGCAATAATGTAATTTCTGGATTAAAAACAATTATGGAAATTCCTGAAATTGCTTTGAACTTCCAAAAATCATAGAAATTCAACCGTAGCTCAGAATGAAATAAATTATATATGGAAAATTATCAGAAAAATCCAATCTATCCATCTGTACCATTTTTCATGCATGTTATAACAACTTAAAGCCACTGTTTAGGACAAATCAAATGAATGGTATTTAAATAACCACATGTGGAGTTTGAATTTGAACTTTGGGTTCAAACCAACTTCATTTAATTGTGTTGCTAGTTGCATTAGCTCAATCAACAACATATTGCCATGTAATTATCATGCATCATGTTGTGCATTGCATTTATTGTGTTCCTTCTCTGTTGCCGGTGGTTGTCCCCTCTCGATAGACGTTGTACCGACGCTGTGATCGTTGACACTGATGAAGACCCAATGATATCTTCAGAAGTGCCAGGCAAGCAAAACCCCCTTGTTCATTCTGATACAATCCCACTCTCTCCCTCCTACTCTCATTTACTGCATTAGGACAACAACGATTCAACTATTACATGTTGCGGTAGTTGAACCCCTTTCCTCTGCATGACCTGTCATTGCCACAGTAAATAGATGAAACCCACTAGCATGAGTAGGAGTTGTTTGAGCCCTGATGTGCCTATTCATTCATGCTTGTTTGTCATGCCTGCTATTGCATAGAGTTGTGTCGGGTCTAATTCATCGGGAATGAATTGGAATGGTGATGAACATGTCCTACTGTTTGTGAGCTAAGTGTGTGAACATGATTTGGTAAAGGTAGCGGTGAGAGGCCATGTAGGAGTACATGGTGGGTTGTCTCATTGAAACCGTTCTTAGGAACTGAGTTTTGTGTCTGTGATCCATGAACAGCTACTACCACTCATTGGGATCCTTAATTGACCCTCTCGGCTTCTTAATCACCCTAGTACTCTGTCCAGGAGTTGCAACTAGTTTCTGGTGTTTGTAGGTTATGTGTTGGCGGCCGTGCGTAGCGCTGACCCTAGGGGTGGGCTATGATGCGGTAGATACACCGTGGCACAGTGTACCGGGCGCCCGTTTGGTGTCTCGGGAACCCTGTTCACATCGTTCGGGGCCGTATGTGGAAACCTCGGCCGGACTCCCTGTGGATGGAACCTGGATAGGCAATAAACCTGGACTAGAGACTTGAGTGGTTAGGTAGGCCGTGGCCAACACCCTCGTTGGGCTTCCGCTTGAAGGTTGCCGAGTACATGTCCTGTAAACAACGGTAAGTGGTGGGAGCATGTGTGAAGAAGTACACCCCCTGCAGGCTTATCATTATCTATTCGAATAGCCGGATTCCTCGGATATGGAAATTTGGACCCCTTGCATAGTTCATAGACAAGTGAAAGTGGATACTCTAAAATGCGCAAGATAAGCGTGAGTGCTATGGATGGCGTTCTCGTAGGGAGACGGGAGCGGATCCATAGTGGTGTATTGATATGGTGAATATGTGGACTCGTGTGCGCCACCTCAAAAGAGTTACTTGCAGTCGTAGTTTAAGATAGCCACCGAGTCAAAGCTGGCTTGCTGCAGTTAAACTCCACCCCCCCTTTGTTGATACCGATGCATATGTAGCTAGCTAGTTTTGATGTAAGCCTTGCTGAGTACTTTTGTACTCATGTTTGCTTAATTTATGTTTTGTAGAGAGACTTCAGTCTCGCTAGTAGTTTCGCATGGACTTCGATGTTTAGCTTGATACCTCAGCTACGATCTTGTCCCCTTGGCAGGATCTGGTAGATAGTCAGGCTTCTTAGCCTTTTCCATTTGTAGATGTCTGTACTCAGTCATGTTAAGCTTCCGCATGTGCTTTGATTTGTATGCTATGATTGTTGGGTCATGAGACCCATGTTTGTAATATCTCGCTCCTCGAAGCCTAATGAATAAATACTTTGAGTCGTAGAGTTATGTTGTGATGCCATGTTGTATTTACACATATCAAGCATATTGTGTGTATGATTGAAATGCTTGGTATGTGTGGGATCCGACAATCTAGTTGTTTATCCTTGGTAGCCTCTCTTATGGGGAAATGTAGTCTAGTGCTTCCATGAGCCATAGTAGTCCACTACAGCCCGGTTCACCGGAGTCCTGCTAGCCCAGCACTACTGCTCAGGACACTTGACTGGCCGGCATGTGTTTCACTTCGTTCCTATGTCTGTCCCTTCGGGGAAATGTCACGCGGTGACTTCCGGAGTCCTGCCTAGCCTGCTATAGCCCGGGTTCCCCGGAGTCCTGTTAGCCCAGTGCTACAGCCCGGATTCACTCGCTGATGACCGGCATGCTCGATCTGATTCATGTATGCCTGTCTCCATAGGTCTGTACCGCTTTGGGTTCACGACTAGCCATGTCGGCCCGGGTTCTCTGTCATATGGATGCTAGCGACACTATCATATACGTGAGCCAAAAGGCACAAATGGTCCCGGGCCATGGTAAGGCGACACCCGTGGGGATACCGTGTGTGAGGCCGCAATGTGATATGAGGTGTTACCGGCTAGATCGATGTGACATGGAATCAGGGTCCTGACATCATCAAAGACAAAAGGAACATCTTTTTGTAAGAGATTAGTCAGAGGCCGGGAAATTTTAGAGAAGTCCTTAATGTACCTCCTATAGAATTCGGCATGACCAAGGAGACCTCATATACCTTTGATGTCCTTGGGACACGACATCTTTTCAATAGCATCAACTTTAGCTTTGTCAACTTCAATACCTCTTTTAGAAATTTTATGCCCCAAGACAACACCTTCATTAACCATAAAGTGGCACTTCTACCAATTCAAGACAAGGATAGTTTCTTCACATCTCTGCAAAACTCGATCAGGGTTGCTCAAGCAATCATCAAAAGAGGATCCATAAACAGAGAAATCATCCATGAAAACTTCACAAATCTTTTCACAAAATTCAGAGAATATAGCCATCATGCATCTTTGAAAGGTAGCACGTGCATTACATAAACCAAAAGGCATACGTCTATAAGCGAAGGTACCGAAAGGACAAGTAAAAGTAGTCTTTTATTGATCATCAGCTGACATAGGTATTTGAGAGAAACCAGAGTAACCATCTAGAAAGCAAAAATGTGTATGTTTGGATAATCTTTCTAGCATTTGGTCAATGAAAGGAAAAGGGTAATGATCTTTTTTAGTAGCTTTATTTAATTTTCGGAAATCAACTACCATCGTATAACCTGTAATAATTCTTTGCGGAATCAATTCATCTTTATCATTAGGAACGACAATAATACTTCCCTTCTTAGGGACACAATGGACATGGCTCACCCACTGACTATCAGCAACGGGATAAATTATACCTGCTTCAAGTAGCTTTAATATTTCCTTTCTTACCACTTCTTTCATTTTAGGATTTAGTCGTCGTTGGTGATCAGTAACTCGTTTGGCGTCTTTCTCCAAATATATTTTGTGTTGACATAGAGTGGGACTAATGCCCTTAAGATCATCAAGAGTACATCCAATAGCAGCACGTTTCTTTTTCAGAGTTTTCAATAATTTCTCTTCTTCATGCTCTGAAAGGTTAGCACTAATAATAACAGGATATATCTTCTTTTCATCTAAATAAGCATATTTAAGAATATCAGGCAATGGTTTAAGCTCAAACACGGGATCACCCTTGGGTGGAGGAGGATCCCCTAGGATTTCAACAGGCAAGTTGTGTTTCAAAATAGGTCCATGTTTAAAGAATACTTCATCTATTTCCCTTCTTTCATTCATATACATATCATTTTCATGGTCTAGCAAATATTGTTCTAAACGATCATTAGGAGGCACGACAATATAAGCAAGACCAATAATTTCATCTTTATTAGGCAATTCCTCATCACGGGGTTGTCTACTAAATTTAGCAAAATTAAACTCATGAGACATATCCCCTAAACCAATAGAAACAATATCCTTATTGTAGTCTATCTTAGCATTAACAGTATTCAAGAAGGGTCGACCAAATATAATGGGACAAAAGTCATCTTGTGGGGAACCGAGAACAAGAAAATCAGCATGGTATTTAACTTTCCCACACAAGACTTCAACATCTCTAACAATCCCAACTGGTGAAATAGTATCTCTATTGGCAAGTTTAATTGTGACATCAATCTCTTCTATCTCAGCAAGTGCAATATCATGCATAATTTCTTTGTATAAGGAATGAGGTATTGCACTTGCACTAGCACCCATATCACATAAGCCATGATAGCAATGATCTCCTATTTTAACGGAAATAACAGGCATGCATACAATAGGTCTATGTTTATTTTTAGCATCAGGTCTAGCAATTCTAGCAGCTTCATTGCAGAAGTAAATAACATGCCCATCAATATTATCGGCCAAGAGATCTTCAACCATAGCAATTTTAGGTTCAAATTTAATTTTCTCAGGGGGTTTGGGTGTCTTAATATTACTTTTGTTAACCATAGTTGAAGCTTTATCATGATCCTTTATTCTAACAGGGAAATGTGGTTTCTCAATATAAGCAGCAGGAACAACGGGATCATCATAAGTGATAGTATTTTCTTCAACTTTAATAGGTGCAACTACTTTTACTTCAATGGTAGGATTATATTTAAACCACTTCTCCTTAGGGAGATCAACATGAGTAGAAAACGATTCACAGAAAGAAGCTACTATCTCAGAGTCAAGTCCATATTTAGTGCTAAATTCGCGGAAAGCATCGGTATCCATAAAAGATTTAACACAATCAAACTTAGGTGTTATACCTGACTCCTTACCTTCGTCGAGGTCCCAATTTTCAGATTTGTGTTTAATTCTTTCTAATAAATCCCATTTGAATTCAATAGTCTTCATCATAAAAGATCCAGTACAAGAAGTA
This sequence comes from Triticum urartu, assembly GCF_003073215.2. Lineage (NCBI taxonomy): Eukaryota > Viridiplantae > Streptophyta > Magnoliopsida > Poales > Poaceae > Triticum > Triticum urartu. The sequence goes on from NC_053025.1 coordinate 618,408,966, forward strand.
TCGAGCATGGAGCGATTACTAAGAGAAAGCCGAGCATAAATTTTTTGAATAATCATTTCTTTGGAGAGCTCATGATTGGGGCATGAATATAACATTGACTTAAGACTCCCCCAAGCTTGAGCGATGCTTTCTCCTTCGCGAGGCCAGAAATTATATATATAATTACGATCACGATGAACAAGATGCATAGGATAAAACTTCTGATGAAATTCCAATTTCAATCGCTTGTAGTCCCATGATCCCATATCATCACATAGCCTATACCATGTCAAAGACTCTCCCTTCAAAGATAAAGGGAAGACCTTCTTCTTGATAACATCATCGGGCATACCTGCAAGCTTAAATAATCCACAAACTTCATCCACATAGATTAAGTGTAAATCGGGATGCAATGTTCCATCCCCTGCAAAAGGATTAGCTAGCAGTTTCTCTATCATACCCGAAGGAATTTCAAAGTAAACATTTTCGGTAGGTTCTGTAGGTTGAGGAGCAACTCTTTGCTCTACTGGTCGGGGTGAAGATAGCCCGAACAAGCCCCTCAAAGGATTATGTTCCATAGTAAGAAGTGACAGTAAATTTCAGCACACTATATAAAATTTTCCTTACCAAATTCCACCTACCAACGGCGCCAGAAAAGAATCTTGATGACCCACAAGTGTAGGGGATCTATCGTAGCCTTTTCGATAAGTAAGAGTGTCGAACCCAATGAGGAGCAGAAGGAAATGATAAGCAGTTTTCAGTAAGGTATTCTCTGCAAGCACTGAAATTATCGGTAACAGATAGTTTTGTGATAAGATAATTTGTAACGATTACCAAGTAATAAAAATAAACAAGGTGCAGCAAGATGGCCCAATCCTTTTTGTAGCAAAGGACAAGCCTGGACAAACTCTTATATGAAGGAAAGCGCTCTCGAGGACACATGGGAATTATCGTCAAGCTAGTTTTCATCACGTTCATATGATTCGCGTTCGGTACTTTGATAATTTGATACGTGGGTGGACCGGTGCTTGGGTACTGCCCTTACTTGGACAAGCATCCCACTTATGATTAACCCCTATTGCAAGCATCCGCAACTACAACAGAAGTATTAAGGTAAACATAACCATAGCATGAAACATATGGATCCAAATCAGCCCCTTACGAAGCAACGCATAAACTATGGTTTAAGCTTCTATCACTCTAGCAACCCATCATCTACTTATTACTTCCCAATGCCTCCCTCTAGGACCAAACAATGGTGAAGTTTCATGTAGTCGACATTCACATGACACCACTAGAGGGATGACAAAATACATCTCATCAAAATATCGAACGAATACCAAATTCACATGACTACTAATAGCAAGACTTCTCCCATGTCCTCAGGAACAAACGTAACTACTCACAAAGCATATTCATGTTCATAATCAGAGGGGTATTAATATGCATAATGGATCTGAACATATGATCTTCCATCAAGTAAACCAACTAGAATCAACTACAAGGAGTAATCAACACTACTAGCAACCCACAGGTACCAATCTGAGGTTTGGATACAAAGATTGGATACAAGAGATGAACTAGGGTTTGAGATGAGATGGTGCTGGTGAAGATGTTGATGGAGATTGACCCCCTGCTAATGAGAGGATCGTTGCTGATGACGATGGTGAGGATTTCCCCCTCCCGGAGGGAAGTTTCCCCGGCAGAATAGCTCTGCCGGAGCCCTAGATTGGTTCCGCCAAGGTTCCGCCTCGTGGCGGTGGAGTTTCTTCCCGAAAGCTTGCTTATGATTTTTTTTCTTGACGAAAGACTCCATATAGCCAAAGATGGGCATCGGAGGGCCACCAGGGGGCCCACGAGGCAGGGGGCGCACCTAGGGGGTAGGGCGCCCCCCACCCTCGTGGACGGTGGGTGGCCCCCCTCTGGTACTTCTTGCGCCCAATTTTTCTTATATATTCTGAAACGTGCTCCCGTGAAGTTTCAGGACTTTTGGAGATGTGCAGAATAGGTCTCTAATATTTGCTCCTTTTCCAGCCTAGAATTTCAGCTGTCGGCATTCCCCCCTTCATGTAAACCTTGTAAAAAAGAGAGAATAGGCATAAGTATTGTGACATAATGTGTAATAACAGCCCATAATGCAATAAATATCGATATAAGAGCATGATGCAAAATGAACGTATCACAATGCCTTTTCACCGAGACGAGAGATGAATCGACTCAAAGCGGCCAAACAACCAGTGAGCTTCTAAACGTCATGCACATGCACAGGGCGCTTCATTCGGAGGATTGCACCAACTTTCTCTGGGTTTGCATCGATCACTCGTTCGGAAACGAGGAAACCGAGTAACTTTCCACCCGGGACTCCGAATGTGCACTTCGACGGATTAAGCTTGATATCATATCTCCTCAGATTGGCAAAGGTTTCAGTAAGGTCAGTCAGCAGGTCGGAACCTTTACGCGACTTAACCACGGTGTCATCCATATATTCTTCTACATTCCGACTGATTTGAGTGAGTAGGCACTTCTGAATCATCCTCATAAATGTGGCACCAGCATTCTTGAGACCGAATGTCATGGTAACATAGCAAAAGCACCCGAATGGGGTGATAAAAGCCGTTTTTATTTTGTCGGGTCCATACAGTCGGATCTGATGATACCCGGAATATGCATCCAGAAAAGACAAACGCTCACACCCCGCAGTTGAGTCAACAATCTGGTCGATACGGGGGAGAGGGAAATGATCTTTCGGGCAGGCCCGATTGATATGCTTGAAATCAATGCACATGCGAAGTGAATCGTCCTTCTTGGGGACCATGACAACATTAGCGAGACACTCGTAGTGGTAAATCTCGCGGATGAACTCACCCGCCAGAAGCCGAGCCACCTCTTCACCGATTGCCTTTCTCTTCTCCACGGCGGACCGGCGGAGATGCTCTTTAACGGGTTTTGCTTTTGGATCGACGCGCAAACGGTGCTCAGCTAGTCCCCTAGGTACACCTGGCATGTCAGATGGCTTCCATGCGAAGATGTCCCAGTTCTCACGGAGGAACTCGATGAGCGCTTCTTCCTATTCGCTATCGAGTGTCATTGAAATATGAGTCAGAGTAGCACTGGGGTCGGTCCTGTGAATGTGAATTGGCTTCGTTTCACCACACGACTGAAATGCAGAATCTAAGGCAGGCTTCTTAGCTCACAACAAATCACTCGGATCTGCATTCTTCTGGTATTCCTACATTTCTACTGCTGCCATTTTTTCATCAGCAATCTTTGAGCCCTTCTAGAGGCACTCTTCTGCTCTCTGCCGATTACCAGTAACTGTGATCACGCCTCTGGGGCTAGGCATATTCAACTTAAGGTATACGTAACATGGTCGAGCCATGAAACGAGCATATGCAGGTCTGCCCAGAATAGCATGATAGGCGCTTTGAAAATCCATAACTTCAAATGTCAACTTTTCCTTACGGTAATTCTTCGACTCACCGAAAACCACGTCAAGAGTTATGTGGCCGAGTGAGTCAGCTTTCTTTCCAGGGATGACATTGTGGAACCTCATGTTGCTGTCACTAAGCTTGGACATCGGAATGCCCATCCCTCTCAGGGTCTCAGTGTAGAGAATATTCAGACCACTGCCACCATCCATCAACACTTTGGTAAGTCGAGTGCCTCCAACAACTGGGTCGACTACCAATGCTTGCCGCCCTGGAGTGGCAACGTGTGCTAGGTGATCGGACTGGTCGAATGTAATAGCAGTTTGTGACCACTTCAAATATGTCGTTGTTGCCGGAGCAACCATGTTCACTTCTCTGTTTATAACCTTCAGTCGACTTTTGCTCTCGACGTCAGCAAAAATCACCAAAGTGGAGTTAACATTGGGGAAACCCTCATCCTCCTCTTTGTCTTCATCCTTATCAGATTCATTCTCTTTCTCACTGGGTTGTTTTTCTCAGAACTGCTGGATAAGGAGTCGAAATTGTCGAGTGGTATGCTTGGGGTAAATCAGATTTCCCTCTTCATCCTTCTTGGTGTAGATATGACAAGGCAAATATAGCACATCATTTCCTAGTTGATCTTTTACCTTCTTGGGGGTCCAGGGCCCCTTAGGTTTTCCCTTGAATTTTCCTTGGATCACAACTGCAATCTCACCGGGCCCTGCGGGTTCAACTTTGTGTTTCTGCTTCCGATTGGAATTACCTCCTCCGGTGTCATGGCCAACTGGTTTCCTCTTGCCACTGCGGAGTCGGTCTTCTTCCTCACCGTTTGCGTACCGAGTGGCTATTTCCATCATTCGGGTCAGAGTCATATCTCCTGTTCGACCGAATTTCAGGTTTAGCTCCCTGTACCGAGCGCCATCCTTGAAGGCACAAACTGCTTGGTGATGAGACACATTTTCCACTGTGTGATGCAAAGTGGTCCACCTCTGGATGTAATCCCTCAAAGTTTCATTCGGTTTCTGTACGCAATGCTGTAATTCTGCCAACCTTGCAGGTCGTTTGCATGTGCCCTCAAATGTCCTGACAAACACTCGAGCCAACTCTTCCCAACTCAATATACTTCCTGGAGTCAACTGATTCAGCCATGCTCTGGCCGAACCCTCTAACATCAAAGGAAGATGCTTCATTGCCACCTCATCATTACCACCACCGATCTGTACAGCCACTCGGTAATCCTCGAGCCAAGTGTCAGGCTTCGATTCACCAGTAAACTTGCTTACTCCTGTTGCCAACCTGAAGTTGGGGGAGAATCTCAGCAGCTCTGATGGCTCTGCAGAAACACTCTGGCCCGGAGACATGAACTCTGCTGCCAGTCGGACGATCTCTGTCGAGTCCTTCTCTATGTGCTCTATTCCTATTGACCAGACCTTGAACGAGGATTGACCTCGCATCAAACCCTGGCTCTCTTGGGTCGACTGGGACCCTTCGCTCACCGCTGCGCGAGTGCCTGTCATCATATTGCCGGGGCACATATGATCCGCTCCTCGGAGGGGGCGTAGGAACTCGACGGAGATCATCGCGGCCGAGTCGGTGATCATACTACTCGTAATTCCAACCCAAATACTGCTCTTAGCGATGCCCACGTCCCTCACGCCGCAGGGGCGATCTTGGGCTATGAGCCGACTGAACTGTGTCAGCTACCACAGGTCTGCTATGGATCCTGTTGCGAGACTGAGAAACAGTTGTGTTTTGCTCTCCTGCTGCCCGGGGCAGTGCCCTGATCTGCATCAAACCTCTTCCAGCCTCTGATTGAGACGGCTGGATCGACTCCGCTATTCGGGCCGCACCTGTAAGATTCTGAATCGGAGTGCGATATACCTGAGGTTCAGGCGGGAACAACTGTCGCTGTCGACTGGATTCGGGAATCTGCTGCCGAGCGCGCTCGTCGAGTGAATATTGAAGGTTCCCCAGTCATGTGCACTCAGCCAAAGTGGCCAGGCGCACATCCTCCAAGGCCCGGGCTTCGACGGTCTCCCCGATGATGGGAGTGTGGAGGGCCTCCATGTTGCGGCGATGCAGCTCCTCCCTCTGCTGCGAAGTGAGGGCTTCGGGATGATATTCCTCGTGAACACGCGATGGATCACCGCTGCCATCGCCACCGTCGCCGCGATGGAAACCAGGCGGGTTGTGCGGCGTGTTGACCACCAAGACTTGTGTCGTAGGGTTACTGTTGTCACACTTGGACAGGATCTCGATGGAGCCATTCGACAGGTCGAACAACCCATAGAGTGATTCGCCGAGCTCGATTGTCGTGACCTGAGGGGTGGCCGACTGACGGGCCACCGCATGCTTCACCCACCGTTGGAGTCGCGATCGACCAGACCGCTTGCAGCGATGAACAGCGGGGAGTGAAGATGCCACGGGAGCCGGCCGATATTGGGTCGACGGCTGCCGCAGACACACGCGCGAAAGTGAGTAGCCCCGCGGACGGGAAGCGTCTCGACGTCGAGGGGGGCCACCTGGAGCTAGGCGGAATCATCGACGACGAAAACAAGCGCCGAGATGGATCTCGCGGCCTTCAGGCAATCCACCGCCGGAAACGATGATGATGGGAATCGGGAAAATCGCAACCTCACCGGAAAGTCGCTACGACACCGGCCCCACGATGGGCGCCAACTGTCGTGGTCCTAAGTCTGACAATAGAATAGGGGGTATGAATGGAGAGGCAAGATCCTAGCTACGATGAGGTTGTACACGCAAGGTTTACGAGTTCAGGCCCTTCGCGGAGGAAGTAACAGCCCTACATCTCGGTGCTCGGAGGCTTGGTCGATTGGATTATGCGTGAAGTTACAGGGGGTGCGAACCCTTGTGCCAGTGGAGGGGGGTGTCTTATATAGAGTGCGCCAGGACCCCAGCCAGCCCATGTTACAAGAAGGTTCAATGTACATAAAGTTGGGGCGTTACTGGTAACGCTAACAATAAAGGCATATAAATGATCATCAATACTACAGGGTGAACGCCTGACCGTTGTCATCCTGAGTGACTTTAGATCTTCTGTACTCCGAGTGACTTCTGATGTGGTCGAGTGAGTATACCCTGGTCGAATGGAATTGGGTTATCCGAGTGGAACGGTTGGTCGAGTGGGTTGCACTCTGAGGTGTCTTCAGTCGGTAGGTGTTGTTGTGCTTTGAATGTCTTCGACCGTAGGACAGTGTCCTTGGGAAGGGTGTCTAGGTCAGGCCTATTACCATAGCCTAGGTACATGTCATCATCATCGTACGTGCATGCGGCCTTGTGGGCGGTCTCGAACGTCCCGAGACCGAGACATACATCACCAGAGCGGATCTTCGCGTAGAACACGCCGGAGGGGTGGGCGCGGTCGCCGCGGAAGCCGGAGCTGCTCCGGGGGCGCGATGGCATGTCAGGGGCGGGGGAGAAGGCGTGGCGGCGTTGAGAGAAGGGCACGTTGGCGGCGGCAGGGCGCTGGAGGTGAGGAAGAAGTGGGCGGCAGGGAAGAAGGAGGCGCTGGAGTGGTAGTTGGCAGGCTCACGCGCGCGGGTTTCATAGAGCGCATCGGACGCCGTGCGCCAAATCTTCGACGCGCCGGGCCGCGTTTTTCAAGCGCTTGCACAAGTTTTTCCCGTGCCGGATTCTCCCTCGCCTACTGGAGTGCGCCAAACCGCCCCCTAGCGCTAAAACTTACTTTTTGCCCGCGCGCGCGATATCTAGCACGCCTGTTGGAGATGCTCTAACAAGTGACATGGATGAGATGATATGGAACTAGTGCAAATTTATGAATTTATAAACATGATACATGGAAAATTTTAAACATTTTCTGTAATATCCACATGAAAAAATCATGTTTTAGATGGCAAAATTCTCATTTTTGGTGTATATGACATGACTTGTTTTTGGAAAAGATTAATAGTTGGATGAAAAATTTTGCATATTGTTTTTGTTTTTTTAATAAAAAGTTTATCTTCTACGCAAGCAAAAAAATTAGAATTTTCCTCCTGGTCACAATTCAAATTCATGACAAAATTTTGGTCTCCTTGTAGTACTCCCATGAACACAAATATGCTCATGAAAGCAAATAGGCTCATCAAACAAAAAATTAACATAGAAAAGTCTCATGAAAACAAAAATTTCCAAGGGATATTCAAAAACCAAAGTTGTCATGGTGTACAAGCAAAACAAATTAGAATGGTTTGTTTCAACAAATGTGCAATGTTCCAAAAATAATCAACCACGGGGCAAAAAATGAATTTTCCATGGTCCAAAATAAATACAATTGTAAGGGTTCAAAAATTAAATTTTCATGGTTACATAAGATTAAATTTCCCATCTTTATATTTTTGCACGGCCCATAAAGTAAAATTTCGATGACCCATAAAAACTAAATTTGCCAAAGTCACCCATGGTCCGCAAAGTAAATTTTGCATGACCCTTAAAGTAAATTTTCCATGTTGGATAAATATAGTGGCAAAAAATATGGTTGTCATTTGCCATGGTTTGGATAAGAATTGTTTTGAAATTTCCATGTGACCGTAAGAAAATAAATTCAAAATTGCCATGTGCTTCTGATGAAATTTGTAGAATTGACATGAGCATTAAAATATGGTCTAACAATTGCCATGAGCAAGCTGTACGGGGCTGGTACAACATATCGCCGTCGACAAGTGCCAAGTGGATGAACCTCCTTGTTGTGATCGGCTACCGGGTCGTCTTGTATGTTTTGCTTCGCCTAGATGTGAGGAGACATGGGAGGCTTGGCAGGCGCTCTTGCTGGCCCAGCATCCACACTAGTGCAGCTCAGAGTGAGTTGGCCCTGACCCATTGGAAGTGGTGTATACATGTGTGATTCCTTCCTAGGTATGCTAAAAAAGTCATATCTGACGCATGAAAAGTAGAAGAGAAATAGTTATGGAGAGAATTGGAGAGACAGATGTGCAACATATATACTGTATGTATCGTGGTTAATTGGGATATTAGACAAATGAATCATGATTTGGTTATGAGCTTTTCTTGTCCATTTTTTCGGCACTAATTATTGCTTCTTTTGCCTTGTTGTCTCTCAAATGTTTTCTCTTCCTGGTTGTGTCGGATGATATTGACGGTCGACTAGCAATCCCCTCTTGAAGGTGTTGCCTTCGAGTGTCGTAGATGATGGGCCCCGAGCACGTGTGGGGCTGTGCGAATGTGCATTTTCTATGTCAGTAGGTTTATGGCATTGCAGATGATGCTGAATGTAGTCATTCAGGCTAGAGATGGAGCTTGACATTAAAACCATTGTTGCTTCTAATTTCTGAATGTAGCTAGAGACAGTGGATGTTTGAGTCAAGGCAAGAAAAAGGTTCTAACCTTGTAACTGTACAGGCCGGCAACTGTCTCATTGAGGCCTAGTTTGGTAGCAAGGCCAACAAAACCAGGGCAGCATACCCCAGTCGGGGGATTTTCTCCGGATAGATGAGATCCCCTTCCATCACCTGGGAGATTTCCCTAATCAGTGTCACCTCATTTGGTGGCCAGAGGACGGGGCGCCACGCGCCAGATCGCTAGGTGTAAGTCGATCGTGGGAAAGAGAGCGGAGGCATGGGTTTCCTGCCCGATCTCTCGAGTCGTGGATTGATCTCCCTGGATCGGGCCAGAAAATCCCCAGGCGATATGAGCAACCAAATGACCCGTTGGTTTTCCTCGGGCTGATTCGTCGCGTGGGTGACGAGCCCTGGATTTTACCGGGATACCGGGGGGATCCCACGTAACCAAATGAGGCCTGACGGAAAATCAGTGACATACACTACGAGCAATAGATGAGAAATTGTTATCCCAAATTAAAAATATATATACATATGGACGATGGTATACAAGACACTACCACATCAACCAAAGAAACATCTACACCAGTACAGTGGCGGAGCTAGCAGAAGATCACTGGAGGGGGGCGAAACTAAAATCATCAGTGTTTGGGGGGGGGGGGCAAATGCTAAAAAATGTCTAATCTAAGCCTCCCTAAATATATTTTTCAGGAATTGATCAAAGACTGGGGGG
>NC_053025.1:618419423-618475014 GCF_003073215.2 Triticum urartu
GAGATGCTCGACTTGGCCCAAAATTTTACTAGGAATAGAGACGTGAAAGAATTTGGTTTGTTCATTATAACATTCTTTATTAATTTCAAAAATTTAGCCAAGATTAATGAACTTCCTACGTTGTATAATTTCGTTTACATGAATCCTGACTGATTCCAAATATTATGTTTCCTCTAGAGGGTATATTTGAGTATTGTACAATTACTCAAAGATACTGACTTTATTCCTGACATATGCAGCATACATGTCTAGACCTATATGAACAAGATGCATGGTGCCCGTAAGATTTGTCTATGGAAGTATATATATATGAGTGATGGCCGAGTCCGACATAGTGACGATGGAGCCACAGGCAAGAAGGTGGAAGGCAATTTCTTGAAACATGGATCCTTGTGTATGAGGTGGGTGTGTGGCATGGGGGAGATGTTTGGCATGTGATTTTTTTTCTCCCGTTGCAACGCACGGGCATGTTTGCTAGTCTTATTTAAACAGAAGTTATCGCGTATGATGAAAAATTATCAGTGTGTTTATATACAAATTATCAGGTCTTGGTGGGTGAAGTATCATCTTATCTACACATAACTTACCCGGGGTATGTTTCAACAACTTTTTGTCCCCGGATAAAAAACTTATTAATTTGTTTATATGTATGTTATCAGGTCTACAATGCATAAAATACCATGATATTAACACAGAAAGTTACCGGGAGGTGTTTCAACAATTTTTTTTCTTCCTGGGATGAAAGTTAACATGGTGTTTGTACGTAATTTATCTTGTTTGTGGTCTAAATTACCATGTTATTTGCATAAAAAGTTATGAGACTATATTTCTACAACTTTTCGCTCCCGTGCTCAAAATTTATCAATATGTTTATACATAATTTATCAGGTCAGCATTACATAAGTTATCATCTTATTTTAGGGATGGCAGTTTTGCCCATGGGTATGGGTACCCACGGGTACCCTACCCGAAAACAACGGGTATGGACAAGATTTGAAGAGATTTTGTACCCATGGGTAATGGGTATCCATACCCGCAAAATATATGGGTAGGATATGGGTATGACATTGCGCCCATGGGTAACCCAATAGATACCAAAAACAATTAATAAATAAAAATAACTCCTATGACATGCGGGGTCATCATCCAACTCCTATGGCCCACCCTAAGTCTTGATTCCTTAAATTGGTCATAGCTCATAGGCCCATAATCACCTGCTCGCCACTCCTCATGCGTCCTATGTGACTCGTTGAAAATATGAAATCTTGACTCTTCGCTACCAGACTCCTATCCAACACTCGATCCAGCGATTCCCCATTCCCATCACGACCTCCCACTGTACCGGGTTTCTACTAACCGCCACTCATACTCCCTTGATGCCTCCGAGAGGCCACCCACCATAGTAGCATGTGTTAGTGATGTACTACTCGTCCATGATCACTTGAAGTTTAAACCCATTTCTCTACATTTTAAAATTTTAAATGCTATATATTATATCCACTGGATACCCATTGGGTATAGGATACCCGATGGGTATGGGCATGGGTGCCAATTTATGCCCATGGGTATTGAAATTGGTGGGCATAGAAATTTTCTGTGGGTATGGGTTTGGGTAGAAGGAGGTTGTACCCGCCCATACCCTACCCATTGCCATCCCTATCTTATTTACACAGAAGTTACCGGGGTGTATTTCAACAACTTTTCCCATCGGATGGTCAAAAAGTGGTATTTTATTTGAACTTATCACGGGTCAAGGGATGGGTTGGCTAGTGTGTTAAGATCTCAATATTAAATTGGAAAAAGTCCAAAACAAACCTTAAAGTTGTCGGGGAAAGCTAAATCGAACCCTGAATTTGTAATCCCGGAAATAAGCACACCAAACAATTCAATCCCGGTCTATTTTGAACCTTTAGAGCGTTCCCAAACAGGGATCACCGACGTGGCACCTGGAATCCTAAGTTTGTTGTCTGCGGTTACGACTGGGCCGGCCCAACAGACACAAAATGAGTTTTTTTTTATAAAACGTGACGTGAAAATACCGAAGAGGTGCGGTTGGGCCAACCCAACAGACGTGATGCGAGATATTTTTTCATAAAATACGAAAGTAAAAATACAATATAAAACAAGGATTTGAACTTGCGATCTCGTACTGTTGAATTACTCCGACTAACCACTAGAACCATTGACTGTTTATTGCCTCCGTATTTAGAGGCCGAGCAATTAAACCAGCTAGAGCAGTGTCGAGATTTGAGGCATTGAAGGGCAAACATATATTAAGAACGTGCAGGCCTGAACAATTTTTAAAATATCCTTTTTTAAAGTGAAAATACTTGTTGAAAATTCTGAATAATTTTATAAAAAGCGAACAATTTTTTAAAAAAACAATCAGTCTTAAAAAAGTGAACACTATTTGAGACGTCAACTTTTTCTAAACCTGAACAATTTTTGTTCTTAAACAGTGTAAAACATGTTTGTATTTTTTTATTAAACGTTTATTGTCATTACGAAAATTTAAAATGTGTATTTGGCAAAATGTTACCATGTCACTTTTTCGATAAATGTTTTTAGAATTATGTAAATTATTTGCGTTTAAAAATATAATCGTTATTTCTAAATTGTTCATATATTACTTTAAGACATGTTTCAAAAAATTAAGGAATGTTAAGCACTTGTGTTGAAATCCATTTTTGATGTTTTTATATAGGACGCGCCATCCGGAAGGTCTTTCTTTCGTCCCTGTAAACATTGTGACGGGTTGAATAAAAGCTTCGCGAGATTGCCTCAAAAAAAAACCTATAGCCCGCAGGGCGATTTGCTAGGTGCAGCCTCTGCTAGTTCGAGTCCTCCTGGGCACTTATTCTTTTGCGGCTGCTGGTATTTTTGTTGCTCCTAATAGAAGACAAGTGGGTATGTGTAGTTTAACAAATGTGTATTATCATTACAAAAATGTAAAATAATTTATTATGCTTACTAAAATAAAAAACGAGTAGAGCGAGCGAGCGACTGCGCTAATGGGCTGGCCCAATTCGTCCTAATGTCTAGCGAGTCAACGATGCTTGCCACATTAGTAAATCCCGGTTAAACCCCCTCAAGGTTTAAAATAGACTGGGATCGAAGAGTTTGGTGTACTTATTTTCGGGATTACAAGTTTAGGTTTCGATTTAGCTTTCGCCTACAAGTTTAAGGTTTGTTTTGAACTTTTTCCTATTAATCCTATTAAATTCTTAAGTTCAATTCCCAGCTTTAGCACGATTTTTAGGCTATAAAATTACAAGTATGGAAACTGCTAGCGTCAATGGAAAAAAATCATGATTAACGCTCACCTGCCCCATGTCCACGTGTAAATTAGATCGTCACTAAGGGCATGTACGATGGTTCATAAGACAGTCTTATCTTAAGTCTTGCATGTAATTTAGAGATGACAAAAAAATATGTCTACAATGGGTTATATTTTAGTCTTATCTTCAATAACTAGCAATTCCTTAAAATATGGTGAGACAAATTATGCTAAGAGATCATCTCTTGTCTTATCTTAAATAAGAGAACACAAGCCTTTTCTTAGGAGTTCTCTCTCCTCCACCTCATCATTTATCCTATGTGGCACTCCTAAGATAGCACCATTGTACATGCCCTAAATGCCTAAATTAGTATCCCGCAAAAACCGCGTTCTCATTAAAAATAGGAGAGAGGGTTAAACGAGAAAATAGGAAAAAAGATCCTAAAAATCAGGAAAGAGGGAGGCGAGCACGCCCAACGAGATAGGAATCGAAAGGCGAATCAATCATTCGGATCTCTTGCAGAATTCCGAACATTTGGAAGTTAGCTTTGTCATTTTCTGAATTCCATCGTTGTGCTATCCAAATTATGTGTTTGTCGTCAATAATTTTTTTGATATTTTTATTGTCCAATGTACTCTTTTGTACAAACCGCAGCAAACCTTTTTATAACTGAACAATGAATTGTCTCGGAGGGGATTACATTGGGATAGGGTTTGAACCCAACAGGGATATGGGGTTCCACTCAAATCCCCTCGAGATCAATTCCATGTGGGGAACAAAACCATAACAACCGAACAAGGCCTAAAAGGATTTAAATAGGCCCCTGGATGCTCTAATCGAGTTCACTTTAGTCAACCACACATGGCATGGATGCCATAGACAATGGACATGCATGCCAACATTTGTGGGAATTCACGGCGACTCATATTTGGGAGCCGTATGCCCAGTAATAACACTTTTTACAGTGAAAAGGCAACATATCTGAAGATTCAACTACCATACCCACCAACCAAAAGATAAAAAAATACCAAAATTGCACAATCGAACATTAACGGCGACCCAAATATATTTCAAATCACGGGAGAAACAATTTCGTGGTAACCTCACTCAGGAGCTATAGCGGGCAATAGTGGCGATAGTGGACAAGTTTCCAGTCGAGATAGTGAATTTAAGGAGGTTTCTTCAGAATTTGGCGCATTCAACCGGATTTCTAGGATTTTTTCAATCAGGGTTCCATAGCTTAGAGCATCTCCAGCCGTTTGCCCTCCAGGGGGCACCTAAAATCGCCGCCTGGGGGTGAGCCGGTGCAAAAAATGGGCCTGGGGGCGAGTTGGTCCCCAGCCGCCGGCTCAGGGCCGCCCCGAGGCGCAATTAAAAAAAAGTATAGCAAATTTCGGCAAAGTTCGGCGAAGTTCGGCTAAACACGACTAAATTTCGGTAAACTTGGGCATATATTAGACATGTTCGCGGATTTTCATTACATAGCAAAATAGATAACTAGTCTAAAAAAGAAACTGGCTGAACGCCGAGTAGTCGCCGTCGTCGCCGCCATCGTCGCCGCCGTTGTCGGGCTTCTCCTCCTTGACGCGGCCGTCCCTGGTGGACCCCTGACTGGCGTCGCCAACGCGGGCTGGTGGCGGCGGCGCGTCGTCGTCGTCGCTGTCCTCGATGATGATGACGCCTCCTTCATCGCGGCCCCGGCGGCGCTGCGCGAAGCGCTGCAGGGCGGTGCACTGGCGCTCCCTCACCATCTTCAGGGAGTTCGCGCGCGCCCATTCCAGGGCCGCGTCGTCGTCGAGCTCGACGTTGCCGCCGTGCTCCGTCTTCACCGCGGGGAGGAGGCCCGGCTCCGTCTTCACCGACGCGAGCCTCGGCTCCGTTTTGGGCTTGACGAAGCGCGGAGGAGGATCTGACGAGGAGGCGCGCCGGCCGCCCTCGTTGATGACGACGCCGGCGCTGCGAGTGCGCCGTCCGAGCGGCGTCTCCGCCGCGGGCTCGGCCTTGACGCCGAGCAACGCCGGAGAGCCGGAGGAGTGCGAAGAAGAGCGTGATGAGGAGGAAGAAGAGGAGGCGTCGAACCTCCTGGGCAACCATTGCCCGTCGCGTCGGCGGTGAGCCATGGCCGTGGCGGCCGCCCTCGCCGGGGGGTACGCCAACGGCGGGTTGTTGCTGCCCTCGAGGTGCGTCAGCACGCCCTCGAGTGTGCGGCCGGGGATGCCCCACCACAGGCAGCGCCCCTCGCTGTTCTTCATGCCGCCGACGACCGCCGCGCCGTTGGTGGACGCCAGCCGCTGCTGCTGACGGCGCTCGAAGTACGCTGCCCAAGCCGCGTGGTTGTCGGCGGCGTACTGGGGGAGGGAGAGTTGGGCGGCGGTGAGGGAGGCGCGCACGACGTCGACCTCCTCGGCGAAGTACCCGGGTTTGGCCACGGCGTCGGGCAACGGGGGAATGGGCACTCCCCCGTTGCTGAGCTTCCAGCCCGTCGGCCCGGCGCGCATGTCCGGCGGCGCCTGGATGTTCGCCTGGAACAGGAGCCAAGACTCCTGTTCGCGGAGCGATCGGCGGCCGAAGCCGTTGGTCGCGGCCTCATCATCGGGGAACCGCTCGGCCATCGGGAGAGGGAGGAAGGGAGGGAGGGAGAGGGAGGGCTCGGCGGCGGCGCTCGGGAGAGGTAGAGGGCGGGCTAGGGCAGGTGTGGCTGCTATAGCCAGAGGCAAGGGAGGCCACCGGCTTATATAGCGGCGCCGCCCCATGTGTACGCGTGCGAGGGAGGGGAGGCGTCGGCGCGCCGCCCCGTGAACGCGCCGCCCGTGAGGAATCACTGGTAAGGCTGACCGGCGGCAGCCTTGCCATTGATTCTCCGAGGGAAACCGATGCATTTGGGAAAGATGACGCGCGGTGTCGCTGACGCGGCGGGCCCGTGGCTCTTTCGCGCCAAAACCGCTCGCCCCGGCGCCCCCGAGCGCCCCCCAGCGCGCCGGGTTCGGTCTGGGTCCGCCGGCGCTAAATTCGGCCCAGACCGGTGAAAATCGGGCTCCTGTAGCGCGACTGTGCCGATTTTTTAGCGCCGGCGCAAAAAAACGCATGGGAAAGCCTTTCTAGAGGTGTGGCTGAAGATGCTCTTAGCGCCTAGACAGTACAGCAACAATAGTAGCGCGACCATGGCAATTTCACGGACGGTTTAAAATGATGACAAAGACATAGTTTTTTTAACAGTCACCTAGGGGAGAAATCCCCATCTAAATTTGATCTTTTCAAAGAAAATATTGATCCAGTTTACAAAGAAAACCGGATTCAAAAGCTAAACAAGTTGAACCCGTTGTTTGTGAACGAAACCAGGCCAAAAAGACGTAGTTCATCCATGGATGAATTCTCGATTACATTATCAATCCGAGGAATGCTAATATAGAGACAAACAAAAGAATTCCTAAGAGTGTTCTAGCTACAACCTGCCCAACATTCCTGGTGTTCCCGCCGGCACTGCTCGCCCTGGTCACGTGACCCACTTCTTGGTCAACCTCGTCAGTCTCCTTCTTCTCCTCCTCATGGTCGTCTTCCTCCTTCACGTCCAGAGAATGCGGAGTGAGAGATAAACCCCGGAACTCGACGTCCTCCTCCTCCTTCGTGTCCAGAGACGGTGGAGCAAGAGCGAAACCCTGGAACTCGACGACTGCTGCATCGGCTTCAGCGTCGGTGTTTCCGTCATCGTCGGCGGCGTAGACGTCTTCTAGGCGCACCACGTAAAAGCAAAACTCCATGTCCAGCTCCACCGGCGTCTGCAGCTTCACGCAGGGGTTCTCCGCCGACAGCCTTCCGAGCATGAGGTTCCGCGTGCCGATCTCGACGCAGGCGGCCACGACGCTCTGGCCGCCGGCTTCTCTCTCCGGGTGGACGAGGAAGACGTCGGTGACGAAGAGGCGCTCGTCGGCGCTCCTAGGTGCTAGCATCTCCTCCTCGCCGCACTTGAGCCGCGAAAACAAGGGGCGTAGTTGTGACCGCTGCTCCTCCGTGTCTTTGTCCATGCTTGATGGATCAATCGGCAGAGTTGCACTGCACGTACTAGCTTCGTGATCGTGAACAAGAGTCCTCCGATTGCTTTGTCCCTTTGTGCATTGACGCCTCTGCTTATATTGACCGGGGATTTGCCGATTCCGACTAGCCGTCAGTTTACTCCAGCCCCGCCGAACCTGTTCAAATTAGGATTCGGACCCGGAGCAGCAGCATGCAGCACGTTACATTATCGAGCAATCAATATTTTTTGGGGGAAATTCGTCCTAGCGTACACATCTATGCCTTTTCTCCAGGGACATCTATGCTACGGTGTAAAGAAAAAGTACAAAGATGAGTATAAACACTGACCTATACAAAGAGAACACAGCTGACTCCACCAACATACACAAAGACCCAAGAAAATATAACTAAACATAACGGAAAATAGTGTCTATTCTCGGGTGTACTACACCCGAGTTTGTCCAAAAATTGAAAATAAAATGTTATCTAACAACATCCAAAAAAGATGAAATTTTGCAACAACAAACTCTACCAAAATTTTGAGGTTCTTGCAAAATTTCATCTAAAAATAGCATTCATTGATCTCTCATAGAACAAAAAAACAAAATCGCTGCTCAAAGTTTTGTGCACTATTTGAGCAGTGATTTTTTTGTCACTACTAGGGAAATGCTTATACACAGGAGTTTACCAATAGCGCTTTTACAGAAGAAGCGTTGCTGCTACTTAGCAGTAGCGCTTGGGCTGTACAGGCGCTGCTAATATGAGCATAGCATTAGCACTGAAGCTGTAAAACGCGCTACTACTAAAACTGACAGACCGTTTCAGGGTATGCTAGGGGTACTAGTAGCGCTCATTGGAAGAAAGCGCTACTACTACTTATTTTAGCAACAACGCTTTTTACGAACTAGCGCTACCACTAAAAGCCCTTATCCAAACTGACCCGTGCGCGTCCTCTCACTCTCCCCCTCAGACTCTCATCGATCGTCTCTATCGCCTCCGTCGTCGCCCTCGCCGCCGTCGCCGTCCTTCTCCACCACCCCAAGGTCGATCCCTCCCTCCTCCTCCTCCCCTCCTCCTCCTCCTTCCTCCTCATGGCCTCCTCCCACCTCCTCCTCCCCCTTTATGTAAATAGGTTTTAGTTTTTGTTAAATGTAGGTTTTTGTTTTTAGTAAATGTAGGTTTTTAGTATATTTTGTTTTTAGAAAATTTGAAAAGAATAAGTAAATGTAGGTCTTTTGAATAGAATAGGAAATTTTTAGAAATTTTGAATAAGTAAATTTGAATAGAATAAAATATGAAATTGAAAAAAAGTAAATGTAGGTCTTTTGAATAGAATAGGAAATTTTTAGAAATTTTGAATAAGTCAATTTGAATAGAATAATTTAATGTAGCTTATGGAGTTTCACTAAGTCCTAAGATGACGATAATAATTTTTTTGTTTATATTTTGTTTTTGCAGAAATCAAGGAGCCCCTGCATCATCACCACCGTCGTCCCCGTCACCGACCCCCTGCGACATTGATCGAGGTGAGAGCAGCCACCCCATGTTGTTAATTTAATTTAGGTATTTTAGGTGTTTAATCTTAGAATAATGTAGTATGAACCCTAGTTATGATCAAATCATGTTTAAAATGTAGGTTTTTAATTAGGTGTAGTTAATAGAATTTAGGTGTTTTAGGTGTCACATTTGTTGTTATTTTTTTAGTTAAAGCAATTATTTCGGCATCCATGTCGACGATGCCTATCCCGCATCCTCGTCGTTGACTCGGCGGAGGAGGCCTGGGCTTGGTGAGGAGCCATATCCGGGACTGGGCTCTGCCGGGCTGGTACTGGGAGGTGCTACCTTCTGGGGGGCGCAGCTTGGTGAGGAGCCAAGCCGTCGTTGATCCGAACCTTCTTTAATAGCCAGCATGGTTGGATTTTTATTATGGTTATCAGTAACTAATATTATGATTGAGGCTTTCAAAGTTGCTTCAGCGCAATGGCTATTATTTTATCAATGGATATGATTTATTCTATAATGAAAGGAATAGTCTCGAGTCGCTGCAGGCTTATGATCCGGTACTTGGGGGCTACATTATTCAAATTGAGATTACATCGAATATGCAAGTCACATGTCACTGCCAGCATGCACCATGGCACTTGGGGGCTAATGCAAAGTCATTTTTTGCTCAACTTATTGAAGACCCGACTCATCACAATCTAAATGAGCCGGCCCTTGGGGGCTACCAATTGCTCCTGTCAAAAATTCAAGGTACACAAGCCTTAATCCATTATATTGAAAGATCCACTACTCAGTTGGTAGAGTACAAAGTTCTTAACCTTGTGGACGTGGGTTCAAGCCCCATGGTGGAGATTAGATCA
The DNA here is from genome assembly GCF_003073215.2 of Triticum urartu. NCBI lineage: Eukaryota > Viridiplantae > Streptophyta > Magnoliopsida > Poales > Poaceae > Triticum > Triticum urartu. The sequence goes on from NC_053025.1 coordinate 618,429,076, forward strand.
TATGATGTTATTATCAATGAATCATATACAAAGTCCTAGCCCAGTAATATCTTACTGAGTCGGCCCTTGGGGGCTACACGTTGCTGCTCAAGTTTACATGATCATATTTACAAAGTCCCTGCTCATTATTGCATAATGACCCGGCCCTGGGGGGCTACACTGGTTGAAATTTCTATGAACATAAGGCAATTACAAGTCCCAGGTTGCTGCAAGCATGACAACCCGACACTTGGGGGCTACAGGTAATATGCATATAAAGGAGAAAAAATCTTCAAATTCTCAGTTTGGCAAATTCTCAGATTAATCTCGTGTCTGCAACAATCATGACCCGACATCATTTATTTATAACCCTGCAATTTTGGCAATCATAAATTGGCAAGATCTACATCTTTAAGCCGGCTGAATATCAGTTGAATATTTCAAGACCAATATTTTTTCAGAGCATTGAAGGCTGACTCAAATGGATTATTTCTTATAATGTTTCTCTACAAGAGCTAATGTCAGCAAATTGGTTATAAAGCTGGCCTATTGACCCGGATTTTTTAGACGAAGTGCCTGGATTTTTGCATTGGCAAGGTTTGGACATATCTGTTAAAAGAGATTTGCTATAAGATCTTTGAGTATGCATCCAGGAGGAAATGACAAGGACTTAAAGATGATCAGGTGCCGGTTCAGGAAAATATTTAACCCGGAGCACAACCTATCAAGTTTGTTTTTGTGTTTATTTTACATGATCAGTTTAACATGGATAAATCCAAATTAAACTGGGGGCTAATGTCGGGGATATACCCCGCGGTATGACCCGGCCGGACTTGGCGGTTTACTTGAGACCCGGCTGACACTTGGTGATTCACTGGCGACCCACCCTGGCCTGGCGGTTTACAAGCAACCCGCCTGAACATTATGACTCACTGATGACCCGGCGGGCGGGTCAGATGGATGACAAGGCCCAAGGCCTAGAATACCGGTTCATGATAATGGTGGGCCGGTTTACGAGGAAAGGAATAAGGGATATTCCCTTATATAGGAAGCAAGACTAGGACTCCACTTGTAATAGACTAGTCCTAATCCTAATAGGACTCTACATGTAACCTGCCCCTTCAACATATATAAGGAGGGGCAGGGCTCTCTAAAGAGGGAGAGAAAAACAAGAAACAATCTCTAGGGCTAGACACAAGTAAAGGGGAGCCGGCTTATGCGGCGACTCTCTCATGAGCATAATGAGATCTAGCCACAAACAGCATGTAGGGCTATTACCGGATGATATTTCCCGGGGCCCGAAGCTGTCTAAACCCTTGTCTTACGTTGCGTCTCTCGATTCTGATCAACCCCTCTCAAGCTACCAAATAGATGCGTTGACCTCGCGACTAAGTCCTGACACTAAGGACACCTGCCGTGACAAATCCACGACAACTTATTTCCATTGACAGCTTATTTTCATTCTTCAAACAATGTGCGGAAGATGGTAGACAGAACCTACTACACCGATGGCTCTGAGTTAACTTATCAGGAGAAAAATCATCTGATCGCATTTTGTACTGATCTTGAGAATTACAATATCTATTATCAAACTCCTCCACAATATGGTGAATATGTGCCACTAGTGCACGTGTTGAACCACGGTAACATCCATGGAGATGCCATGGTAAGATTTTTTACTATTATGACATCCATGCATCTTTTGCATAAATTCTTTTAAAACTTAAGTACATTTCTAACTACGAAGTTATTACTATGTTTTTCAACAGAAAATCCCGTTAGATTGTGTGCCTCATCTGATATATCAGAATGGTCGCCTTGATGTTTTGAACATACAGCCAAGTCATCCTACGAGTCATACCTGTCCATATTGGATTTCTAAAACGAGTGAAGACATGAAAATCAAAGAATGGAAAAAATGTATGGACAGTCGTAAGGAGGTACTTGAAAGCAACATTGTGCGAAAGGCAGGAATTGGAGACAGGATAATCTCCATTCTCCATAATGGAGAGTCAGGGCCTATCTTGTTTTATACTATTTTACCTAAGAGAAGGTAGTAGGTCCTAGTTAATAATACTCATGATCATGTGCTAAGAACAACTAAGTAGGATTGGTTAGATGACTATGATGATGTGGTATCGAGTAGAAGTTGTATGATCGATGATGATGAGTATGACTTGTTATTATGATACCAATGATGAGTTATTTATTATTATGATCGATGATGAATGATGCTAAGTTGTTATATGAGCATGATGAGTTACTATATATATCAGTAGGTGAAATGAATATGAATTAGATTCAAGTGAAGCCAATATGTGGTGCACATCGAAAGTACTACTAATCCAAACTAGATCATGTTTGGATTAGAGTAGTACTTTCGACTTGCACCACATGTTGCCTCCACTTGAATCTACTCCATGTTCATTTCACCCATTATTATATATAGTAAGTAATCATGGTCATAAAATTGTATGATGAAAGTACTGTATATAAAATCACACAACGAAAATAAGTTGTATTTTTAAAAATACAGGAAAAGTTAGCAGCAGCGCTTTTTAGAACAAGCGCTACTGCTACTTACTAATAGCAGTAGCGTTGTCCAAAGGAAAGCGCTACTGCTAACTAGGTATAGCAGTAGCGCTCCCTTTCCAGCGCTACTGCTACTAGTTAGTTGTAGCGCCTTAGTGGTAGCGCTGATACCAGTGCTACTACTAGCTATAAAACAAATTCTACTAGTAGGGTTTTCCCTAGTAGTGTGTGGGAGCTCCTCGGATGTTATTTTCAGATGAAATTTTATAAGAACCTCAAATATTTGATAGAGTTTGATGTCACAAAGTTTCAGATTTTTTGGATGTTGTTTAATAATGTTTTTTCAATTTTTAGACAACTTGGGTGTAGTACACCTGGGAGTAGAAAATCCACTCTGGAAACAAAAACATCCACGGATACCTTTATGCTTCCAGCCTGGCCGGGTCGCCTGACTACCAACATCCACGGATACCTTGAAGCTATCGCTTGCAGTGAGGCAATGTCTCTGGCTCTTGACCTAAACTTCTCATGGGTACAAATTGCTACAGACTGTCTTCAGGTGGTCCGCAATATTGGGGAGGATAACCCCTATAGCTATGGAGTGATCATCTAGGAGATTCTAGCGAAGAAGGCTTTGCTTCCGGAGGTGTCTAGTAGTCATGAGTATCGAGCATTCAATGTAGAAGCACATAATCGTGTAAAAGCGATTACTTCCCTCGAGAGTGGGCGCCATGTTTGGCTCACCTCACCCCCACCTATAGCTTGTATCCCCACAAACATTGCTTAAATAAAGCTATATGGTGTTTCTCAAAAAAAAAACTACCAGCATCATGAGAGCTCCTCCCCAGCGCCTTAAGCGCCAGGGAGTGTAGTTGGCACTCACGCGCCCTCCTTTATGGGCCGGCCCAACAAAGCGGCAGTGTTCGCCCTGGTTCCGCAGCTCCCACGGTCGACTATAACCAGTCGCGGTTGACTGGTCAAACCGTTTAATTTGGGGAAAAATAAAATAAATAATTAGAAAATCACAAAAAATATGAATTAGAAAATGTTCACTGATTTTGAAAAACAGTTCACAAACTTCAAAAAAGTTCATCGAATTCAAAAAAATCACAAATTTGAAAATTTGTTCATCGATTTTTTTAGAAAAGTTCATTATATTTGAAAAAATTCATCAATTTTCAAAATAGTTTACCGAATATGAAAAAGTTCATTGATTTTAAAAAAAGTCCTTCGAATTTGAAAAAAACCATAGATTTTGAAAATAGGTCACCGTATTTGAAAAAAAGTCATGGATTTTTTAAAAAAGTTCATCGGATTTGAAAAAGAATTCATCAATTTTCTTAAAAATTTATCAATTTTTTAAAAATTGATTGATTTTCAAAATAGTTCACCAAATTTGAAAAAAGTTCATCGAATTTGAAGCAATGTTCATCAAATTTGAAAAAAATAAATTACTGAATTTTAAAAAGGAAAAATGAAACAAAAAAGAAGGAAAATAAAACCAAAAAACAAAAAGAACTAGAAAAAAGAAAAGGAGAAATAATAAAAAAAAAGGAAAAGGAAAAAAAAGGAAAGAAATAGAAAATGAAAATAAGAGTTTGGGAACGTGTGAAGAAGAGTAATGGATGTGAAGTTTCACAAAGATGCACGCTAGAGTAGTGGTTATTAGGCCTTCTAGCCGAAGCGTCGGATGACCACCGACTCATATACATTCCATAATATCTGATAAATGACTGGCAAATTGAATCCTCTATACAACACTTGGGAGGTGATGCATCAGCAGTGCTTGGAGAGACGGGCCTCACTAGTGGAGAGAGATGGTGATAGGGAAGGAGGCCAGCGGGGCGTCGACAAGCAGCTGGTGTGGCGAGGCGGACCGTTCAGCACCAGAGGTAGGCGGTGGTGCGACCGTCACCACCAGAGTATGGGAGGAGGTGAGGGTGGAGCAACCGTGGGAGCATGAGGAAGAATTAGATTTTTTTTCTTATCACCTCTGTTCCTGAATAGGGTTATTTGGATCGGGTCCCGTTAAACATTTTGTTTTCCTCCCTAATCAAAACTTTTAAGTCCGTCTCTAATCGATCCCTTAAAAAGCTTTAGAGGAGTAAATTTTACTTTTCCTCCACTAAATTGCATCTAACCGATCCTTAAAAGTTTTAGAGGAGTAAAAATTATCCTCCTCGGCCGACCGACTCTTATATTTACTCGGCCGTCCACCCATGGAGTAAAAATAATTTTCCTTCCCCCTCTCCTCCCCACTTTGATTTGGTCGGTTCTCGTCGCCGCCGGCCGACGACTAAATTGGTAGATCTATGGATGTCACCGCAGTCGCCGGATTCGACGCATCCCAACCACCAGCACTGTCGTGTTTTGGTTGGATTCGACGGGACCAACCCGTGCAACCCCTTAACCGTTGTGCGCCCCTTTTGGTATGTCATCCTCCACTCGGTGCTTGCATCTCATCCATCGACCAACCACCGGCACAACCACGTTCGGCCATTAGCCAGGGCTCAGCACTCGCTCAATAGCTCGTCGGCTCGCCGCAGCTGGTCATCAAGTGTGACCACTACCCGTGGTTGATGTCGTGCCTTGTTTCGAGCACGTCGAAACATGCCGGATGGGTGTTCTACAAGTGCGAAAAGGACTGAGTGAGTGCCATTTTGTAAGGTTGTTCTTCGGATTCGCCGTAATTTGAAACTCATTGTTTGCTCAAAATTGTATGTACTCCCCCCGGTCCTTTTCATTTTTTTTCTGAAGTCAAAGTATCTCTGTTTTAACCAAACTTATCGAAAAAAGTATCAACATTCACAATGCCAAATCAATATCGTTAGATTCATAATTCAATGTAGTTTCATAGTATATATATTTGGTCTTGTAGATGTTGATATTTTAAATATAAATTTGATCAAACTTTGCAAAGTTGTACTTGACACAAATCTAATATGTGGAGTAAAAAGGGACCGGAGGAAGTAGGATGGATGCAAGTTTTGATATTGGGAAGAAGCATTGATCTATTGATAGCGAAAACTTTGTTAGATGTTTGTGGAGTACTTACTAGAAGTGAGACTAGAGAGGACACAGTGTCCAAGTTGAGGAGACGAACAAAAAAGAAGTGTGCAAGCTTGAGAAGCCAATAAAGAAAAGCAACAATATAGGCAATGAAGCATAAGTGCGTAACACTTCGCCCTTTTTGATAAAATACAATGATTAGTCACGGATACATCTTCAAATCAAATACAGTATGGGCGACGACGCAGTTCACCCATAGATGAATTCACGATTACTTTATCAATCCGAGGAATGCTAACATAGAGACAGACACCAGCATTCCTAAGAATGCTGTACTTATGGCTACAACCTGTCGAGCGTCCTTGGAGATGCCGCCGGCACTGCTCGCCCTGGCCACGTATCGGTCGACCTCGCCGTAGGTATCCTCCCTCTCCTCGTACACCTCATACTCCTCATCCTTGTCGTCGGCAGCCTCCTCCTCCTCCTCCGTGTCAGTGACAAGAAAACCCTCGAACATGACGACTGCCGCGTCGGCGTAGGCGTCACCGTCGCCTTCAGTGTCTATGCCAGCATCGGCGTTGGCGTCGTCTCCGGGCCCCATGACGTAAAAGCGGAACTCCTCGTCCAGCATCACCGGGGTCTGCAGCTCCACGTGGGGATTCTCCGCGGACACGAGCCCGAGCAGGAGGTCCCGCGTGCCGATCTCTACGCAGGCGGCCACGGCGCCCTGGCCGCCGGCGCTCTCAGCGTCGACGAGGAAGACATCCGTGACGTAGATCGGCTCGTTCGCCCTCGGGGTTAACCTGTGCCCCGTGCCGCTCTCGAGGGGCAGGCCCCAGCGGCGGTACGGGTGCGACGGCTGCTCGTCCACGGCCATGGCCATGCTCGAGCGCGTGTCTCCAATCGGGTGGCTGATACGTAGGTATCTCCTCTGCCTAGTGAACGATCGACACCGCGATCGCTTGCTTGTGTGCATCACGCAGGCGCTTCCTCTGATGCTTATATTGAGCGGGGACTCGCCGATACTGATCTGTAGTCGGGGAGGAATCCTTAGTATGGAATTTTGGGTGGACGGAGAAGGACAGTAGATCGAGCGATTCCGATTTGTACCCGGGGACGAATCCTTAGAGCATCTCAAATAGACACGTCAAATATCGCGCGCGGGGAAACGGCTGGTTGCGCGCTCCAGCGGCCACGGAAAATTCCGGCGTGAGGCAAAGAATCGTGCGCGTGCAAAAGAACGGGTCTACCAGATACCCTCAACACAAGGAAGGGGATTGGGCCTCAATACAAGGAAGGGGATTGGGCGAATCAGAGGTCTACCAGATACCCCCGTGCCTCCCGTGTCGCCCTCCCCGAGCGAGGCGACCGGGGCGGTTCCCCACCCCTCCCCCTCCCCGCGAGTCCCCGCCCCCCTTCCCCCTCGCCGCTGCCGCCGGCGGGCGCGGCCGGGCATTGCCCGCGCGGCGTCCCGCAGTCCGGCGGTGGTGGCCCTCCTTCTTCCCCCGTCGCTGGACCCTGGCTCGGGCGAGCGGTCCTGGCGGCGGAGCCCTTCGGCCGGCGGCGTTCCGGCGCGGATCTGGACGGCGGCGGTGCGGAGGCGTTGCCCCTTGGAGGCGGTGACGGCCCATGGTTTGCGGCGGCCGGCGGCGCCCGGCTGGCCCAGATCTACGCCCTACGGGCCTGATCTGGGTCGGGGCGGGCCTGCTGGGTGGCCGCAGTGGGTTGTTCTCCGGTGGTTCCTGCGAGCTCCTCACGACAGGGACGGCGGCTGCTGTGCCGCGACTGCTGCAGCACGGCGGCGGAGCTTCACAGGCTCACGCTGGGCCTGGCCGGACAGAGGGTCTGGTATGCCTTTGCTGCTATGCCCGGTCTTCTACCGCCTAAGCCGGTGGAGGTTGTTCCCTCCCTCGTGGCTGCGGTGCTGTCGGTCCTTGTCTTCGGGTGTCTCGTTTGGATCAGGCCGGCCTCGCTTCGTTGGCCGTGGTGAGACGACGGTAGTGTCTTCGTGACTGTTGTCACATGTTGGTGGGCGGCGGGTGTGGTGGAGCCGAAGGTTGGTCCTGGGTGGTGGGCGCGAGAGGTCGGGAGAAATCCATGTCGGGTCTTGCCGGCACCAACGTGGTGACGCCTGCGGGCGCCGCCATCCTTCTTGAAGGGCGTCGGGTGACCCTCTCCCCCCTCTACCCTCCGTGTACCGGGAGAAATCCTAGGAGTCGTCCGGGCAGCAGCGTCGTCATCGTCGCATTCCTTCTTGAAGGTGGTGCTTGGTACACGACAACTCGGCGGCTTTGGAGCGTGGTGGTTACCTTGGTGGGCGCAGCGGTCGCGGTGTGCCGTAGCTTTCGTTGATCCGGCGTTGTTGGCATTTCTTCTCTTATTTTCTCTTATTATTTCTTTTGGGCGTGCTTGTACTGTTTGCCCTAGCGTTGATCGAAATGTTGTATCGGGTGGTTGCTATATCAATATAGCGGGGCGTAAGCCTATTTAGGTAAAGAACGACTCGACGTGCCGCATCCGGCGCGCCCAAGCCGTCAACCGCACACTCGAGCCCTGTCGCCCATTTCTTTACCCCGCTGCCTACTACTTCCTCGTATCCGGCGCCCCGTCGCCGTCGCCGCGCCCTTCTCTCGACGCGCTCTTCCCTGCCGCCGACATAACGCCACGCTGCCGGAGTAGCTCCGGCTACCACGGCGTCCGCGTTCGTCCTTCCGGCGCGTTCTACGCAGAGATCCACTCCGGTGGCGCGCGTCTCGGTCTCGGGACATTCGAGACCACGCACGAGGCCGCCCGCGCATACGACGCGGCGGCGTGGCGCCTGTCAAGGCCACACTCGCAATGGATTTCCATGACGTGTGGACATGCGAGCAGGCCCAGGCCGTCGCCCCTCCATCGTGGCTAATAACCGACGGTGACCATTAGGGACACTGTAGGCAGCAGCGCCGCCTCCTCATCGCTGAGGTAGACAAGCGAGTCATGGTGGAGTGGCGCCAGCGCTACCCGCATGATGTCGCCGAGAACGCCTTCTGGCCGGAGAGGAGGGCAAGGCGACGCGCGAAACGGACGGACATGCGTCGACGGAAGGCACTGGCGATATTGCAGCGCGACCTGGGACATGCGTCATTCTTTGACGATAATGATCCTCAGTGGGAAGACGCGTTTCTTGATACCTCAGACGACACTAGTGAGGATGATGAGAACGACTCGGAGTAGTTCATAGTCTAGTTGCACCGTAGTTTTTATCTATTTTATTTGTATCGGACTAGTTTGTGCTGTTTGGTTGAACTATATTATTTGTATCATTGAATTTTATCTAAAATGTTGTTTCAAATATCGTAGTATGTATTTTGGTTGCTCGCGCGCGCCGTTTTTTTTGCAGTGCCTGTTGGACCAGCTCGCGCATAATTTTTTGCAGCGGCCACTGGAGCCAGCGCCCTACCTCGCGTAAAAACCACTATTTCCGCACTGTAAAATTGTTTTAGCAAGCCACATGTTGCGCGCCTATTGAAAATACTCTTAGCTAGTACGAAATCGGGTACACAGACTAGGCCATGATCATTTTGTTCTTTCTGTTCTGCCTATAAGATGTGAGTTTGAGTTTGTAGATCCGGTTCTTTTTGTGGACTAAAGAAACTATCATCTTTACGGTATTTCGTCACAAAGAACTTCTCCTTCTGTAAAGAAATAGTATAAGAGCGTCTAGATCACTGCAATGACCCATTAAGCCAAATTTGACCCGATTCTAACATGCCTGGTCTACTTGTCATGGATGACGTGGTGGATTATATTAGCCCACATGACAAGCAGGATTCACCCGTTAGTTCTCTTAAAAATAGGCCACATTATTAATATTCTCCCTTTCCCTCATCCCGTTTCCCCAGCAGCCATCCCCCGGGGTGAGATCCTCGCGCCGCCTGACCTTGACCCCGGAGACCGCTCCTTCACCTCCGCTCCTATCTCTTCTCCTTCGCATTATCCTCTCCTCCCCTCATGGAGCCCGAGGCACCAACCCCATGCACCAGACGCGTCACCCGCCTCGGTGTACGACCATGACGCCACCGGCTAGATGCACCGAGGAGGAAATGAATTGTAAGCACAAGAAGTTAAACCGGTCATCCGCGCAGCGGTCACGCGCGCGCAAGCAGTCACATGTGGACGAGCTGGAGGCAGAGGCGGTAACGCTGCTTGTTTTTTTAGTCTAAACACACTTTATTGCTTAATTGTTATTGTTCATAGGAAATCAAGATAAGTCCGAAGGGTTTAGAAGCCACATCTGGCGACCTTCCCCAGACCAAAAGCATGTCTAGTAAGGCTATGTGCCTCGAAGTTGGTGTCTCACCCTTCGGAGATGAAAGAGCAACTTTGGAACTGTGATGTAGTGTTTATAATTTCCTTGATAATCGCTACATATGCCCCACCTGTTCCAAGTCTTATATCATTTTTTTTGCGGTGGACCAAGTCTCATATCATTGACCACACCGTGCCATAGAAGTGGCAGCACAAGAGGCCACGAATAGGGATGACAATGGGTAGGATATGGGCGGGTACAACCTCCGTCTGCCCAAACATACTCATATATAGAAACCTTTTATACATACCCACTACAATACCCATGGGTATAAATAGAACCCATGCCCATACCTATCGGGTATCCTATACCCAATGGGTATCCAATGGGTACAATCTATGATATTTAAATTTCTAAATATTAGAGAAACGAGTCTAAAATACAAGTGATGATAAGCGAGTAGTATAGCACCGACGCAACCTCCTTTGATGGGTGGCCTCTTGGAGGAATCAAGTGAGTATGAGCAACGGTTGATGAAAGCTCGATGTAGTGGGAGGTGGCTATGGGAATCGGGGATCGCTGGATCGAGATGGAAATGAGTTCGACGATGATAATTCGAGATTTCAACGTTTCGAGGAGACACGTATGATGTAGGCGGAGTGACGAAAAAGTGTGTGTGAGCATATGAGCTATAGCTGGTTTAGGGAATACCAGATTTAGGGTTGGGCCACGGGATTTGAATGTTGACACCACATGTCATAAGACTTATTTTCATTTATTAATTTTCTCGGGGTATCCATTGTGTTATCCATGGACGCAATTTTATACACATGTACTACCCATATATTTTACGGGTATGGATACCTATTACCCATGGGTAGAAAACCTCTTCAAGTCTTGCCCATGCCCATTATATTCAAATAGGATATCCGTCCCTAACCACGAACCAATGCACGGCTTTCCAGGCTGAGAACAAGCTCCCGCATGCGTGAGCGCTCTTGAGCTAGGGGCTCGCCTAAAGTCCCTCACTGAGATGATTGCGGCTGCCACTTGGGTTGCCACCGCGTCCAGCACGGCCACAATACACAGGGAGCGACGTGAAACTCTCTCTAGGTTGAAGTAATGACGACATTTTCTATTCTGCGCTTCAGGCGCTCGTTATAGTATAAACTGCAAACGGGCGCACGCCCGCGCTTCGTCTGGGCCGGCCCATCCCCCTTCTTATTTTGTTTAAACATCCAAAAAGGTGATGGTTGGTCACGGGACCAAACTCCAACCACATCGTTCGAAGGGAAGTGCAGCAACCACCAGGCCAATAAGCCGCTGACGCACACCAATTCTGTTTTGTTCTTTTATTTAGTTCTCCAGTCCGGTTTTTCCTTTTTTTTATTTTTTCTTTGTCTTGTCCTTTTTTCTTTCATGCGTAGATTTTTTTTTAAAATCGTGAACTTTTTTCAAAATCGATAAACATTTTCAAATTATATGAACTTTGTTTTTGAAATCTATTGAACATTTTAAAAATTTGAAGAATTTTGTTTTTGAATTCGATGAACTCTTTTGCAAGTTTTTATGAACTTTGTTCCAAATTTGATGATTTTTTTAAAATTCAATGAACTTTTCTGAAATTTGACGAACTAATTTTCAAAATCAATAAACTTTTTTCTAAATGGATGAACTTTTTAAAAACTGAATGATCTTTTAAATAAATGGATGAACGTTTTCAAATTTGATGAAATTTTTTCAAGTTCAATGATTTTTTTTAATTCGATGAACTTATTTTCAGAGTGTTTATTTTTTCCAATTTTATGAAAAAATTCAAAATTCATGAACTCTTTTGAATTTATGGTTTTTTTTCATTCTTTCTGAAATTTTTCGTTCTTTTTTCATCAAATGTGATCGAGTGCGGGCTAGCCCACTAGTGTTGGCGCGTGGGCACAAGGAGCTTCCTTGGCGCCTGAGGCGATTAAAAGGAGCTCCCATGAGCGACGTTGCTCAATTTTCTCACTACGCTCAAGGCTACGAGCCATAAAGTCCACTGGCCCATGTGTAACTAGGACGTCTCACTTCAGCGCATATTTTGGCGGGAGCAACTAGTTGACGAGTGCTCTTTCGGGGACCTCAGAACGATCAGCGCCACTTGCCGCGCTCTTAGTCGTCTGCCACGTGTCGAGCTCTGGGCGTTCCCTTCGGATTTTATTTTTTATTTTATTTTTCCGCATACGTTTTCGGCTTTTTGAACGGGTTTTTTGGTTTTTTCGATGGATTTTCACCGGTCTTCCTTAGCTTTTGGATAAAAAAATTGAATTATTTTTTGCGCGAAAAAATATGTTTTCTTTTGTTTCTTTCACAAGAGTCACGGTTTTGCTTTCGCGAGAGGCACGGTTTTGCTTTCGCCAGAGTCACGGCCGTGCCTCTCGGAAACGGAAAAAACGCGTTTTCTGTTTTTTTTCCTTCCGCGAGAGTCACGGTTTTGCTTCCGCGAGAGGCACGGTCGTGCCTCTCAGAAACGAAAAAAACATGTTTTTTGTTTTTTTCCTTCCACGAGAGGCACGGTTTTGCTTCCGTGAGAGTCACGTTCGCGCGTCTAGAAAACAGAAAAACGTATTTTCTGTTTTTTTGTCTTCCGCGAGAGGCACGTTTTTGCTTCTGTGAGAGGCACGGTTATGCTTTCGAAAAAGAAAAAAATTTGCTTTCTGTTTTTTTCTTTCGTAAGTGGAAGGTTTTGCTTCCATGAGACGCATGGTTGTGGTTTCACGAGAGACATGGGCGTGTCTCTTTCGGAAAGGAAAAAAATCCATGCTCCCGATTCGGTTTTTTCGTCCATTTTTTTGTGAAAAAAAGTTTGTCAAAACCTACGAGATCTAGTTTTGAAGATCTTAATGTAAGAAATCCAATGATGAAAACATCTCGAGATTTGAATGCATAGTTTAAGAGATAAAACATTTTGAATAAACAAATCTATGAAAAAAAGGGAATACTCACAGGTTGCGACAAGTGGCGCACATGCAGCGTGCCACTAGTCATTACCTAAGAAGGCGAGAGTGATTTTTGTAATGAGTACTTTTTAATTAGTGATTTCTATATTCGGCTCTTCAATAAAATAACCTGAGTGGATATTGGGCCGACCTCCAGCGCTATAGCTTATCCTATGTGCGAGTGTGCAAACAACTGGCCAGGGAACTTTTAGTCCCACCTCGCTTCGCTGATGAGATAAGGCACAATTTTTTACCTATTGCTATACTCTGAGCAAAGTTTTTAAAACGCAAGGTCCATTTGGTATTAACCGAAAACAGCACCCAAAAAAATGTTTATCCAAATTTTGGGTTAGGTATTTTGAATGGTTATTTTCATATTTTTTTGCTAACCAAATTTAAGAAAAAACTGAACAATAGAACCGGATTCTAAGTTTATACCAAATGCCCACCTTGAGTGGTTTCATTGGGTCTTATTTTTTCTGTACTTTTTTTGTGAACTGGATTTTTTTGTGTGTACTTCAGTTCATGCTGGTCATCACTGTGTACATGATTGATTAACTTCATATTTCAATTTGCACCTTGTTTGATTAGGAACAATTTAGAGCCTGGAGTGGTTTTATTTTTATTTTTTTGGACGAGTTGGAGTGGTCTTATTCTCCCGAATGGGCTGAGGGATGATTTTTAGATTCTGAAGTTATCTAAAAAACATTGCTTGTGTGCAAGATAAATCAGTTTGACAACACCACTGAGCAATCATTCAATATATTAGCAAAAAAAATTCTGATCTTATAATCCTTTTAGTTCCTCACTTCCATGTATTTTTCCTTACTAGTAAATGTGTACGTGCAACGCACGATAATTTGTAGGAAATTATTTGCGTGTTATTATGTGATTGGCACTATATTTGGCATGAAATTAACTGCATGCTAAACATATTGAGCTCTCGACATTGAAGCGGTCTAGGTCGTTGGATTGACATGATTTGATGGCCCAGATTAATTAGATCTGTCTATTTGGGTCTTTTTATATTGGTATAGATAGAGTATTTTTCTCCTATGCAGCGTCCACCTGAATGTGATAATGGGATTGTTTTCTTAAAGGACCTAAAATGGTTGTATGTCATGAAATATTTGTTTTCATTCTTCTTTTTAGCTCATTTTTCTATGAATTTTTGTGCACCTACTTTATGTTATACTCTCCGTCCATAATATAAATGTTTTTGCAGGCTACTCCTCCGGTCCCATAATATAAAAGTATTTTTACACTAATGTAGTGTTAAAAATGCTTTTATATTATAGGGACACACTGAGTATATTTGTAAGCTAACATAACTTACAAAAACATCTTATATTATGGGGCCGGAGGGAGTATGTCATGTTCTTCTCACTCAAAGTGGCATAGCCACACGGGTGGGCCAGGGACGTATATAGAAAACTCTGGGTTTTTGCTAGTGGCCAGCCCGTAATCCAGCCTAGACTGCCCATGCAACAACATAGTACAAGACGCAAGTTGGCAAAGACACAGGACTCAAATGAGGCCTTGTCGGTTTCTTGCTGAGACCACCTCTCAACCACTTGAGGCTCGCCAAACTGCGCTGGCCCTCATGTACAACTCTCCACGGGCCAGTTAGCTCGCTTCAGCCACGGAAGAAAAGTTTGCTTGGGTCGCTCGGATTGTTATTTTTTCTTGCTAGTTCTTTCTGTGTTTGCTCATTCATTATTACTAGATGATGCCCCACGCGTTGCTGCGGACATAACTGTCCTAAATACTCTGTATAAACAATCTAGCATCTTGAAAGAGAGCATATAATTCATGGTACCTCGTTCATCAAGTTGATTTACATTTTGTAAATATTAATAATATAGTGGCACTATGATGTCATAAACAAAACAATAATTGGACAATTGACTAAAGTATATACAACAAAAAAAATTGTGCCCAAACCAACACTTGGGATGATAATCTGGCAATTGGAATCACCGGGAGATCACATTGTAACACCGAAACACACATGAACAAACAATTAGTCAAAACAAACTCTGGTATTAATGAAGAGGGAAGAAGAAGGCAAAAATTGTGACAAATGGAAGCCCAATGATGAAGCAAACAATTTAGCATAGCATGTTGATCATCAGAGACAACTCCTTAGCTACATCTTGTATCGTCCTTCAATACTGAAGAGGTGCCACATTAATAAATTTTTTTTGGGAAATTGTGTGATACTAATATACGATCACTCAAATCAGGTGATGAAAGACTTCGTAATATCTTATTATTTTAGCTCATGCAAACTTGATAGAAAAGAGCAGTTTGAAGCCTTGAACCAGAGAAGAATTTGAACTTAAACTCGAACAACCTGATAAAAGGTTTCATCTCCATAATATTCATTTAGCTCAATCATCTGAAATAAGATTGTTAACCACATTATTTGTTCGGGTAAGTGAATCATGTAATAAAATGTGAAGCATGAAGTAAAATGGCATCAAGAAAGAGAGTTCAATTGTACCTAAGCTCAGATATGCTGATGGGGGACTTCTCTCCATATTATTCTTCAACTATACCAGGGCTGAACACTAAAATAGGGGCTGCAAGCAAAGAAACAAATTTCTCTTGAAACTCCCACAAAAAATCTAACGAAAGCTTCAGTATGATAAAAAATACTAAAACCGCAAACTGTATTGAAACCACAATAACCAATCTGATACACGCTAGCAAAAACAAAGAGCAAGGGCTCATTCGGTTTGGAGGAAATCAAAACGTAAGAATTAGGAGTAGTATAGGAATTTGATAGGATGGCACTTGCCATCCTAAGGAATTGACTTGTCTCGTTCCTACGCATAAAATAAGCTTTGAGTGGATGTGTAGTTTCCTCCAAAAACACAGGAAATGAGTAGTATTCCTACGAAATTTCTGTACACATTTCCTACAAACCGAATGCATATATAGGACATTTTCTTTCGAATTCTTATTCCTATGTTTTTCCTATGAAAATCCTTCAAACCGAATGAAGCCTTAACTGATAAGATACATAAGTAATATTCTGGAATATTTTATTCAGTGCTATCAACTATGAACTATCAAATACTCCCTTGTAAAGAAATATAAGAGTGTTTAGATCACTATAGTGATCTAAACGCCCTTATATTTTCAATCAAGGCACCAACTATGACATCCGGTGGCTAAGAGCATGGTTGAACCTCATTGTGTCAGCAGTTGTTTGTAGTGTACTGAATGTGAAATAAGTTGATTAATTGTCCTCCTGAAAAATAATGTTGTGCAGTTGCCTATGGAAAACCATATGGTTACTTGCTGTGAACATGAGCAACTGAGAGGAAACCTGCAAAAATTTATTGAATTTCAGAGCACCAATTCCTTGTGAACATGGTACAAAAGGCGGCCATCTGTCTTGGATACTGCTGGTTGCGGCCATATATCAGCAGGCAAGGGTCCGATGCAGAGCTCTGCTCCTCCATATGTAGACGTAATAATACATACAATATCCAGATCTAGTCAGGTTTTCACATTTCAGAGGATATAATAACGGAATAACACTCAGAAGTACTGTAGTATACAACTACCAATCTACCATATCACTATACCAAATCAAGCCAATCAAAAAAGCAAATTGAGGGAGAGGGAGAATAAGAAGAGATGCTTACTCTCTTCTTCAGGTTGGGCTTGCGGGCATTGATGGCGGCAGCAAGGAGGTGGGGGAGGTGGTCGGACTCGGCGCTCCTCAGGGCCCTTGCAGTAGAGGAACACACATCGCTCGTGCAAGACCACCGTCCCGGTGAGCTGCTCCTTCCCGATATCCTCCCATCGGAACACGAACTCCCTGTTCGGAACTCCGGATGAGGCCGCGTCCGGCGTGTCCGAGGCCGTCGACGTGGGCAGGTCCCGAAGGAGAGCAATGACGCGCATAGGCTGATTTGCTTGCGCTCCTCGACAATCCGGGTTGACAGTAATGGAACCGCTGCTCGACCCACGTCCCATCGCCCTGCAGTCGAGGAGAAGAGGACGAATCAGGGTGGGCGGGTCACGGGTGGCACGGGCGAAGCGGGAGGTGTGCAAGGGGGTTGGACGTGAAGATGGGGAGGGTAGAGGAGAAGGCAAAGGTGCCGATGTGACCTTTTCACTGGCGTGAGTTAATGGGGATTGAAGAAGATGAAGTGGGGTAGGAGTTTCCGTGGAGATGATAGGAAGGAGAAGAGACGCTGAGATGGGAAAAACTTTGGCATGTACTGTAGAAGAAAATAAGCGGTCTGTTGCATGTTAGCTTCACATTTGCATGCTAGCTAGTAAATGCGATGGCAAGGTACTACGTCGGAAAGAGAGAGAGAGAGAGAGAATTGATGAAAAGATGTACATGTGGCATGCATGTTGGCCCTGTTTGGATCCATGGGTTAGAGTTAGTTTGGGTTAGTTTGGACTCAACTAACTCAAAAATATTCAAATAGGAGGGTTAGTTTGGGTTAGATGCATCTAACCCATCCAAAAAATCTAACCCATCCAAGAGGTGCTTATTTAGGTTAGTTCTTTTTGGGACCACAAAAAAACACATTTTTCTCTCGCTCTTCCCGCAGGAGATCCCTCCCCACTTCCTCGAAGCTTCTCGTCCTCTCTCTCCTTCCCTCTCGCACTGCCCGTGAAGGCGTCTCGCCGAATCCGTGCTTCATCTAACCCTGCCATCCAAACACCTCTCTGGCTAGAGTTAGTTCAGGGTTAGAATCTAACTCTAATCTCTAACTGAGTTAGAGTATCCAAACAGGGCCGTTGTTGTGGATAGTGTGTATGTAGAGAGAATTGGTTATAGTGGGGATCAACTTTTTAAGAATGTAAGATTTGATAGATTTGGTAAAACTTCATGAATTCTAACATTTTCTTGAACTTGAAAAAAAATTCATTTTTAAAAAATCATGATTTGAAAAAAGTTCAGGAATTTAAGAAAAGTTCATGGTTTGAAAATAAGTGCACTGATATGGAAGAAATGTTTGTGAATTTTTAAAATCATGGTTTTTAAAAAAATTCAGATGTTTGATTTTTTTTACAAATTTGGAAAAAAATCAATGGATTTGAAAACAAATTGCGAAATTTGATTTTTGTAAATGAAAAAGGAAAGAAAAAAGTCAAAAACATGAGTAAACAACGAGTAGAAAACACACATAAAACAAAAAAAAACCCCGCTTGGAAGCTTCTAGAAGCTTCAAAAATGGTCTGAAGCTTCTAGAAGCTCCCCAAAACAGGTTAGGAGGCTTATGCAAACAACAAACACCAAATCCCTAGATGGGCTGACCCATTAGAAACGAAGGTGATCTGCAAGCGGCGTATGGCCAGGTTTTTCGTGTAGAGATAGGCTTATGCAAACAACAAACACCAAATCCCTAGATAGGCTTTTTCTTTCTTCCTGCAGCAGCACGATGCTACGTTTGCGTTGATGGTTTCTGCAAGCGGCGCATGGCCAGGTTTTTCGTGTAGAGATGCATGCGCTCAATTGCACAACATCGTGCAGAGAAGTTACAGAGGGAATGTTCATTCGTTGTAGTTTCCGTTTTGTAAAGATAGTGTCCTGTACACATCTATATTACGATGTATTACGGACATGGTGTTTTGGCTCCCGGCCTAGGAATGGATAATAAATTTGTTTAAAATAGTAAAAAGAATTAAAAAAATCCAATTTTTGTGTGGTTAAAGATGCGTGAGTGCGTGATGTCCGTGCCAAATTTTAGCGCATTTGAACATCTGAATAACTGTCATAATGAAACATAAATTTAGGGTATGTGAATTTTTTTACTGTTTGTGCACAATTCAGACTGATTTTGTTATCTTTGCTAAGAGCTACTCAGAACTCCAAATGCGCTAAAAATTGGCATGACCTCACACACATAAAAATCTTCTATACAGAAAAAATTTATTCTTTTAAAAAATCTTGTATTTGTTTTGAATTTACTATTCACCAGATGCAAATGAGCCTGGTTCCGAATTGGCTACTCAGTATAGAATATACAAAGAGTAAAAGAAAATAACTACAAAAATAAGCATGCATGTGACCTTAATGTTGGCCGGGTTACCGAGTGCCAAATTAGTAACCTTCCGCCAACGTGTGATACAGTAATAAAGAACGTTAATAAAGCTACATCTGAAACAACTACATAATTCGCAGCCTTCCGTCGCCTTAATGAAGCTGCACCGGCTTTAGGAGCTTCCGCCAAATATAAAGCTACTCTTGCCAAATGCTATGCTAATCAGCAGCCTTCGGCCGTGTCCTATTCTCTGTCCATGAATAAATGTACATCTATATTTTATGTTATGTAATTTTTTTAAAATTTTAACCTAATTTATAAAAAAATAGTAACATATATGACATCAAATTGATATGTTATGAAAACTAGTAGAATGTCCGTGTGTTGCTACGGGCTATAATGCATATAAATATAAATAAGTTACACAACTAATTAAGGTGGTCTTCAAGGTTAAAGCTCATTTTTCCCTTATACGTCCAAGCGTGTTCGGACATCAAATGACAGCCTCATCGAATTCAACTATCTTTACCGTCCGAGCTCTCACAAATCTAGATTATGTAGGGAGAAATATGGTTGTCGTGTTATCTTCAACGGGCTCCCTGAATTCAACTGTCTCGACCTTCCTTTTTTCTAGACTGTCCCCTTCCCACTCAGTTTCACGCCGTAGTAGGACATTTCTCGCTAGAGCTCTCTCTTCTAAAACCGGATGATGCCCACCTCATCTTTGCCATGGTGCCCTTTCTCCTTCACATCATACTTTCCCACGGATGGCCAATGAGGAATCCCCCCACCAACCGCCCCACTTTCCACCTTGATCCCCTCCCCACGTGTTTGTGTTGATTCGCCACGGCCATCAAGAGGGAGGACGCAAGCGTCACCCATGACGCTCCCGGGCAAAGAAGCCAGATCCGATGTCTTTTAAGTTGTTGCCACATTATCACATACAATTGAATGGCATGCATTACCATGAAACAAAATACGATGTTTGTAGTTGGGCATTTAGCTGATACACCGCTATGTCCTTTATCTTGACCAAA
The DNA here is from genome assembly GCF_003073215.2 of Triticum urartu. Classification (NCBI taxonomy): domain Eukaryota; kingdom Viridiplantae; phylum Streptophyta; class Magnoliopsida; order Poales; family Poaceae; genus Triticum; species Triticum urartu. Next base: position 618,448,916 of record NC_053025.1, read on the forward strand.
AAATTATAACTTGACGAAAAATATATATTTATAGGTACAATCATGCTCATTTCCCATTGCCATACTCGTGTAGAAGCATGTTGGGCACATCACCTGGAAGGCACAAAAACGATAAATTATAATAGTCTGGGTACTGAGCACACGTATACATATTGTTTTAGTCTACAGTGACTCCCAACTTGAGTATGAGACCATTTGTTTCTACAGCTTCAAAATAGAAGGAATTTCTTCCAAATAGAAATAGCTAGCACGAACTCTCAATACAATGTTAGTATCTACACAATCCTCGATACCATTAAGGATAAATATTATTACAGATCCCAGAGATCGACAAGTAGTATGATCCTTACAAAAAAAAACTACTCCCACCATTCCAAAATAAGTGATTTAGTACAAAGTTGTTTACTTTCGCAAGAAATAATTTGAGATTTCAACGGTCAACCAATACAAAAGGCATGCTTATGTTGCACATTCTCGGATAAATTTGCATAACTATTAATCTAATTTGAGACTACAATTGATGATGGTTGGGAGCTTGGAAGTGTGTCCAAGGCACATTACGGGACAAAAGTGCAACTTTATACCTGGTAATAATCATGATCATAGAAGCCTGCTTTCATGAAGGGAAATGGACATAGTACCCAGCCGTTTACATGGAAATTGCTTGCTGTTTATGCCCTGCAATGGTAATAATCATTGATTTTTGGGAAATTGCTTACTGTTTAGGCCCTTCACGCGGCCGTTTCCGATGCTACCCCGACGTCCTGGCTATCCTGCATATCGATGGCTATCCTCCATCACCTTCCTACAATCAAGCTCCGGTGATCACTTCTTTGGAAATTAATCAGGTAGAGGGTAACTTTTTAATCGAGGAGGAGGATGGCTCTTTTTTTAACCTAAATCTTGCTGAAGGAGAGGACCCAGTAATTCAGTTAGCTTCTCCTGATGAAATCTTGGCAGTTCAAAACAAGAAAGATGACCAAAGCTCCTTTGTTGATGAGGAAATTGAAATCCTGGATTGCTCTTCAGATACCTCTTCCAAACCTGACTCTGCAAGTAGGGCTGTTACATGCTCTTCTACCTCAAATTCTTCAGCACCACCAGGGTTTAATGTCAAAGGGAGATATTTATCTAATTACCCTCATGATGACTTTGTTGCAGATTCTGGCAGTCAAGTTGTGGCTTGTTTTTCTTCTTGGGAGAAGCATTTCTCTGTGGGTTCTGAAGGCCACATAAATGTTCAGGTACCTTATGACTGGGTGGATTTTATTTGATGTGCACTTTTGATTCCTGATAAATTTGAGTGGGCCAAGATGTTCTTGTTGTCACCTATGTGGTCTATTATTTGTGAAGGGTTTCAGAAATCTCAGCATCTTGCTTTCTCCATTACCCCTACTTGTCCTGTAACAGTGGCCCCCCTCTTGCTCTCAGTTGCAGGCTCCTAGTTTGGAGGAAACTCAGCCTATACCTGTTGCAGAGGAGGTCAGCTTCTGCAGTCCTGTTGCTGTCAAGGGCAAAAGAAAAGACAGGGTGCCTATAGTGGAATCTGAGGTAAGAAGAAGTGAGAGATTGCAGCATTTACATAAGGGCTATAGGAAGAAAACCTGTCATGATAGCAGCTGTATGGCATGTACTGCTAAACCTCCTGTATGCAACTCAAAAATAATTAAGAATCTGAACTCTTCTTATTGCAAGGTGGATCCCAAGATCTGCTCTAAAGAAAACCTCTTGCAGAAGAAAGTCAAAAGAGGAGGAAAGCCACCAGCATGGAAAGATTGAAGTCTTTGATAGCAATATTGGGAACCTTTGTAGTTGCCATTCTTTTGGTCCTGAATAACACCTTTTTTAAGTCTCATGCTCCTGGAAATGCACCTGAACTTTATTGTAATGAACTCTCTCTCTGTTCTCTTGACTTCTCAGAGAACCTTCAGATTGTGGGACTGTAACTGGATTGAGTGTCTGTCCTATCTTAAGGGTTTCCGTTCTGCTTCTGTTCTTGCTTTCTATCTGTTTGTTCTGCAATGAATAGATCCTGGAATATTTTGAACTGGAATGTGAGAGGTATAAACTCAAGTGACAAGTGGCTTGCTATATCTAATAAAATTGAGGAATCATAGTGCTCAGTTATTTGTCTGCAAGAAACCAAGAGAGAGACTTTTGATAGTTCATATTTGAGAAAAAATGTCCCAAAAAGAATTAATAAATTTGACTTTACTCCTTCAGTTGGGGCATCTGGGGGTTTGCTTGTGGCATGGAATGATGCTATGTTTCAAGGAGAATGCTTGTTTAAAAATGATTTCTCCATTTCAATTAGGTTTAGTTCAGTTCACACAGGGGATTCTTGGATCTTGACAAACATTTATGGTCCATGTGATGCTGAAGGGAGACAAATTTTCCTAGTCTGGTTCAAAAACATACATATGCCTTTTGACACTGATTGGATCATTACAGGGGATTTTAATTACATTAGATACCCTTCCAATAGAAATGATGGAGCTGGAGATATAAATAATATGATGGATTTCGATGCTGCAATCAGTCAATTAGCTTTGGTTGAAATTCCTTTGAAGGGGAGAAGTTTTACTTGGAGCAACATGCAACAAGCCCCTCTGCTGGAAAAAAATTGATTGGGTGTTCACCTTTGAGAATTGGTCCTCACATTACCCCAATACCCTGGCTGTTCCCTTGGCAAAACCTATTTATGATCACTGCCCCTTTGTTGTCCAAATTGGTACTAGTATTCCTAAAGCACAAGTTTTTAGATTTGAGAATTTTTGGCTTCAACTTCCAGATTTTCAGGAGGTAGTAAAGACCATTTGGCAACAACCCATTCAGGCCAGTAACAGTGCAAAACTCATCACTGCCAAGTTTAAAAGGCTAAAGAAAGGTCTAAAATTTTGGAGTAAGAGCATTTCACATCTGGCTCTTAGCATTCAGGCAACCAATAGTGTTATCTTGATGTTGGATTACGTTGAGGAATTCAGAATGCTCTCAGATGTGGAACAAAATGGTAGGGATATGTTGAAAGAACATCTACTCAAGTTGTCGTCTTTTCAGAGTATTTATTGGAGGCAAAGAGCAACAATTAGATGGGTGAAATTTGGAGATGAAAACTCAAAGTTCTTTCAGGCAAAGGCTACAATTAAATACAGACACAACTTCATTCGGACACTTATCAATGACCAGGGGGTTAAAATGACAGAGCATCATGCAAAGGCTGCAATTCTTTGGTCAGCATTCAAGGAGAGATTGGGACAAACTAGTGAGATTTCAGATCTTCTAAATCTAATAGACCTTATTCACAGAATTGAGGGATTAGAGGATTTACAAGTTCGTTTCTCAAAACAAGAAATTGACTCTGTGGTCAAAAATCTTCCTCTTGATAAAGCACCTGGACCAGATGGCTTTAATGGTTACTTCATTAAAGCCTGTTCGAGCATCATTGCTGAAGATTTCTACAGGATGATTAATGATTTCTATCATGGAAATATTTCTTTGCAGAGCATAAATGCTTCTTTCATCACTCTCATTCCTAAGAAAGACAATCCTGTCATTGCTAATGACTTCAGGCCAATTTCTCTTCTCAACTGCTCCATCAAGATCATAACCAAGTAGCTGGCCAACAGACTTCAGACTGTTATTCTCAAAATGGTGCACATCAACCAATATGGTTTTATTAAGAGCAGAAACATTAATGACTGTTTAGGGTGGGCCTATGAGTACTTACATCAATGTCACCAATCTAAGCAGCCTATTGTGCTCCTCAAGCTAGATTTTGAGAAAGATTTTGATCTTCTTAATCATAAAGCTATTCTTGCAATACCTCAAGCTAGAGGTTTTGGAGAAATATGGATGAAATGGATCTCCATGCTCCTTTCTTCAGGCACTTCTTCTGTCTTGCTAAATGGAGTGCCTGGGAAACTTTTCCATTGTAATCAAGGGGTCAGACAAGGAGACCCTGTTTCCCCTTTGCTATTTGTGCTGGCAGCTGATCTCCTGCAATCCATACTCAATGAAGCCATGCATAATCAGCTAATTAGTCCTCCTATAGTAAGCCAAGCTTGCCCTGACTTTCCTGTGATTCAATATGCTAATGATACAATCCTAGTTCTGCCAGCCGATGTTAGACAAATTGAGCAAGTCAAGAATCTCATCTTACATTATTCTGCCTTCACTGGACTGAGAGTTAATTATGATAAATCTTTCATGGTGCCACCGAATGTCCCTGACTCACAAATCAACTCTTTGCTTCATGTTTTGGGTTGTCAGCAAGGTCATTTCCCCTTCACTTATTTGGGTCTTCCTCTTGGCACATCAAAACAAAAAATTGAAGATTTCAACCCAATGATGCAAAGAATTGAAAGAAAGCTTTCTGGCTGTTCCACTATGTTATCTTATGATGGAAGGCTACTGCTTATCAAATCTGTATTTGCATCACTGCCAATCTTCTTCATGAGCTCTCTAGCTCTCCCAGTAGGAGTTTTGCAGCAAGTCACCAAATACTTGAGGAATTTCCTTTGGAGGAAGTTTGGGATGGAGGACAGAGGAACAACACTTATTGCTTGGTCCAAGATTTGTAGGCCAAAGAAGCAAGGGGCCTTGGAATCCTAGATATCTCCCTACACAATAAGGCTCTTCTAATGAAAAACCTCTTTAAATTTCTTAATAAGGAGGATATACCATGGATTAATTTGATCTGGGAGAAATACTATCATTCTGAACCACCAAGAGGAAAAGTTGAAGGTTCCTTCTGGTGGAGATCTCATATTGCCCTCCTTGAGAGATTCAAACAAATAAGTAGCTGCTCCAATAGGTCTGGACAATCTATTCTCTGTTGGACTGACAGTTGGATGGAACAGAGTCTCCAAACTATGCTCCCACATCTTCACTCCTTTGCACTCCATGAGGACCAATCTGTTCTCACTTTCTTTCAGGAGGAAAATTGGATTGATCAGTTCCACTTACTCTCTCTGTTGAAGCATTTGAGGAGTTCAACCAGCTTCCCATTTTGGCTCCAACCTTAAATCCACATGTTAATGATAAATGGAGCATCATTGGGGCTACATGCAGACCTTCTGCAATTCATATTTATAATTTGCTTCTGGAAAAGCATGAGGAACATCCCTTTTCAGCCTCATTTGGGATAGCTCCAGCAGACTCAAGCACAAAATTTTCTTCTGGCTGGTAGCTCACTGTAGAATCAACACCAGGGCTCTTCTCCTAAGAAAAGGCATGCACCTTGATGATATATATTGCCCAAATTGTAATCAGCAAGCAGAAGAGACTTCTATGCACTTATTATGGGACTGCAGTTTTGCACAAGATTGCTGGAATTCTTTGATTCCAAATAGAAGTAGAGGCACATCAGTTTATGAGGACACCATCTTGGCCACTCAGCTCCTCCCAAAACAATTTGCTGTTGAAATCATCATTTTAGGTTGTTGGAATATTTGGATTCAGAGGAACAATATAGTTTTCAGAGCACTTCCACATTCGGTTCAGTCTTGGAGATTCCACCTCAAAAAAGACTTAAAGCTCCTTAGACATAAGATCAAGCAAAAGTATGTCACTCGATTTTCCCAATGGATAGACCATAATATGTAAACATGGGTTTTATTCCTAGAGCAGGCATTGGTTAGCATTCTAGCTTTTATTCCTTCTTTCCCTTGGGGAACTGTAACATATTTGTACTATATTTTCTTCAATTGATTTACCGTAGAACATTTTGTTCTACGGTGTTGGGTAAAAAAAAAATACATGTTGAACTCTATGGCGCCATCACAGTTTCGACGTGGCCTCACCCCGCCAGTAAAAAGGCTGCTGGCAAACCCTTGCCTCACATTGCCAAAACCGATCACAAGTACTTGAACAAGTTGTTAAAAGAAAAGAAAACTATACTGTCTAATAAAAGGTCTGCACATCTGGTTTATTATTTGCACATACCAGTTACGTACAGGCTAAACTCCTTAATGAACAAAGCTGAAGGGTGATCGTAATTAAGTTTGTATGTTGTTTTCTCCAGTCAACTCCCCTAAAAATATGAACTGGCAAACACAGGACCCTATAAACTATAGAAAGACACCATCTAATGCATGTGACCACCAGGCTAGGTACTGTCCCAAGTGTTCTCTGAATCGCAACTTATACAAACATCATCAAAGTAGTGGAAAAGTAAGATTACCAGACCTACAATGCTTTGATCCGGCAAACATGACATTTCAGTGATGTCCCATTAGTGGTACCCTAGAACGGCTGCAATGTAGACGTTGACAAAGACTGCACATATTGCCGGCGGCATGGTACCCAGCCTTGAAAACTAAGTTGTCAAATAGGCGGAATCTCTTCCAGGATAGCAGCAGTACCTCTTATAAAGCAAATTATGTACCTCTCGCTAATCATCAACTACCAATTTGTATCGTCGAGTAAAAGAAATTACTGTACGCTCGAGTCTTCCCTCTGCTTCCATCTACATCACGAAGCCAAAAAAATGAAACCTACCAAAGTCTAACCCGTGACAAGCAATGTCAAACCTAAGTAAAAGCAGATAGATAGTTAGAAACTGAAACGTAATATCTTTGAAACCATGTGGAAAACTCGTGACAAGGCATATGTAAACTTTGCTCCATGAGCTGGATCAATCAAATAGTGGAACTGTCAAAGACTGACAGACAAATGACAGGTTTGGTAGCGTTGAAAAAAATCGGTGGTGGGGTGCAGACCTCGTTCGATCGACTTGAAGGAGTAAAACGAACGAACGAAACGACGTACGTACTGAGACATTATGAGTAGAGATACATTTCAAAATAAATCTAGTGAAACTAATTTGGTGCCATAAATACAGCTACTTTTTCTTATAAAGTTGATCAAAACATTTTGGGAAATGTCTAACAGCTCCTGGGTGCCCCTACACCCTCATGAACAGTAAATTCATATAAAATTGAAAAAAAATCAAAAAAATCTGAAACTTTCAGGGATCAATGATTATCAAGGGTTTGATGTTCCTGGAAAGTTTTAGCAATAAATAACCTTCGTGGAGCCCTCACAAAAAAACAAAATCACTGCTAAAAAATGGATATAAACTTTGAAACATGATTTTGTTTTTTTATTTGAGTGCTCTTTGAATGTTATTTTTAGCTAAAACTTTGCAAGATCATCAAAAGTTTCATGATGTTTGATGTCCCAACGTTTCAGATTTTATTGAATTTGTTTTGAATTTACTGTTCATAAAGGGTGTAGGGGCACCCGAGTGCTGAAAATCCTATCTCAAACATTAAAACTTTGACTTAGGACAAAAATTAGATGTACATCTATTCGCCGACGGAGGGAGTACATGTTAGTGGCTTACGTCAAATAGCAGAAAATTAGCAGTGGCCTTTCATCATTCGGACTACATGGCGTCAAATAGAGGATACGCGGTGGCTTTTGGTTCATTGGGCGGATGTCTGGACCACGTCAAAGGCCTATGGTTTGCTTTTGGTTTGCAGTAAAACGGATGCGTGAACAAATACGGGTCCATGTTGGGCTTGTACCGCTCGGACAACTCGGTCTGAACATTTCGAGATGGTTTAAGGGTCCTGTAGATACCCTTACACTTTTTACAGTGAAAATTAGCAACTCCACATTCACCAACCAGAAAACAAAAGGATAGGAATTGCACAATAGAACATACGTTTTCCTCTTCGATTAAACACAATGATTCGGCACTGTTATACTTCAAATCAAATACAAGTGACGACGCAGTTCAGCCGTCGATGAATTCCTGATTACATTATCAATCCGAGGAATGCTAACATAGAGACAAACAAAAGGATTCCTAAGAATGCCATAGTTATAGCTACAACCTGTCGAAGCTCCTTGGCGTTGCCGCCGGCACTGCTCGCCCTGGCCACGTCTTGGCCAACCTCGCCGTCAGTTTCCTCTTTCTCCTTCTCCTCGTACTCGTCGTCGTCGTCGTCGCTGCTGCCAGTCTCCTCCTCTTTGACATCGTCGTCGTTCTCCTCCTCTTCGTCGTCGTCCTCCTCCTCTTCGTCGTCGTCCCCCTCCTCCATGTCAAGAGGTCGCGGAGTAACAAGGAAACCCTCGAACATAACGATGACCGCGTCGGCGCCAGGGCCGGCGTCGGCATCATCATCGGCATCTGCGTCGACGTCTGCGCCGGTGTCGGCATCGGCGTCCGTGTCTGCTTCGGCGTCGGAATCGCCTCCATGCGGGACCGCGTGAAAGCAACACTCCTTGCCCATCTCCAGCCGCACCGGGGTCTGTAGCTCCACGCGGGGGTTCTCCGCCGACAGCAACACGCTAACGAGGTCCCGCGTGTCGTCAGTATGGACGCGGGCGTCCACGGCGCCCTGGCCGACAGCGCTCTCCGAGTCGAGCAGGTAGACGCCGGTGACATAGATGGGCTCGCCCGGCCTCGGGGTTAACTTGTACCTAAAACCGCTCTCGAGGGGCAGGCCCCAGCGGAGGTACCGGCGCAGCATCTGGTCGTCGTCCACGGCCATGGCAATGCAGACGCTCGATCAAAGTACCACCTGCAAATACGCGGTTGATGGGGTGGCTGGCATGTACGTATCTCCTGTGCTCCTCGTGGCTGAAGCGCTTGTTGTGTGCATTGACGCCGTGATTCCTCCCGTGCTTATATTGATCGGGGACTTACCGAGTCCGACTTGGTAAGTTGGTATGGATTGGGTACAGACAAGACGATAGAGCGGGCGATTCCGATTTGTACCCGGGAGGAAGCTTTTTTTTTTTTTACGGGAAGACCTTCATGGCTACTTTTATTCATCTCAAATCAAACTTATTATTAGCTCGGCGCCAAAGACATCAACTTTGGGGGGCCGCCGCGCCAGCGAGAGGTTTCCCCCAGAAGCATACCCAAACGCCAGATCTGGCTATCCGGCACCACGCGACGATGGACACCGCCGCCAGAGACCAGCGCCGGCACGGATCGGAGCAGATCGGGCAGGCACCGAAGCTTCACCATGGAGCCTGGCGGACTGCGAGGGGCAGCCGCTGCACCATCGACCGTGACCTCCACGCTGTCCACACAGGCGTGGGAGGCCACCCACCAGCACCCACTGGCGCCGCCGACCAGGGCCGCTGCTCCGGGGCCCGCAGCCCTCCATCCGAGGAGGAGGCGCCAGATCCCCGCCTCATAGGAGGCGACGCGGGGGGGGGGGGGGGGGGCTTCCCAAACTCTTTTAGTAAACTACGACAAACATTCAGAATTGGTGCTGCTACTAATCCATATCCTTTGTTCTTATTCAGTGCTTCCACGACGATCAAGCTGTCCGAATGTATCATACCTGATTACATCAATAACCGCAGACGAATAATATTCCTTGCCGCAATGCTTCAACTTCGGCAGATACCACATCCGCTACATGGAGCAACTGTGTCGTTGCTGCTACAATAAATCCCCCGTTGTAATCTCTGATCACCATACCACAGGAGCCCATATTGTTTTCTTCTGAAAATGAAGCATCAACATTGAGCACTTGGAACTCTGAAAGTGGCTTCTCCCATCTGTTTGTTGGAAATATGCCCTAGAGGCAATAATAAAAGGATTATTATTATATTTCCTTGTTCATGATAATTGTCTATTATTCATGCTATAATTTTATTATCCGGAAATCGTAATACATGTGTGAATACATAGACCACAATGTGTTCCTAGTGAGCCTCTAGTTGACTAGCTCGTTGATCAACAGATAGTCATGGTTTCCTGGCTATGGACATGGGGATGTCATTGATAACGGGATCACATCATTAGGAGAATGATGTGATGGACAAGACCCAATCCTAAACATAGCACAAGATCGTATAGTTCGTTTGCTAGAGTTTTTCCAATGTCAAGTATCTTTTCCTTAGACCATGAGATCGTGTAACTCTCGGATACCGTAAGAGTGCTTTGGGTGTACCAAACGTCACAACGTAACTGGGTGACTATAAAGGTATACTGCGGGTATCTCTGAAAGTGTCTGTTGGGTTGACACGGATCAAGACTGGGATTTGTCACTCCGTATGACGGAGAGGTATCTCTGGGCCCACTCGGTAATGCATCATCACAATGAGCTCAAAGTGACCAAGTGTCTGGTCACGGGATCATGCATTACGGTACGAGTAAAGTGACTTGCCGGTAACGAGATTGAACGAGGTATTGGGATACCGACGATCGAATCTCGGGCAAGTAACGTACCGATTGACAAAGGGAATTGTATACGGGGTTGCTTGAATCCTCGACATTGTGGTTCATCCAATGAGATCATCGAGGAGCATGTGGGAGCCAACATGGGTATCCAGATCCCGCTGTTGGTTATTGACCGGAGAGCCATCTCGGTCATGTCTACATGTCTCCCGAACCCGTAGGGTCTACACACTTAAGGTTCGGTGACGCTAGGGTTGTAGAGATATGAATATGCAGTAACCCGAAAGTTGTTCGGAGTCCCAGATGAGATCTTGGACGTCACGAGGAGTTCCGGAATGGTCCGGAGGTGAAGAATTATATATAGGAAGTGCAGTTTCGGCCATCGGGAGAGTTTCGGGGGTCACCGGTATTGTACCGGGACCACCGGAAGGGTCCCGGGGGTCCACCGAGTGGGGCTACCCATGCCGGAGGGCCCCATGGGCCAAAGTGGGGAGGGGAACCAGCCCATAGTGGGCTGGTGCGCCCCCCTTGTCCCACCCCATGCGCCTAGGGTTGGGAACCCTAGGGTGGGGGGGCGCCCCACCTGGCTTGGGGGCACTCCACCCCTTGGCCGCCGCCCCCCTAGGAGATCCCATCTCTTAGGGCCGGCGCACCCCCTAGGGGGCCTATATAAAAGGGGGGGAGGGAGGGGGCAGCCGCACCCTTTTGAGTCTTGGCGCCTCCCTCTCCCCTGCAACACCTCTCCCTCTCGTAGTAGAACGGCAAAGCCCTGTTGCGGTGACCCCTGCATCCACCACCACGCCGTCGTGCTGCTAGATCTTCATCAACCTCTCCTTCCCCCTTGCTGGATCAAGAAGGAGGAGACGTCAAGCTGACCGTACGTGTGTTGAACGCGGAGATGCCGTCCGTTCGGCGCTAGGATCTCTGGTGATTTGGATCACGTCGAGTACGACTTCCTCATCCACGTTCTTTGAACGCTTCCGCGCGTGATCTACAAAGGTATGTAGATGCAATCCGATCACTCGTTGCTAGATGAACTCATAGATGGATCTTGGTGAAACCGTAGAATTTTTTTTGTTTTCTGCAACATTCCCCAACACTGTTTAGGCAGGGCGCTGGGTTTGGCTTGCTTGCTGCTCGCACAAAATTTAATGACATCGCTTGTATAGCCATTGCAATGCAGCCCGTAGTCTGGACTTGTTCTCCTTTGACAATTTCTCTCCTTTGCCACCATAAATACCAGCAAGTTGATGCGACTATCTCTGGAATTTCAATTGAGTCCATATAACTTCGGTGGAATTTGACGTCGCACAATAGTGACTCCATCACTTTGGCACCTGAAAGATCAACCAACAGTGCCTATCGTATGATTTCATATAGTCATAAATCAGCCCATACCTGCTTTGCCCGGTTACACTAAAATAGCGCATGGCTAGCATCTTCAACACCTTGCTGGCACAAAGGGCATTGGCCGCTGAGAGGCACATGACGCTTTGCAACTGTACAACAAAAAGGAATAGTGTTATGTAAACATCTCCAGATAAAATTTTCACCTTCCATGGCATTTTCAAGTTCCAAACCTTTCTCCACACAGGATGATTCTGTGCGCTAGACTGGCCATCCGTGCTTGCAATCTTGTACCCGAACTGATCGTCCCATTTTCTATAATATGCTGACCAAACACTGAATACTCCATTCTTGGTATAATGCCAAGCAACACTGTCCTCCATTACATCTTGTGTCAGTGGGATTTGCATGCTACGATCCTCATCAATTTGCTAGAAGTTGTTCTGTATCAATTGCTCATCCCACTCACCTGTTGCAGGGTCAACAAGTTTATTGACATAGGATAAAACTCGATTACCACGGGGTGTTATTATTTTCCTGGATTGACTGTTTGGGATCCAACAATCGTCCCAAACATTAATTTTCATACCATCTTCAACTCTCCATATGCACCCCTTCTTGAAATTCTGTATCCCTGCATACATGCTTGGCCAAACAAAGGAGGACCCCTTCTTTTGTGTGGTATTAAGAATATCTCCTGTTCAGTAGTATTTTGCTCGTAGCACTCGAGCACACGAAGAATCAAAATTCTCAATTAACCTCCAACACTATTTTACAAGCAAAGCTAAATTAAAAGCATGGATAACTCGGTACACACATTTTCCAGCATGTAAACCTATGCATCTTACGTTGATCTTCCTTATCACCCCACCAGTATTGTGACCTTGCATCAGTGATCCACTTGCAATTTTTCTTTGAGAATTTAAATACACTTATTGCATATGTTGGGAAGGCTTGGGCCATCGCTTTTATCAAAACCTCTTTTCCACCAAAAGATAGAGTTCTTTCCTTCCAACCATTCACCATTTTCCGGATTATTTCTATTAGGTGCAAAAAGCAATCCGTGCGGTCTACTCCAATCATATAAGGTAGCCCCAGATATTTGTTAGATAAAGACTCGGTCATAATGTCTAGGATTTCAGATACAACTGCTCTCACCTCAACCTGGGTATTTGGGATAAAAAATAGAGTTAGTTGCACTCACTATTTGTCCCGACGCCGCACAATAATCATCCAATACACTCTTCCCGAACTCCTTTAGTAAACTACGACAAACATTCAGAATTGGTGCTGCTACTAATCCATATCCTTCGTTCTTATTCAGTGCTGCCATGACGATCAAGCTGTCCGAATGTATCAATACCAGCTTACATCCATAACCGCGGGCGAATAATATTCCTAGTCGCAATGCTTTAGCTTCAGCAGATACCACAACCGCTACATGGAGCAACCGTGCCGTTGCTGATGCAATAAATCCCCCGTTGTGATCTCTGAAAATGAAGCATCAACGTTGAGCACTTGGAACTCTGAAAGTGGCTTCTTCCGTCTGTTTAGGCAGGGCGCTGGGTTTGGCTTGCTTGCTGCTCGCACAAAATTTAATGGCATCGCTTGTATAGCCATTGCAATGCGGCCCGTGATACGTCTCCAACGTATCTATAATTTTTATTTCTCCATGCTATATTATCTACTATTTTGGACTATATTGGGCTTTATTTTCCACTTTTATATTATTTTTGGGACTAACCTATTAACCGGAGGCCCAACCTAGAATTGCTGTTTTTTTTGCCTATTTCAGTATTTCGGAGAAACAGAATATCAAACGGAGTCCAAATGGAATAAAACCTTCGGGAACGTGATTTTCTCACCGAACGTGATCCAGGAGACTTGGACCCTACTCCAAGGAGTCAAAGAGGCGGTCACGAGGGTGGGGGGCGCGCCCACCCCCCTAGGGCGCGCCCCTGCCTCGTGGGCCCCTCGATGCTCCACCGACGTACTCCTTCCTCCTATATATACCTACGTACCCCCAAACGATCAGAACAGGAGCCAAAAACCTAATTCCACCGCCGCAACTCTCTGTATCCATGAGATCCCATCTTGGGGCCTGTTCCGGAGCTCCGCCAGAGAGGGCCGTCATCACGGAGGGCTTCTACATCATCATAGCCTCTCCGATGAAGTGTGAGTAGTTTACCTCAAACCTTCGGGTCCATAGTTAGTAGCTAGATGGCTTCTTCTCTCTTTTTGGATCTCAATACAAAGTTCTCCCCCTCTCTCGTGGAGATCTATTCGATGTAATCTTCTTATTTTTACGGTGTGTTTGTTGAGACCGATGAATTGTGGGTTTATGATCGAGTCTATATATGAATAATATTTGAATCTTCTCTGGATTCTTTTATGTACGATTGGTTATCTTTGCAAGTCTCTTCGAATTATCCATTTGGTTTGGCCAACTAGATTGGTAGTTCTTGCCATGGGAGAAGTGCTTAGCTTTGGGTTTGATCTTGCGGTGTCCTTTCCCAGTGACAGAAGGGGCAGCAAGGCACATATTGTATCGTTGCCATCGAGGATAACAAGATGGGGTTTATTTCATATTGCATGAATTTATCTCTCTACATCATGTCATCTTGCTCAAAGCGTTACTCTGTTTTTAACTTAATACTCTAGATGCAAGCTGGATAGCGGTCAATGAGTGGAGTAATAGTAGTAGATGCAGAATCGTTTCGGTCTACTTGTCACGGACGTGATGCCTATATACATGATCATGCCTAGATATTCTCATAACTATGCTCAATTCTGTCAATTGCTCAACAGTAATTTGTTCACCCACCGTAGAATACTTATGCTCTTGAGAGAAGCCACTAGTGAAACCTATGGCCCCCGGGTCTATTCTCATCATATTAATCCCCATCACTTTAATCTTGCTTTGCTTTTTTACTTTGCCTTTACTTTTTACTTTGCATCTTTATACCAAAAATACCAAAAACATTATATCTACCAGATCTCACTCTCGTAAGTGACCGTGAAGGGATTGACAACCCCTAATCGCGTTGGTTGCGAGTAGCTATCGTTTTGTGCAGGTACGAGGGACTTGAGCGTGGCCTCCTACTGGATTGATACCTTGGTTCTCAAAAACTGAGGGAAATACTTACGCTACTCTACTGCATCGTCCCTTCCTCTTCGGGCAAATCCAACGCAATCTCAAGAGGTAGCAAGAAGGATTTCTGGCGCCGTTGCCAGGGAGTCTACGCAAAAAGTCAACATACCAAGTACCCATCACAATCCCTATCTCTCGCATTACATTATTTGCCATTTGCCTCTCGTTTTCCTCTCCCCCACTTCACCCTTGCCGTTTTATTCGCCCTCTCTCTCTCTATATCCTCCCTCTCTATTTGCTTCTTTTTGCCCATTTGCCTTTTGTTTGCTCATGTGTTGGATTGCTTGTTTGTCGCGATGGCTCAAGATACTACCAAATTGTGTGACTTCACCAATACCAATAATAATGTTTTCCTTAGCACTCCTCTTGCTCCTCTTGCCAATACTGAATCTTGTGAAATCAATACTGCTTTGTTGAATCTTGTTATGAAAGATCAATTCGCCGGCCTTCCTAGTGAAGATGCCGCTATTCATCTGAATAGCTTCGTTGCTTTATGTGATATGCAAAAGAAAAAAGATGTTGATAATGATGTCATTAAATTGAAGCTATTTTCTTTTTTGCTTAGAGATCGTACTAAAGCTTGGTTTTCGTATTTGCCTAAAAATAGTATTGATTCTTGGAACAAGTGCAAAGATGCTTTTATCCCTAAGTATTTCCCTCCCGCTAAGATCATCTCTCTTAGAAATGATATTATGAACTTTAAGCAACTTGATCATGAACATGCTGCACAAGCTTGGGAGAGAATGAAATTAATGATACGTAATTGTCCTACTCATGGTTTGAATTTGTGGATGATTATACAAAATTTTTATGCCGGATTAAATTTTGCTTCTAGAAATCTTTTAGATTCGGCCGCGGGAGGCACTTTTATGGATATCACTTTAGGAGATGCTACTAAACTCCTAGATAATATTATGGTTAATTGTTCTCAATGGCATACTAAAAGATCTTCTAATAAAAAAGTGTATCGGATAGAAGAAATCAATGTTTTGAGTGGAAAGATGGATGAACTTATGAAATTATTTGCTACTAAGAGTGTTTCTTCTGATCCTAATGATATGCCTTTGTCTACTTTGATTGAGAATAACAATGAATCTATGGATGTGAATTTTGTTGGTAGGAATAATTTTGGTAACAACGCTTATAGAGGGAACTTTAATCCTAGGCCATATCCTAGTAATCCTTCTAATAATTATGGGAATTCCTACAACAACTCTTATGGAAATTATAATAAGATGCCCTCTGAATTTGAGAATAGTGTTAAAGAGTTTATGAATTCACAAAAGAATTTTAATGCTTTGCTTGAAGAGAAATTGCTTAAAGTTGATGATTTGGCTAGGAACGTTGATATAATTTCTCTTGAGATTGATTCTTTAAAGCTTAGATCTATTCCTCCTAAGCATGATATCAATGAGTCTCTCAAAGCCATGAGAATTTCCATTGATGAGTGCAAGGAAAGAACCGCTAGGATGTGTGCTTCCAAAGATGCCTTTATTAAAGCGTGTTCTTCCTATGAAAATCAAGATGAAGATCTAAAAGTTATTGATGTGTCTCCTATTAAATCTTTGTTTTGCAATATGAATCTTGATGAAACTGAATATGATCTTCCTTTACCTAGAAGGCGTTCTAAAAATTCGGAGTATTTAGATCTTTATGATGAAATTGATGAAAGTGGGATTGAAAGAAATAAAAATCTAGATGTTGCTAAACCCACTATATTGGATTTCAAGGAATTTAATTATGAAAGTTGTTCTTTAATTGATTGTATTTCCTTGTTGCAATCCGTGCTAAATTCTCCACATGCTTATAGTCAAAAGAAAGCCTTGACCGAACATATTGTTGATGCCTTGATGCAATCTTATGAAGAAAAACTTGAGTTGAAAGTTTCTATCCCTAGAAAACTCTATGATGAGTGGGAACCAACTATTAAAATTAAAATTAAAGATCATGAGTTTTATGCTTTGTGTGATTTGGGTGCTAGTGTTTCCACTATCCCCAAAACTTTGTGTGATTTGCTAGATTTCCGCGATTTTGATGATTGCTCTCTAAACTTGCATCTTGCGGATTCTACTATTAAGAAATCTATGGGAAGGATTAACGATGGTCTTATTGTTGCAAATAGAAATTATGTGCCCGTAGATTTCATTGTTCTTGATATAGATTGCAATCCTCTTGCCCTATTATTCTTGGTAGACCTTTCCTTAGAACGGTTGGTGCGATTATTGATATGAAGGAAGGGAATATTAGATTTCAATTTCCATTAAAAAAGGGCATGGAACACTTTCCAAGAGAGAAAATAAAATTGCCACATGAAACTATCATGATAGCCACTTATGGATTGCCTACCAAAGATGGCAATACCTAGATCTATCCTCGTTTTTACGCCTAGCTAGGGGCGTTAAACGATAGCACTTGTTGGCAGGCAACCCAATTTTATTTTTATTCCTTGCTTTTTGCTCCTGTTTATTAATAAATAAATTATTTAGCCTCTGTTTTTGTTGTGTTTTTTGTGTTTAATTAGTGTTTGTGCCAAGTAGAACCGTTGGGAAGACTTGGGGAAAGTCTTGTTGAACTTGCTGTAAAAAACAGAAACTTTAGCGCTCACGAGAACTGCTGTCATTTTTATTTGGAGAGTGGTATTTAGATAATTATTTTTTAAGATGATTAATAGATAAATTCCTCACGTCCGGCAATTTATTTTAGAATTTTTGGTGTTCCAGATCTTGCTCTAGCTACATATTACTACAGACTGTTCTGTTTTTGACAGATTCTGTTTTTCGTATGTTGTTTGCTTATTTTGATGAATCTATGGCTAGTAAAATATTTTATAATCCATAGAGAAGTTAGAATACAGTAGGTTTAATACCAATATAAATAAAGAATGAGTTCATTACAGTACCTTGAAGTGGTCTTTTGTTTTCTTTCGCTAACGGAGCTCACGAGTTTTCTACTTTATGTTTTGTGTTGTGAAGTTTTCAAATTTTGGGTGAATTCTTTTGATGGATTATGGAACAAGGAGTGGCAAGAGCCTAAGCTTGGGGATGACCATGGCACCCCCAAGATAATCCAAGGAGACCAAAAAGCCAAAGCTTGGGGATGCCTCGGAAGGCATCCCCTCTTTTGTCCACTTCCATCGGTAATTTACTTGGAGCTATATTTTTATTCACCAACATGATATGTGTTTTGCTTGGAGCGTCTTGTATTATTTGTGTCTTTGTGTTTTAGTATTCCACAATCATCCTTGTTGTGCACACCTTTTGAGAGAGCCATACATGAATTAAAATTTGATAGAATACTCTATGTGCTTCACTTATATCTTTTGAGCTATGTAGTTTTGCTCTATGTGCTTCACTTATATCTCTTGAGCTATGTAATTTTTCTCTATGTGCTTCACTTATATCTTTTGTGCTATGTAATTTTCTCTATGTGCTTCACTTATATCTTTTAGCGTTATAATTTTTCTCTATGTGCTTCACTTAGATCTTTTAGAGCACGGTGGTGGATTTGTTTTAAAGAAACTATTGATCTCTCATGGTTCACTTAAATTATTTTAAGAGTCTCTTAATAGCATGGTAATTTTCTTAATAATAATATGCTTGGTATTCAAGATTTGTGAAACTTTCTTTTGAGTGTGTTGAATACTAAGAAAAGATTGAAACATGATAATTGTTTTGAGATATGGAGGTGATAATATTAAAGTCATGCTAGTTGAGTAGTTGTGAATTTAAAGAATACTTGTGTTAAAGTTTGTGATTCCGGTAGCATGCACGTATGGTGAACCATTATGTGATGAAGTCGTAGCATGATTTATTTATTGATTGTCTTCCTTATGAGTGGCGGTCGGGGACGATCGATGGTCTTTTCCTACCAATCTATCCCCCTAGGAGCATGCGCGTAATACTTTGCTTTGATAAATTCTAGATTTTTGCAATAAGTATATTAGTTCTTTATGACTAATGTTGAGTCCATGGATTATACGCACTCTCACCCTTCCACCTTTGCTAGCCTCTCTAATACCGCGCACCTTTCGCCGGTATCATACACCTACCATATACCTTCCTCAAAACAGCCACCATACCTACCTATTATGGCATTTCCATAGCCATTCCAAGATATATTGCCATGCAACTTTCCACCGTTCCGTTTATTATGACACACTCCATCATTGTCATATTGCATATCCCGGTACACCGCCAGAGGCATTCATATAGAGTCATATTTTGTTCTAAGTATCGAGTTGTAATTGTTGAGTTGTAAGAAAAATAAAAGTGTGATGATCATCATTATTAGAGCATTGTCCCAGTGAGGAAAGGATGATGGAGACTATGATTCCCCCACAAGTCGGGATGAGACTCCGGACGAAAAATAAAAGAGACCAAAGAAGCCCAAAAAAAGAGGCCATAAAAAAAGAGAAAATGCCCAAATAAAAAAATGAGAGAAAAAGAGAAAAGGGACAATGTTACTATCCTTTTACCACACTTGTGCTTCAAAGTAGCACCATGATCTTCATAGAAGAGAGTCTCTCATGTTATCACTTTCATATACTAGTGGGAATTTTACATTATAGAACTTGGCTTGTATATTCCAATGATGGGCTTCCTCAAATTGCCCTAGGTCTTCATGAGCAAGAAATTTGGATGCACACCCAATTAGTTTCTTTTTGAGCTTTCATACACTTATAGCTCTAGTGCATCCGTTGCATGGCAATCCCTACTCACTCACATTGATATCTATTGATGGGCATTTCCATAGCCCGTTGATACGCCTAGTTGATGTGAGACTATCTTCTCCTTTTTGTCTTCTCCACAACCACCATTCTATTCCACCTATAGTGCTATATCCATGGCTCACGCTCATGTATTGCGTGAAGATTGAAAAAGTTAGAGTATGAAACAATTGCTACTTGAAAAAGTTAGAGTTTTGAAAAAGTTAGTAGTAGATGCAGAATCGTTTCGGTCTACTTGTCACGGACGTGATGCCTATATACATGATCATGCCTAGATATTCTCATAACTATGCTCAATTCTGTCAATTGCTCAAAAGTAATTTGTTCACCCAACGTAGAATACTTATGCTCTTGAGAGAAGCCACTAGTGAAACCTATGGCCCCCGGGTCTATTCTCATCATATTAATCCCCATCACTTTAATCTTTCTTTGCTTTTTTACTTTGCCTTTACTTTTTTACTTTGAATCTTTATACCAAAAATACCAAAAATATTATATCTATCAGATCTCACTCTCGTAAGTGACCGTGAAGGGATTGACAACCCCTAATCGCGTTGGTTGCGAGTAGCTATCGTTTTGTGCAGGTACGAGGGACTTGAGCGTGGCCTCCTATTGGATTGATACCTCGGTTCTCAAAAACTGAGGGAAATACTTACGCTACTCTGCTGCATCATCCCTTCCTCTTCGGGAAAATCCAACCCAAGATCAAGAGGTAGCAGCTCGTAGTCTGGACTTGTTCCCCTTTGACAATTTCTCTCCTTTGCCACCATAAATACCAGCAAGTTGATGCGAGTATCTCTGGAATTTCAATTGAGTCCATATAACTTCGCTGGAATTTGACGTCGCACAATAGTGTTTCCATCACTTTGGCACCTGAACGATCAACCAACAGTGCCTCTCGTATGATTTCATATAGTCCTAAATCAGCCCATGCCTGCTTTGCCCTGTTACACTAAAATATTGCATGGCTAGCATCTTCAGCACCTTGCTGGCACAAAGGGTATTAGCCGCTGAGAGGCACATGACCCTTTGCAAGTGTACAACGAAAAGGAATAGTGTTATGTAAACATCCCCAGATAAAAATTTTAACCTTCCGTCGCATTTTCTAGTTCCAAACCTTTCTCCACACAGGGTGATTCTGTGCGCTAGACTGCCCATCCGTGCTTGCAATTTTGTCCCCGAACTGATCGTCCCATTTTCTATAATATGCTGACCGAACACTGAATACTCCATTCTTGGTATAATGCCAAGCAACACTTTCCTCCATTACATCTTGTGTCAGTGGGATTCGCATGCTACGATTCTCATCAATTTGCTAGAAGTTGTCCCGTATCAATTGGTCATCCCACTCACCTGTTGCAGGGTCAATAAGTTCATTGACATAGGATAAAACTCGATTACCACGGGGTGTTATTATTTTCCTGGAGGGACTGTTTGGGATCGAACAATCGTCCCAAACATTAATTTTCAGACCATCTCCAACTCTCCATATGCACCCCTTCTTGAAATTCTGTATCCCTGCATATATGCTTGGCCAAACAAAGGAGGACCCCTTCTTTTGTGTGGCATTAAGAATATCTCCTGTTCAGTAGTATTTTGCTCGTAGCACTCGAGCACACGAAGAATCAAAATTCTCAATTAACCTCCAACACCGTTTTGCAAGCAAAGCTAAATTAAAAGCATGGATAACTCTGAACCCCATTCCACCCTTCTCTTTCGGTACACATATTTTCCACCATGCAAACCTATGCATCTTGCGTTGATCTTCCTCATCACCCCACTAGTATTGTGATCTTGCATAAGTGATCCCCTTGCAAATTTTCTTTGGGAATTTAAATACACTTATCGCATATGTTGGGATGGCTTGGGTCACCACTTTTATCAACACTTCTTTTCCGCCAAAAGATAGAGTTCTTTCCTTCCAACCATTCATCATTTTCTGGATTCTTTCAATTAGGTGCAAAAAGCAATCCGTGTGGTCTACTCCAATCATAGAAGGTAGCCCCAGATATTTGTTAGATAAAGACTCGGTCATAATGTCTAGGATTTCACATACAACTGCTCTCAACTCAACCTGGGTATTTGGGCTAAAAAATAGAGGATTTAGCTACACTCACCATTTGTCCCGACGCCGCACAATAATCATCCAATACACTCTTCCCGAACTCTTTTAGTAAACTACGAAAAACATTCAGAATTGGTGCTGCCACTACAGGAATCAGCTACTTTGCCGTCAGCCATGGCGGACGGCAAAGGCATGGATGGCTAACGGCAAAGGTCTTTGCCGTCCGCCGCGGACGGCAAAAGATGACGGCAAAGTAAGGTTCGGCAAAGAGGTACTTTGCCGTCTGCTTCGGGCGGCTGACTACAAAGGAGCCTTTGCCATCAGCAGCCGAGGGCAAAGAGTGCAGACGACAATAAGTGCGCTGTTACTCCGTTAGGTGGCTAACGGCAGGCCTTTGCCGTCCGCCGCTGACGGCAAACTTCGGAAGGCCTTTGCCGTCCGCCATGTGATGTTAGCCGACGTCACTACACGGCAGGCCTTTGCCGTCTGCCGCTGTAGGCAAAGTTTTTGCTCTTTGCCATCAGCCACTGTAGGCAAACTGACCAAATTGGTCAGCCTCCCAGGAAGCACAGCTGCCTGCCATGTGGCCTCTTTGCCGTCCGCTGCTGATGGCAAAGAGCTCTTTGCCGTCGGTGGCAGACGGCAAAGAGCCTGCATATTGGCTCTTTTTTTCTGTTTTTTTGAATCCAACAATTTTCAGAGCAAATATATATGCCATATATAGATATATTTCCATATCAGATATCCAGCACATAAGTTTCATATCACATATCACATAAGTTTCATCCATACACATTGTTCATACGTAAGCAAGTTCCATCCATATACATATTACAATAGGAAGTTCCATCATAGCAAGCTAGATACAATGCAAAGTTTCATGAAAGGAAAAGCAAGCACTCCATCATAGCAAGCTAGGTTCCATGAAGTGAATGAAATCTGCAAAATGGTAAATAAGAAAGTTAGAAATAGGTGACTAGAACAAGAAGAAGACTAGAACAAGAAGTATATTTCATTTATGAGCTAACTTAGTTGAAATGGATCATATATGAGCTAACTAAGTTGAAATGGGTTGTTTATGAGCTAACTTAGTTGAAATGGATCATTTATGAGCTAACTTAGTTGAAATGGGTCATTTATGAGCTAACTAAGGTGAAGGGCATCATTTTTGAGCTAACTAAGGTGAAATGAATAGTTTTTGAGCTAACTAAGGTGAAATGGATCATTTATGAGCTAACTTAGGTGAAATGGATCATTTATGAGCTAACTTAGTTGAAATGGATCATTTATGAGCTAACTAAGGTGAAATGGATCGTTTTTGAGCTAACTAAGGTGAAATGGATCGTTTTTTAGCTAACTTAGGTGAAATGGATCATTTATGAGCTAACTTAGGTGAAATGGATCATTTATGAGCTAACTAAGGTGTTTTTGAGCTAACTAAGGTGAAATGGATCTTTTTTGAGCAAACTTAGGTGAAATGGATCATTTAAGAGCTAATTTAGGTGAAATGGATCGTTTTTAGCTAACTTAGGTGAAATGGATCGTTTAGGAGCTACTGTAGGTAAATTGGGTCATTTTAGAGCTAACTTGGATAAACTAGATCATTTATAAGCTAACCTAGGTAAGATGGGTCATTTTGGAGCTAACCTAGGTAAAATGGATCGTTTATGAGCTAACTAAGTTAATTATGCAATTTTTGACATAAGTAAGCTAAGTACATATCGTTTTAGAGCTAACTTAGGTAGAATGGATGGTTTATGAGGTCAGTAAGCTTATTAAGTCATTTTGGAGGAAAAGAAGCTAACTCTAGGTCATTATGGTAAGCATATTGGAGGAAATAAAGCTAAGTCTAGGTCTTTATGCATTTGTTAAGCAAAACACTAGAGAAACTTACCGTGATCACGAAGGTGTAGGACTGGGCTGGCTCGCGCCGGTAGCTGGAGAAGGAGCGGGCTGGCTCTCGCCGGTAGCTGGAGAAGGATCGTGCGATGCGTTTCTGGAGTTAAGCTGCACCAAATATCATTTCCAATGTCTCGTTAGAATTATGACACTCAAATGTCAAGACTAGCAAGTAATGTCCATTCAAATTAAACTCACCATGCTCCCAGGAGCAATCACTGGCATCGGCGGAGCGGTCTGACCGGACTTCTCGCACACAGACTGCACATTTGGTTTTCACAACAGAGTCATACTAGTTAGTAATGAGACTCAAATGTTAAGACTAGCAAGTAATCTGCAGAAGAAACTTACCACAAGGAGCTCGTACATGGCCCTTGCCTGCATGTCATTCCGTGCCCTCTCCTCCTCCAACATTTTTGTCGTCCTCTCCTCCAACTCCCGCTGCCTCTCCGCCACCTCCGCCAGAAGTTTCTCCGTTCTATCTCTCTCACTCTGTATAGCAGCCTGCAACACCACTCACATGACCATTTGTAATCATTGATGGAAGCGCACACAATGTAATGGAGAAAGATAGCTGAGTACGTATAACTAACCTTGAAGGCGAGTTGGACTGGCCGTTCACGAGGCCTTATCTCAGGAGCGGAGCTCGACTGGCGCGCCTTGATCTCCGGGGGAGTGCTAGGACAACGGATAAGTCCATCTCCCATGGCTATGGAGCCATGGGACCTCCCGCCACCAGATATCATCAGCAGCTCTCTATCAATGGGACCCTGGCTCGGGTTAAAGTCCTCCCCTTTCCTCGCCTTCCCCTGATCTCTATATTGCACGAGCTTGTCGTGGGCGGAGATGTTGGTGAAGTTCTTTGGATCATCGAGGTCAGACGCAGAGAATGCCTTGACTTTCTTGTAAGGGCCAGTGTGGGCCATGGCATACAGGTCGTACACCTCTGGCACCTTATCCGCCTTATTGTAGCGTGCCTGAAAGAGAGAAACAAAGTAAATTAGTAATTAAAGGGCTAAAGCTAGTATGATGAATGAATTGCATGAATCATGAAGCAAACCACATACCCAGTTCCGCCCGTACTGAAATAAGTTGGAGCTGCCTTGGTGGTGTGGCACACCTTCCATTTGGGCACGTTTGTCCTTGGCCTCTTTGTGGGTGGCCAGCCATTCTTCTGAGCACCACGCATTGACCAACACCTCCCAACAATCCATCCGATCCGCACACCATCTCGGAGGGGCCTAAGTTAGCAAATAGAAACTTGAGCGCTAAGGCTATGAATTACTAAATGATGGAAGTAAGTACAAGGCCTTAAGAATTACCTTCATGTACTTCTCCTTACTCAAGAACTTATCGCGGCACTCCTGCTTGGGCTTCTTGATACCACGCCCGGCGTAGTAGTCTCGAACAGCCTGCACCCGAACCTCATGCCGTAAGTTCTGAAGTAGGTGCTTGCACTCCTTGTGGATAACATGATCCGCCTCCTCCTCGTATCCCTCCTCACACCTGTAGAATGTCTGCAATCAAATGAGACGATATTGATTCGCACAATTAATAACTAGCTAGTTGAAGATTTTTAATTGTGTAAAGGAGCAATTACCCAGAACTTTCTGATCACGACGTCTGCCCTCGTCTTGCACAAGACTCCGTCGATAATCTCACCCTGCGGGGCCGGGGCAGCCAAGTAGTGCTCCCAAGTCAATCCAACCTCTGGAAGCCGACCCTCACTAGGCAACGTGACAAACCCCGGGAAGTTTTGCCGAATCAGAACTCCAAGGACGGAGTTGGGCCGGCGGACACTTTCATGGTGGTCCCAACCCCTGTAGCACCACGCTGGTAGACGTTGCCCCCCTCCTCCCCCTCCTCATCAGTCGGCTCCCCGCCATCATCAGCATGGCCACTCGGCTCCCCGCCATCCTCAGGCTGACCCGACCAGGTACCCCATCCAGACGTGTGCTCCTCCGGGGTCTCGTGGGCCGAAGGCCCATCGACCCGAGGCTCGTGGGCCGAAGACTCGTGGACTGGAGGCTCGTGGACCGGAGTCCGTGCAGCCTCCTCCTCAGACAAGTCCACCCTAGCAGTCACGTGCTCGGGTGAAACAGCTGGGGGCGGTGGCGAGGAAGGCGCCGTAAGAGTCACCCTACCTCCTCTCCCGCGACCACGTGCTCCACCTCCTCTCTTCTTCTTAGCTCGTCCCCTGCTGGGCACCGCGGTCGACGAAGAAGGGCCCGGTGGTGTCGCCATACTGTCCAGCAATGCTCGGCGGAGAGGTGTGTGTGGAATGGAAGACCTCGCACCACGCGCCGACGAAGAAGGGGCCTCGGCGCGCTCCCGACCAGCGCCCACCATATTTCAACACCTGCCATGACAAAGAATAAACGAAATTAGTACAACATAAAAAAAGTACCGACATGAATAATAACATGTATATCACTTAAGTGTATCATCATCAAGTACAACATAAAAAAATTTAATACCTGACACTACTAATAATCTCGATCAGTATCATCAATAAATGCATAATCATCATCATCACTATAATCAATGATGGGCTCATAGGGTTCATTGGCATCAACATGTGCAAGGCCACCTTGACGTAATCGGTCAAGCATTGACAGGTCATCCGCAGCAGTAACCTCTTCTTGTTCCGGCTCTTCTTGTTCCTCCTCTGGGGTGATGTCGGATTCATTGTCGCTGTCTACTTCAATGTTTTGGGGTGAAGTATAGCGGTTCTTGAAACGCTTTTTGGAAAGACGTGTCTCTT
>NC_053025.1:618476093-618495977 GCF_003073215.2 Triticum urartu
GTTTATTTAGTAAGTGTTTTAAATAATTAGTAAGTAAATTAATAAACTAGTTGAACTAGTTGAATTAATAGAACTAATGTATTTTTAGTAAGAAAATTAATATAACTAGTTGAACTACTTTATTTTTAGAAAGAACTAGTGTTTTTCTATTTATAGTAAGTTTATATTTAGTAAGAACTAGTTGAATTAATAGAACTAGTTAAACATGTCATATTTGTTGTTATTTTTTATTTTAAGCAATTATTTGGGATGTATTAGTGATAACTTATAGGGTTTTTGCTTTTGCAGAAATCAAGGAGCCCCTCCATCATCCCCGCCGTCGTCTCCGTCACCAACCCCCTCCGACCTCGAGGTGAGACCAGCCAGATCTCCATGTCAATATGAGTCCTATAAGATATATATGATGTAGATAAAAACATGTATATCCTGTGTTGCTCAAATAGGATATGTGGTTGCCCAAGTGGCGGTCATGTTCAGGTTACACCTCCGAATGGCCTATGTTGTGCCGGAGTGTTGATTAATTTCTGTTCCGGCAAATTCCAGGCGCTCGATATGTCCTTCTTTAGCAAAGGTCATGCCGGATTTTTCCGTGTATTCTGGCATGACTTGTGCTAGAATATATAGGAAATATCGAGTGGCCTAGATTTTCTCGAAAAATAATGATGTAATTTAGGTTTTTAGTACATATATTTAATTGTACAAGTTTAATCTTTGAATTATGAACGTAGGAAATGTCGTACTCGGATGACGAAAGTCTTCCGGGGGAGTGCAGCTGGTGCTACGACGATCGAGGTCTGTGCGACAGGTGCCCTCACCTGGACGATGATCGGCGCTTCAGCATTAATCTCGAGGAGACCTTCGATGTTGAAACGGTACACAACGACGACAAGTGTTTTTTCTCGTAATTAAGCACGACTTCAACTATTTCAGCGTCTAATTTTCATCTTTTACAATTCGACTAGCTTATCCCATGCCATGCAAGACGCTATGTCTTGGAGAGGATGGGTTTTGAAGACCATGAAAATTTTGAAACAAAGAAAATACACCTAAGGACCCATCATGATATGGATTTTGAAGTAAATATGTACAATTCTCAGAGCATAACCCATTTTGGTTGCCAAAATTAGGAAGCACTTTGCAAAATGTATGGTTTTTATGAGAGTATGATTGTCACCATGGATCTTGGTGATTCTGACATCGAACAAAACAATATGGACATTTGGGTCCTTGTTGATACGCTTCCGATTCTACCGCTATGTGAGTTTCTCAAACATAGTTATTAACTAATTTATATTGTTTATTTCAAAATAGTTGACAGCTTATTTCCATTGACAACTTATTTTCATTCTTTAAACAATGTGCGGAAGATGGTTGACAAAACCCACTACACCAATGGCTCCGAATTAACTTATAAGGAGAAAAATCATCTGATCGCATTTTGTACTTTCTTTGAGAATTACAATACCTATTATCAAACTCCTCCAAATTATGGTGAATACGTGACACTAGTGCACGTGTTGAACCATGATAACTTCTATGGAGATACCCTGGTAAGATTTTTTACTATTACGACATCCGTGCATCTTTTGCATACTTCTAAAACTAATACATCATTGCTAACTACGAAGTTATTACTATGTTTTTCAACAAAAAATCCTGATGGATTGTGTGCCTCATCTGATGTATTACAATGGTCGCCTTGAAATTCTGAACATACAGCCAGGTCATCCTACGGATCTCACCTGTGCATATCAGATTTCTGAAACCGGTGAACACATGCTAATCAAAGAGTGTAAAAAATGGTTGGAAATTCGTAAGGAGGTTCTTGGAAGCAACATTAAGCGAAAGGCAAGAATTGGAGACAGGATAATCTGCATTCTCCATAATGGAGAGCCAGGGCTATCTTGTTTTTTGCTATTTTACCTTAGAGAATATAGTAGGTCCTAAGAGAATAAAGTAGGTCCTATGAGGTACAATATGTTTATCATGTGGTACAATGTGTTAGAGTTGATGATGAGGAGTAGTTGTGATTATGACTAGTGACCAACTTGCTATGTGATGTCTCATCGATGAAAACGATGATCATGAGGAGGTGTTATATGACAATGATGTATTATGATGATAAGTTGTTAATGATATGATGATGATGATGATGATGATGATGATGATGATGATATTTATTATTGCGTGAAAGAATCGCGGATTAGTTTCAAGTGGATGTCCATCCACTTGAAACTAGTCCACGGTTCTTTCACCCAATGATGTAATAACTCATTATGATGTAAAAACAATCTCTAAATTGCTGCTGTATGAAAAAATACATGTATAGAGGTGTATGAATACACCATGAAATAAAAAAGAAATAAAATACGGAATAATAGTAGTAGCGCGGGCTAGGAGAAGCGCTATTAGTAATTACCAGTAGCGCGGCGTCGAGAAAGCGCTACTACTAAGTTGGTGTAGCAGTAGCATGGGTTAACCAATGCTACTGCTAACCTTTAGCTGTAGCGCCGTACCAGTAGCGCTCCTGCCCGCGCTACTGATAGTCCTAAAACCCACGCTGCTGCTACGCTTTTCCCTAGTAGTATCCCGCCACCCAAAGACCAACCTTTCTGCCAACCATAGGACACCAACCCACAAGTGTTCAGAGCTTCCGTTCTTGAGATCCTCCCCATCCACTCCAATCACCCACTGAAGTCAACCCGTGCGAGGACGAAGTGAAGCGATGCAGGATACATTGCTCTAGGTTAAAACAAGAGCAGTAGTCCCCGCATCAAGTGTCATCGACCCACAAGTTCGAGATGTACACCGGAGAAATCTCAGGAGGCACAAGGGCACCGCCTTGCCCCGATGGCATGAAGCCCGAACACTCTATAGGGGAAATGCGGGAAATATGCTTGACTTCTCTCTCGGGATTTTTTTTTGAATTTCTTCATTATAGGGAAATCAAATCATTTTTTATTTTTTTATGGATCCATGTGGGGACATGTGTAATAAGGGCATCCCCAATGCTATCCCCTAAACGGACACCGCAAACGTCCTTTTTTTCACATCCGGGCGTGGTCCGCGAACATGATGCGAGAGAGCCATCCAAGGCTTATTCACAAATTAATCCTCATTTGTCCAGTTGGGAGAAGAGAGGGGAGAGGGGGCCAATGCATTTGGTTACTTTTGGTTGGATATGTTTGTGTGGTGCGCGGTTGGGAGGAGAGAGAGAGAGAAGAGGATGACCACATGGTTTTTTTTGGTCAAGTGGATGTACATGCTCCCGCATATCTCCCCCATGTTTCTTTCGATTTGCGGAATAATGGGCGTCCGGACCGCTCCGCGGACCTATAGGGGGTCCCCACTGGAAGACAAAAGTTGACAAAAGTGATCCCGACACTACAATCCAAACGTATATGGGAGCTTTGAGTGTCTCCTTTGGAGATGCCCTAAGTTTCCTTTTCTAAGACAAGTTTGATTCACACAAAAAAAGTTAAATATATTTACACCAACAGAAGAACGGCACTGTATAAAAAAGAGTAAAGTACAGCGCACTTATATTTGGTTGTCCTTTAAGGTGGAAGTAAGTTCTTGCTCCCCATAGTCACTGTCTAATGTGCAGTTCATTATTTATTTTGTAGATGGATGTATATGCCAAGCAGGCACAAGTTTTGTTCGTTCGAAAGGGCACCATTGCCAAGTAGGCACAATTTTTGTTGTTCGAAAGGCCACCATGCCAACCAGGCACATGTCCAGGAAGAAACAAAAAATGTCCTGCAAACAAGGCTCCTTGCATGCATACATACATGATGCATGTGCTTGCTCCAAACATAAGATCGCCCAACGTATTTGTTCCCTTGTCCTATTCCTCCTGCTCTTGCAATTATTAGCAGGGGAAGATCCAACAGAGTCCAGTAGAAGATGAGATGGAGCTCTATATGTCTACATGTGTGGAACTACATGTAGACCTCATATGCAAAACAACCACCAGATCGACCCTTATAGCCTGCCTTGTCTTATTGCTTGTTGTTTTCCTGAACAGATTCAAATTTATATATTAACATCCTCGCAAGGAAAAGATCTACTATGTACATAGAAAGTACAGTGTTAATACAAAAATTCCCAATTATATGCATGGTGACAATATATATATGTGCATGACAGTGGATGCCAGTTGATCATGAGATGTGTGATGACCAAGTGCTACATATAAGTCCAGATCATGGACAACCTGTTGCGTTCCTACTAGAGGAGCTCTTGTTAGTAGATTAATTAAAAAGAAAGTTCATTAGCAAGGAAGAAATAAAATTAGCAATAAATCAGTACCTCTGTGGTCCTGTGTGATTTCTTTTGTGTGTGTATAGAGAAAGGGGTCTGCCCCCTGCTTCATGAACGAAACATAAAGTTTTATTGTGGTCCTGTACCAATATAATACAAATGTGGTAAGCCCAATAGAAGAATCTCATGTCAGTAACCTTTCACACCTATACTGGCTTTACCACTTTAAGCATGCATCAAGGCACATAGTTTTTGCACCTTAATTAGTTAGTCATGTGCCCTCTAGTTAGGGTTCCATCCTCCAATTGGTCTTAAACTAGTTGGACTGCCTGTGACTGTGCACTAATCATGCATGCTTAATCCACACATGCTATGATTTGCAGCTAGCTAGCACATCCCTGTACTAACCTAGCGCGTGTCCTCAGAAAGCCAAAAGAATAACTTTTAAGAAAAAGCAAGAGAAATCTGAATGCATGCACTGTAGTTTGCAATAATTTATTTTCAGGTAAAACTCCCAATCTATTAATAACCTTTCATGGTATTGAAAAAATTATAACTAGATCCATGGACCACCTAACAATGACTACAAGTAGTGGAGCGAGCTGAATCAGCGTCGCTGTCATCGCTCTCCCTTACCGGAGCCGGGCATAACTTATTGTAATAAACAATCAGGAAATTATCATGTTAAGCCCCACAGAACCAGGGCACCAGAACAACAATCGTTGCTGATGATGAGACACCGCGTAATACACAAATGAAGATGACTAGATGGATCCACCATAGACGAATAAAGACTAGATCCAAACAGATCCACCAAAGAGCAGCACCGACCAAATCCCGCGAGATCCGCTAGAGACACATATTCACACACCTTCCTATTAGTACTTTTGCTTGTCATAGACCCACATTAACTTGGCACCACACTACTAGGAAAAGGGCTATAGATAAGATTGACACTAATGGCGCACCAGGGAAGTAGTGCGCCACTACTATATACTAATGGCGCAATAGTTGGTGATGCGCCATTAGTGTCGAAGACACTAATGGCGCACCAGAAAATAGGTGCGCCACTAGTGATAATTTTTTTTTCATTTTTACGTACATACTAATGACGCATCCTACCGAAGTGCGCCATTACTAGTTCTAACTAGTAATGGCGCACCAGACAGGGAGTACGCCAGTACTGAATTTTTTTTTATTCTTTTTTTTGCAAAACTACTAATGGCGCACCACCAGGAGGTGCGCCATTAGTAACCTGGGACCCCAACAAGATATTTTGGACAGCCACACCTACCCACTCACTTTCCCCACTTCATTCCCTCCACCTCCTTCTCCAAGCTTTCGGCTACCTCCTCCTCCTCACCTCATTTCCACCATAGATTCATCAAAATTAAGTGGTGAAATTACCTTTTTTTTGATAGGTAAGTAAGGGGAAAGCTATCTTCATGATGTAGATCTACTTTTTTTCTCCCTAGCTCGCTCCAACAACGTGCACATGCACTTTTTGTAGCCTAGCTAGATCTATGTATGTTTGTGGTATTGCATGTGTTTGTGGTGTTGCAGATATTTTTGTGTTTGCAGGTACCGGTATTTGAAATGCGATAATTGCCAATATTTTGCCGGAATGTTGATTCATTTCCGTTTCGGCGAGAATTTTGGCACTATGCATTCTTTTTGGTCCTATTTTTAGGGAAGGTCATGCCAAATTTTTTCTTGGTTCTAAAATATCGTTTTGCTCTACCCCGCAGGCGACCATGGTCCGCACGATGACCGAAGGCATCGTGAATAGGTTTTTGAGCTCCGCGAAGGCCGAGATGCTTCAAAAGAATGACAAGGAGATAAGATGTCCGTGTCGAAGATGCAAGCTGAAGAGCCTTATTGCGGACCCGGATTCCGGGCAGGTGCGGGACCACCTGCTCTTGCGTGGTTTCATGGATGGCTATCGGTGGCAAGGTGATGAAGATGACTATGAAGTCGTCCATGGGGCCGGGCAAGAAATGAGGAAGGGCAACAAGACAAGTATCACCGCGGCAAGGGCGGGCGAGAAGACGAAGAATCTCTAGGACATGATCATGACGGTGATGCTGTACACAGTCATCATGTAGAAGATGCCGGAGCAGACGACGATGGAGGCTGGGTGCAGGACCCTCATATTCAATAGCTGCTTCTCAAGCAGACGGATAACGCAAGAGCTGCCGCCCGAGAGAAAGCCAAGCTGGATTAACTGGAGATAGACGCGGTTACTCCATTGTATGAAGGATGCAGGCCCGAGGATACCCGCCTGAAAGTAACGCTCATGGCTCTGGAGATGAGGATAAAACACAAAATGACCGACGCATGCTTCGACGAGAACATGTCATTCTGGCACGAACGTCTTCCCAAGGGGAACAAGTGCCCAACCAGTTTCGAGGAGGCGAAGAAAATCGTGTGTCCTCTGGATTTACCGCACGTGAAATACCATGTGTGCATGAATAATTGCATCATTTATCGGGACGAGCACGCGGAGTCTACCATATGTCCGGTGTGCGGCGTCACTCGATACAAGAAGAGGAAGAAAGCTCCTCGAAAATCAGTGTGGTACTTTCCGATCACTCCTCGTCTGCAGCGGTATTTCACGGACCCTAAGGTAGCAAAGCTCCTGCGTTGGCACGCGCATAGGGAGGAGAAGAAGCGGTAAGATGACGGAAATGATCCGGAGATAAATAAAAAAGACAAGATGCTGAGTCACCCTAAGGATGCGAGCCAGTGGCAAGCGTTGAACATCGAATACCCAGAATTTGGAAAGGATCCAAGGAACATCGTGCTGGGCGCAAGCACCGATGGAGTCAATCCGTTTGGCAGCCAGAGAAGCACACATAGCACCTGGCCTGTGTTTGTGAGGATGTACAACCTTCCCCCCTGGTTGTGCATGAAGAGGAAGTACATTCACATGAGTATGCTAATTGAAGGGCCGAAACAACCAGGGAACGACATCAATCTGTATCTGGGGCTGCTGAAAGAGGAGCTAGACACGCTGTGGAAAACGCCAGCCAATACGTGGGACGCCGCAGAGAAAGAATATTTCCCTATGAGAGCCGCACTGCTCACGACGGTGCATGACTATCTCGGTTACGGATATCTCGCGGGGCAGGTAGTCCACGGATTTTCTGGATGCGTAAGGTGCATGGATGACACAACGTATCGCCAGCTAGATAGAGATCCCGGGTGTTCGAAAACCGTGTTCATGGGACATCGAAGGTGGCTCCGCAGGACAAAGAAAGCAGTAGCACGGGGTCGTCTCAGAGCTCCCCTTTCGACACCTCTTTGAATAGGGCATTGAACGTAATGAAAAACAGGGATAAGCTCAATAAGCCGACGTCAGCTGGTCGTGTGGCCGGCAAAGGCTTGTCCACAAAATGGTCGTCATACTATGGCGCTGGTGGGCGAAAGGAGAAAAAGACCAACTCGGAAAGCCAGTCGCGCGAGGTTGAAGCACTCAAGGCGCAAGTGGCGCGGATTCCGGAGATGGTCCAAGAGCAAGTGCAACAACAACTGGGATCGACGCTTACCGGCATTATGCCTACCTTGATTCATGGGATAACGACGTGGATTGCGGGTGGCCAACAGGGGCCGCCCCCGATTCCCAGCTTCACGGCCAGCAACTCACACAACACGCAGGCGGCGCCATTGGTGTCTCCGGCAGCGGCGGTATTGGTGTCTACGGCGGCGGCGCCATTGGTGTCTCCGGCTGCAGCGGTATTGGTGTCTCCGACACCGGCATTGGAGCTTAATGCACCCGGGTGTACGCCGGCCGGCACCTCGCCAGCAAGCGCCCCCTCTGTCAGTTGCACGCCCGCCGTTGGCGGTGCCTCGACATTAGCCGAGCTCGACGGCATCACGGTAACTAAGCCTCTCGGCCGAGGACTTCATCTCCTTGCCTTTGACTGGGCATCCGTGACGCCCTACATGTTTCCGCAGGGCACCGCCAACGTTCCTTGCACTCTCCTGCACTTCATGGGCGGCGAGTTGGTCGATGTCTCCAAGGGCAGAATCATTCAACCGGGCAACCCTGTGTTTCACGGTAATCCGATGCCACCCACAATGTATAGGGTTGAAGTGGTTCGGGTGCTGCTAGGCTGTGACGAGCTGTTACCTCCGATTCGACCCGCTGGGGCCGATGAAGAAGATGAGATGACCCTCAGCGCCTGCGTAAGCTAGCCCCTGCTTTGGCCGAAGAGTCAGATTCGTTTGGGGGCGGGGGACACCACCCCACAGACAAGACCGCCAGTCGTGCCGGCGCCAAGCCATGGCAAGAACGCCGCAACGCTACTGGACATGCCGGACATCCCTATGGCACAGGATCCGGACATGCATATGGCACAGGATCCGGACGACGACGACAACGATGATGGTACATTTACCAACGTCGATAAGTACTTTGCCGAACATGGGTACGGTGACGAGTTCTGCGGGCCTCCTTCTCAAGAACCCAAACAAGACGACCGTGATCTAGCTGGTACGGCGGAGAAACCCAATTGCAACAGGCGTCGTCTGGCGTTCAGTTCTCAGGAGACGCCTCCAGCTGCCGCCTTCACCGAGGCTCAGATAGCGAAGGTGCCAAATATTATCAGCCCCAACACGCTCAAGAAGGCGGTCTGTGAGCAGAACTCGGTCCCATTACAGCAGATCAAGAAGAAGGGCCGGAAATGGCCGAGTAAAAAGGCCGCCGGTGCGAGCCAGCCGGCACCGAGTACGATCCGTGCTCAGGACGGGCCACCTTCACCTAAGGATATCTCGAGGAGGGTGCATGTGGCGGGTAGGGCGATGCTACCGACAAATATGCTCAATGCTGCAACCGGTGCTATGCGGAGTCTGCACGACAGTGTTCTTTCTTTGGAGAAGCGGTGTCTCAGAGAGAATGATGTGGCATACCCGGTTTTCGTGGCCAAGGTGCCAGAGGGCAAGGGCTTTGTGGATGGCGCCATCGGGGGTACGATCGTCCTGCGGTTTGATGACATCTTTGCTATGTTCAATCTTCATCCACTGTACTACACCTTCGTTCGGCTGTTTTCGCTGAGTATGGAGATGCGGATCATTAGAGACAAGACCCCGGACATCGTGATCGTCGACCCCTTCTACATGCGTGCCAAGCTCTCGAGCAGCGCTGGGGACCGCCAAGTCGCGAGTTCACACCTCGAAGACGTCATTCTGGCAAACCCAGATAAGGATAACTTCCTTGTGCCTTACTTTCCCGAGTAAGTCATCCCTTAACCGCCCCGTAACATATGATTTCTTAGATTTCGATCGTTCTTTTTTTTTCTAACATTCCGTGTTCTGTGCAGTGACACACATTGCACACTCATCCTCTTAAGCCCGAAATATTCTATGGCCACGTATTTCGACCCGAACCGTAACTCCAAGATAGACTACACAAATATCAAGAAAGTTCTTGATGATGTTCTCCCTGGCTACGCCAAATCTGGAGGCACCTTCATCAGGGCAGTTCGTAAGTAGGGCAAGCACGTGTTCGCCCACAATACGACGTTCTGCTGCGTCAAGCAGCCGCCTGATGGTCAGAAGGATGCCTACTACGCCCTCCATCACATGCGGGCGATCGTAAGGGACCATCATCACCTTCTGCTACCAAATAATCTCAAAGATTGGGCCGCGAGCTTGTCGGCAATCCAGGACGCGGACATCAGACAAGAATTCTTTCGCATCCAGTCGGAGTTTGCGGACATCATCCATCAAGATGTCCTTCATACCTCGGGGAAGTTCTTCCTCAGATATCAACCGTCCAACATTGAGATAGACGGAATGCTACAAATGCAGGCTGACAACGCCCGCGATTTCATGACCATCACGACAGACGGCGGCTTCATCCACGCTCCTGTCCATGAGTCGAGTCGAAAGTAGTGATGTGTAGTTCTGAAACATTGATTGGCTCATGTTGTAATTAAACTTTAATGAATCGTATGTCTCTTTGGTTTGGACAGTCGTTCAACTTAGATGTAATCGATGTTATTTATTAGTAGGACCATGAATCGTGCTATTAATGTCTTGCTTTTCTCTTCCGATCCTTTTGTTGCATACTTATATATTGCTTATGTATGTATTGTCTGTTGTTTGGCTTGTGCATAGAGATGCCGTCGTATGTCGTGTACAAGGGTAAGGTTTTCGGAGTCTACGACGACTGAGAGGAGTGTCGGAGACAGGTTCACCGTTTCAGCGGTAACAGTTACAAAGGGTACACCACTAGGGTGGAGGCCGAATCTAGATACGCCCGCTATCTAGTGGGAGAGAGGAGGGAGCGTTGGAGGAACCGGATGAAGACCAGTTTGATCGCGATGATGCTCATCATGATGACCACAGCTCTCTTCTATGTGATGATAGTTTAGATGATTGATATCGACTTGTAATGTGAAGACAAACTCGATACTTGCGGTCTCGAGACTTGTAATGTTTTATCTTTGTTCGGTCTTTTGAATTCGGAGACTAATATGATGAATTGTATTCGGAGACTAATCTTCTATTGTATTCGATGAATCTGCTGTTGCTGTGTGCTACTGTCTATATTCTGTCAAATAATATATTTTGTAACCTGTGCAAAAATCAGAAAAGTAAAAAAAACAAATATTCATACTAATGGCGCATCACCACAAGATGCGCCATTAGTATGCCAAAGGATACTAATGGCGCATCAAGACAAAGTGCGCCATTAGTATGACAAAGCAGATGGTTACATATGGCCCTCCGGAAGGCATACTAATGGCGCATGGTGTTACATACTAATGACGCACTTCCTGATGCGCCATTAGCATACCAGATACTAATGTGGTGCGCCATTAGTAAAAAATTCTAGTGGCGTGATATTAATGGCGCACCGGTAGTGCGCCATTAGTAGGCAAAACCGGTGCGCCATTAGTAGGCCTTTTTCTAATAGTGCCAGCTTAAACTTTGTTTTCCTCTCCTTTTCACTAAAAAGCCTTCTGAAACTTAACCAATCAATTCGGTACACATGGAGTATTTTATTTCTAGCTAGGAAGTAAATATATACAGTTCAATCCAGTTGTATTACAAGGTGCATGATGCTGATCCAGTTGGACATGACCGACAGGCAGCTAGGCACACATATAAAGACCAAGTCTGGGAAATTCCGTATGTGTTGATCTCTCCTGTATATACCGACCGGATCAGCCCACGTCCTCATGCATCTAGCTGGCTGATCAAAACCGTTAGATAATTAATCATCCTCAATTTGGGGAGTGCACACCGACAGCCCCTGCAAATTAGCTCACTCAGCTTAATTAATATGCTTATACAATTAGTTCACTCGACCCCCAGCGTCACAGTGCTCACGGCTTGCTGGAGATGAAAGGACAAGCCATGGATTTTTGTAATGACACAAACGCTTGTCTCATTCCACAATCCACACCAAGTACTTTGGAGCTTACCGGACCTGAGTACCAATTTTTTTCTTTTGACAACACTGGGCTACGTACCTAGCTAGCTCCAGAGGCACACACATAGTACAAATTAAGAGGCTGGCGCATGCCAGTGTCTCGATGGCAAGTGGGCCATGTTTGATGCTAGCACATGTACGTGGTAGGGGACGCGTGTTGTGCCTTGTGCGGCTGGGGAACTTTTTTTTTCCTCAACCGTGTAAAAAATAAATCATGTTGAAGTAGTGGCGGACCTAGAATTTAACCTAGCGCGGGGACAACGTTACAAAGGGTAGCATTTTCGCATTAGCAAGCAAGCAACATTCACATTCATAGACATGACTTGATTGTGGATCGTCATAGGGATATCTGGACATAAACATGTGGTTCTGGAGATTTTCTGACAGAAATCAAGAAAAGATTCACCACCTGAACATTCAGAAAATAAGTCATGTCCCACTAAATATTAAGTTAGCTGCTAGCTAGACGTCCCACTTTCTTGCAGCCCGCAATGCATATGGACGTGTACCTACGCCCGACTGGTCGATATAGGTGCAAGGATCAGATCGGGGGTTTATCTGGCTGGCCTACTTAAGCTGGAATCATCAGCTCATGCTTAAAAAGGTGACAGTTTCCCATACCAATTCAAGCTGGAACTAGATATTTTATGTTTGTTCGGAAGACAGAATGGCCGAAGTGATCTCATGATTAGATATGTGCTTTGTTCCTCGGCAAAAAAACACATGACTCCTGACACACCTGGCACACGCTATATGCATGCATGCATGGTTCGACCACCAGTTAGGTAATAACGCATATTTGTCTGAAAATATCAAACACCTGAAAAGGTGCCTAATTAACTTGGGATTGGATGGTTAGTCGTGCAATTATATTGTTAGGTCCACAGAGATTAACTCTTGGTTTAATGTTATGTGTGTCTTGTTATGACAGAATAGTCTTATAGTGTGAGCTGACATTTATGAGTAGGTGTCTATAGTGACTTCGTCAATCTCGAATCTCCACGACACCATATTTTAATGTGTGTTGTGTGTGCCTTTGAGGTGATGTGCATGTGTCTGTGCGTCTAATTGTAGTATGTGGTTTTTGTCAATAATAAAACACCAACAGGTGGGGCCTTACACCATAAGGCGAAATTCCATTGTGCTTCATTGTATTTGGTTTCGGTTATCACAATTCGCAAACATAAATACCAGTCTTATCCCTCCCTCCCGATCATTTGACTCATCCTAATGAACTTTTTCACTTATGTGCACTTCCTCTCTGACGTCACAGCCACCATGCATGTCCATCATGTGTCACTCCATCATTGAATTATCGGTACCAATGAAGTATACCCTTCCTCTATTGTCTCTGTTCCCACTCCCCTCATCGCTGCTCCTTGTACCTGCATTGACAAGGCCTATCATTTCAGTTGAGAACACTAGATCGTTATCTTGTGCCTCCTCAATCTTCTACCGGTTATAATATGTACTCCCTCCGTCCGAAAATACTTGTCCTAGAAATGGTTGTATCTAGACTTATTTTAGTTATAGATACATCCATTTTCAACCATTTTTAAGACAAGTATTTCCGGACGGAGGGAATAGCACGTAGACCGCCTCCCAATCTCTAGGAGCACAAAGAAACCCTACACTGACAAAATTACCAACTCGAACCCCTAACTTGAATTATAATCTCACCTGCAGTGCTATTAGGAATATATACTTTTTACTATGATAAATTGGAAAATGATTCACCAAATACACACCAAATTTATGCAAAGCTACCACCATTTCTATTTTTTCCTTTTGAAAGATGATTGTTAACTAAATGCATCCCCGTGGGGTTTGTCAGATGACTTCCATTGTTTCTCAATTTGGGAGTAGCTAGTCAGCTTATCCTTTAAGTTTTTTGCCGCTCA
Source organism: Triticum urartu (assembly GCF_003073215.2). NCBI lineage: Eukaryota > Viridiplantae > Streptophyta > Magnoliopsida > Poales > Poaceae > Triticum > Triticum urartu. The sequence goes on from NC_053025.1 coordinate 618,489,699, forward strand.
TCTTTCTGAAACTAATCATGGTGTTGATGAGACATTGCTTCCTTCTTAATGAATAAGGGGAGCTCCTGTTGGTTTCCTTTTTCAAAAAGGGGCGCTTTATTACTTAAAAGATTTAAGCATTACACCCGGCCTCTGCATAGCTAAGATGCATACAGCCAAACAAAATCCTCTCATTCAAATGAGAAATAATAAAAAGGCGAAATATAAGGAAAACATGCAGTATCCGTATAACGCCTAAAGCGGAGGTGGGTCAATCCTAAGATCATGCTCCCACCCATGTTGGGTAAAAGTATCCCTCGCCGTAGCCTCCAATTGTGTACACACCTCCATAAAACAGGTCTCGATTCTCCACACGTTGTAGAGAGGACCATAAAAGAAGAGTCCCGGTACATCTGTAGATAACCTGCATAAGAGAAGTACTTTTATCGTTAAAAACCTTATCATTTCTACAGTGCCAAAGCGACCAAATAACGGCAAGCGCTCCCACCCTGAGAAGGGTTCTAAACCTGTGATCAATCCCATGTAGCCAATTGCCAAATACATTAGCAACACTACAAAGAGGATACAAGTCAGAAGCTATTTGGATGATTGACCATATAGAACGAGCCAATTTGCATTGGAAAAATAAATGCTTTACTGTCTCATCGTGGTGACAAAAAACACATTGCGCACTTTCATGCCAATTCCTCTTAATAAGGTTATGTTTAGTAAGAATGACTCCACGACAAAGATATCATGCGAAGATTTTATTCTTAAGCGGTATTTTCATCTTCCAGATCTTCTTATTATTAACAACTGTCCTGTTGGTTTCCTGAAAAAAGAGATCATAAAGGGAAAAGAGAAGTCTGCTTTCTAGTTATAGGATTAAGATGAATATAATTCCTTGCCTTTCACAATATATATAGTACTACATCCGTAGATGTACATCAGTTGCCGGGGACATTTGTTTGTTCCTATGTATTAATGTGCCCAGCATATTTACCGTTGTTCGTTTGTCTTGTTCATGGTGCCGTTGTGGAATCGAACGCAGACCCTCCATCACCTGCCAGTGATGCCTATGTGTCAAGATATTGTACTGTATTATTGCTATCCATCCCTATTATTATGCGCTTCTTGAGATTGGCCGATCTGCAGCTGACGCGTGGTAAGTGTAGATAGATAGACTCAGCTTTCCATTATATCGTATAACTATTGAGATGTGCCAATCGACATGATTACTTACGTAATTAATCAAGCAGATCAAGATAAGGTTACACTAATAGTTTAGTTACCACAAAGAGCCAAACCACGCACGCACACGCGCGCGCGCGCGCGCACACACACACACATGCAAACTTGCCATTGGATGAGACGATCGATACCTTAATTTGATTCTACTGTCTAACTATACGGATCAAAAATGATATGTAGCTAACTAGCACAGATCAAAATATGCAAGTAGATCATGCTAGTTAACCCGACAAGAACATCATCATCGTCCTCCTCATCACCAGGGAATTAAGTGTAGTAAAATAATAGTCATAATGCATATGCCGTCAGTGGTGACATCAGTTTGTATTGTGTTCGAGGAGCTGGAGCTAGCACAAAACAACAAGGCATGCAGTTCCAAGAGCTGTACTTTCTTTTGTATGTATATATGTACCCATCTACATGCCTTATTCAGACAATAAATTAAAATTTAATTTTTCTTTTGGATGATTTTGTTAGTGTTGTTTAGTCATGTATGTATGGGCAGGAAACAAAGCACGGTAGCACAATGCAATCTTTGCATATATGAGATCAAGAGAACGAGCTAGATCGATTAGCTTGGCGTCTAGCTAGCTTTGTGCTGTTGTGATCCTGATTAGTTAGAACCTAACTAATCAAATCGCCACATGCATGTCCTGACAGGAACAGGAAGGAAGAATTAAGCATGGGAGATTAAGTATGTGTGATCGTACGAGCTAGAGCTAGAGTGGTGCGTCGTCTTCTCCGTCGACGGAGCTGCGTTAAGTATGCCTAGCAGGGGGGTAGTAGGCGCTGCGTGGCGCCAAAACCGTTCGAACGGTGGCGACATTTCTTATTTGTAATCTTCTGATTCCGAGATCTACTGCTCTCAACCTATGGGCGCAACACTTTTAATCCTTGACATTTTGTTTTGTAGCCAACCAACAACACACATGAAAGACAAACTTGATCGGGGCTTTGTTGATGCAATCATGACAGTAGCTCCGTACTAGCTTACATTAAGCCAATTGATGCCATTTTAGATTGCGCACTCGATCTTTTAAGTTAAAGAGCTCTTGTTCTTTTTGGCGAAAGGGAAAGGAGGGAGCTCCCTGACGTGGTGCTGTTAACTTTTTGAACTTTGGACCTATGAAACATTGTCAAAAAAAATTTATGTGCATCTGGATGGAGATGCCAGGGAAGACACTCTCCTAAAATGCTTTACAGAGTAAAGAATACAATGATAAAAAAAAATAAAGGTAGATGATTCCAATGTGGCCCACGTCGCTCTTAGGGGGCAGCCCGAGCGATAACACCTCCACGACCACCGTCCTTTCTCACTTTTGTTGCCACCACAAGGACATGCCGATGGGCAAACCCATTTGCAAATGGTGTCGGAGTCTTCGCCTCGAGAGGTGCATGGTGGCAGCCGTCGACGAAGCTACATGACTAGTGGCGGCCGCATCTCACCTATGCAGGCAAGCGGGGGTGGCGACCCAAGAAATGATGGCAAGGCCATTCTCCTTCTCTCTCTTGCCTGCGGAATGGTGCCGAGGTCCAATGATCCGGATCTGACACCTCAGTTTTGGATACGCTGGTGGTGGTGCCAAAGCATGCAGTTAAGGCGGCGTTGTGGTTAGAAAACTTCGGGTGTCGGGGTTTCTTTCCCTGGTTGTCGGGAAGCTGTGCTCAACAGGATTGATATCTGGTCTCTGGCTGGTGTGCTCTCTGCCTACTTTGGTGACGCGTGCAACAGAACGGCCATCTGGGATCGAAAGATGTCGAGGTGCCGGCCTCGTGTTGCCGGTTATTGAGAGAGCTGTGCAGACCTGGCGTGTCATGGGCACATTTGATCCTCATGTGGTCTAGGGGGCTCGGTGATGGAAAAGGTACCCCATGTGTAAGTCCAACACTTACTCCGGTTGGTGTTGATGACGTCGATGTCCCTTAGCGCCGTATTACTTCCCGATGGCCTCATCGTGGAATCCATGTACCGGTTATAAAAAAATGTTTAAGGTCATGCGCCATCCAATTTTGTTAATAATTCTTTTTGATATAACTATTTTTTCTCATAGTATAGCTCAAATCTGTAAGGGTGGTGTAGAAGGTGTAGTTTGGTGCCTAGAGCCAGCACCTATTATTACAAAACTCCTCGCCACTAATTGTAAGTATTGGTTCATATTTCATAAACACCTTTTTCCAACACAGAAAAGGTAGCTTAAACTATAAATTATCAAATAAAAAGCACCCCTCCGTAAACTAATATAAGAGCGTTTAGTCACTAAAGTAGAGATCTAAACACTTTTATATTAGTTTACAGAGGGAGTATGTAATTAGCATACATCTTAGTTTTCTCTTTTATGTTTTTGTATACAGCATAAGATAGGAAAAGTGGCAAGCTCAATGCCAGAGAGAAAACAAGGTACTTTAGCTTAGAAGCTAGAATGAAAAAATGGATTCGATTTAGTACATGTTAGTTTTATCTCTCATATTGTCTATAAAAATTAAGATAGAAAAGGCGGTAAGCAAAAAATCAATGAGAAAAGAGAATAGTGCTAGCTTAAAATTATACAAAAAATTTAATTCAGTGTACACCTCTGCCCTAATTATGTATACAAAACAAGATAGAAAAGGTGGCATCCCCAAGTCAAAGAGAAAACAAAGTAGTGATAGCTAGCTGAAAGGACAAAAAATGTGCGGACTATCGAGTAAAACAAGAGATAATATCACCTTAATTATCTCTGCCAAGTTCTATAGAGAAAAAAAGATAGAACAATTGGTGAGCTCGAAGTCAAAGGGAAAATAAAGTAAAGGCAGTTTCAAAGACCAAAACTGTTAAGGCTATCAAGTATATAATGTGTACCTTTTCCTACCATATTTTTATTAAGGAGTACATAGAAAAGGTGATGACCAAGAAGTCATACAATAAACAAACTAGAGGCAGGATAAAAGATTCAAAAAGTGTGTACAATGGACAGGGATGAGATCTCCTAGCTACCTAGATTGACCTGCACTTGTTTAGCCATATATCTACATGTACCAATTAGTCAACTGTTGGCTTATATATGGTCATCACAGGGGGGAAAGAGGACATTTTCTAGAGACGTTTTAATATTAGTTGGGCCTTCATACGTAGCATTCCACGACGAGTGTTTAATTGTCAACAAAGACGGTGATTGTGCATCTCCAAAAAATAAGGATAGAATGTTCGTTCAAATATATGCTGGTAGTTAACAATGTTATCTACTAGGTCCAGATAGAGTTTTGGTGATCTAGGAGCAGCAACACCTTCAACATCCAAATTAAGTTGCAACATAACCACATCATATTGTAGGTTGGTTAAGTTATATTCAAAATTTCCCACGGCAGTTCATGCGTAAGGTGCGTAATATTCTGTCCGTGGATGTAGTGTTACTCTTATCATTTTCACTAGAGCTGAGCAAATTTCAAGATAAACAAGTTAATCTCAGGTACCATACCACAATTATGTTAGGATTATATATCTAAAAACAAACTGAAAGGTTTGCTAACCGGTCCATTCTGGTGCAACAGTAGAAGAAAGTTTTTTTCTTCTTCTAAAATAGGTGGATATCCCTCGGTCTGCATAGACGGATGCATACATCCAGCCATAAAAAAATTGTAGAAAAACTGAAGATATTTGTTAAGATCCGGGTCGCTGCCTGAAAATAGTGAAAACAATGTAGGAACATACTGAAAGAAAAGGATGTACAGAACCTGCATATGTTTCACTGTTCGGAAATATCACTACACTATATAGTTTCTGAAAAAATATATTTTGTTTTGTTGGTGGGTAGAGACGAATTTGGGGAAGTTTTGGCTATCCAATATTCCGGCACAAAGACAAAAGAATGTAAAGGCAGCTTCGAAGGACAAAAGTGTTAAGGCTATCAAGTACATAATGGGCTCATTTTCCTGCCATATTTTTATTAAGGAGTAAATAGAAAAGGTGATGGGCAAGAAGTCATACAAAAAACAAAGTAGAGGCAGGATAATAAAAGATTCAAAAGGGGTGCTTCGAAATGACCAGGGATGACATCTCCGAGCTATCTGAATTGATCTCCACTTGTTTAGCCATATATGTACGTGCACCGATTAGTCAACTGTTGGTTCACGGTCAGCAGAGAAAAATAAACAGATTACCTTTTCTGCAGACGTTATTTAGAGTCTTAGCTGCAACATTATACGCAGCGTTCCACGACTAGGGTTTGACAACACAACAGAGGGTTATGCTTCTCCTGGAAATGTGGAAATGTTGTATACTAGGCCCAGAAAGACTTTTTCATGACCTAGGAAGAGCAATACATCCAACATCCCAATAAAGTAGGAAGAGCAATACCTCCAACATCCCAATAAAGTTGCAACGTTGGGGCATCTTTAACACGGACCCTCAAATCGTCTATAAATATTCTTTGCGGGAGTCCCCACATTCTTTACCATCCAATTATGTCTTTAAAGCTCGGACTTTTCAGAACATTCAAATTCTGGCAAACTAGAAGCAAACTTGAGGGGAGGAGGGGAACGACTTTGGAGGAGTCTGGACCTCCGTCTAGCCAACCAAAAGACACCACGTCAGGCACTCGACTCGCCTGTCTCCGCTCAACCGCGACATGCAAAGGCATAGATGGACATTTAGGGGAGATGGTTTGGTGGCTGGCTCCCGCATCAGTGTCTGTGGACTGGTCCGGACCAATCCGAGAACAAAAAGTGTGTCCGGGAATACACCCCAAGGACGTAACGTTGAACGGCCGACTAAACTATATTCATATTTATTTTCATGGGAAAAAATACTTATTATTTTCCCTAGAGCTATTAAAATTTCTGAGACGTACAATAGCAACATTTATGTTTAATTTAGATGTGCAAAAAATACAGGACATAATCTTTGGAAAAAGGTGGATATCCCTGGGCCTCTGCACCGACTGATGCATACAACCAGGTAAAATGGACGTAAATAAGAACTGAAAACGTTTGTTTAGCCCCACGTCGCTGCGCGAAAATAGTGGAAACAATGTAGGAAGGAACATCCTAAAACAAAAGTTACACAGAGCGCCC